>NC_054833.1:15206326-15519120 GCF_018345385.1 Vulpes lagopus
TGTCATGTGTGTCAAAGCCCTAAAGAACTGCAGGGAGGGCTATAAATCCAAAGGAAGGCAGAGAAAAGGCCCAAGGGGCAGACTGTGGGTGAGTTAACTTATCCCAGCAAAGGTGAATGGGGTTAGCCCCAGCTTCACTCTGAGATTTTCAGCCTGGTGTGCTAAGCCGCCTGTTCCCAAAGTGGCCATTCATGTACTAAATAGCCATTACTGCCTCATCAGCAGCTTGTCAGCTATAAATTCTAATCCCAGGCTGGGTCTCTCTTCCCAGGACCAAAGTCATAAAGATGTTTGCCCTCGTATAGGTCGCTGACATGTGCCAGGTCACATGTGTGTATTTGTCTTCGGGCCCTCTTGAGACCTTAGCACTTCTCTCTGACCCAGGCAAGGCCTTCCGTGTGTGCATTGCTCCTGACCATGACGTCATGCTTGTACCTCACCACGGAATTCCAAAGCAACATGCTAGAGGTGAAATGCAAAGATTGGTAGTCTTAGAGGTCTTAAACAAGCAAATGTTTTTCATTATTTAAGATGCGAAGGAAGCCAAATTCTGAAATATTTATGGCCACAGCCTCCTTTGGGTGTTGTCAATGACCCCTTTCCTTTTAAGAGGCATCTTCTGGAGAGGAAGCCCTTGGCCTGCTTCCTCTGGGGCCACTAATTCACGGTAAAGCTGAATCTCCCATTCCAGGGGAAGACTGGTGAAATGTTTACTTGCTACACACTTCTGGCCAAAATGAATGGAACCACACTCAGCAGAAGTCCAAGTTTACCATAGAAGGCAAAGCAGAGACAAAGGACCACTATGTTAGCTGCATACTTGCAGGTTAGATTTAGCTCAAGTTGTTTTTCTCTTTTGAGGGACAGCGTCCATCATCTCACCAATAAATGAAGACAATTATTCAGCAATTCTGTTGACATTGAGAGAAAAGAAAAACCACCCCATAAAATACTTTGTATACTCTACCTTAGGGTGAGGATGAGTTGCACCATGTCTTCTGGGGTGACTTCTGCTCTTTGCTTTTATCCAAGGGCTATCGAAACCAACCTGCTCCATCTGGAAATTCTGCCCAATGGTCTGGCACCATCAAAAGTTGTCCGGGATAACTGGAGCCCTCTAAAATTCTTTATGTATAAGAACTCAAAACCCATTCTTTCAGTCAGTGTTGCTCAGTGGGGATACTTTTAACACTTTGGGTGGGATGGTTCTTCATCATAGGAATGGTCTCATGGCTCATAGCAGGATATATGGCATTTCCAGATTCTGGGCACAAAATGCTAGTGCTGTCTGCCTCCAGTCACTGGTCACAATCAACCACCTCCTAACACACTCATTTCCCAGCACCATTTAGTTAGTGGGTATCTCTAGCACCACTGAGCACATTGCAAGATCTTGAGACCTAGAGATACTAAGTGACTTGCTGCAGGTTAGACAGCTGGTTGTGGTGGCCACACCATACCAGGATAGTCTCAATCTGTGTCTCTTGTCCCAGCACACTTATATATAGTAATCCCTCTCACTCTCAAAAAAAAGTCCCAGTTTGGATAATAAATTAGGTGGTCACCCTGCCTAAAACACAAGTCTCCCAACTGTCAATTCATTCCTATTCCTCCTACACAACCCTTCCTCTTTCTCCCTTTTTTTGTGGTTCTCATAAACTTTTCCTCCTTTCTGCTTCCATTACTTATGCTTTTGCAACCTAGTCATCCTCAGGTCCAGACTACCTGAAGTCAGGGACCCTTGGTTCCTGAGTGGACATGGAAGCAAGAAACCCCAGGAATAAGGATCAACCAGACCCCAGGCAAGCCAACAGTCTTGACCAAGCTGTAGACAGCTACCAATGTGCTCCCACATTCTCAGTAATGAAGGCTGGAAGGGAGGCAGGGGCAGGGAAGCTATTGAACTTTTGTGATTAAAAAAAATAAAATAAAAGAATCCACATTGGATTGAAAAGAAATGCACTGTAAAACATCACCATTAGGCTATGCACATCCAGCATGTTCAGATAACTCAAACATGGTGTCATATTCTTTGGCAATGCTTCGATATATCTTTGTGAATAAACAAGAGTCAAGTAGAATCGAGAAAGTGTTTTTCAACAAAATAAATTCCTTTTCCTTGTCTTCCCCAGAGGGCAAAAATACCAGTGTCTTTAATTGGTGTATCAGTACCACTCTCAAGAATTTCTTATGTGCTAGAAACACACGATGCAACTTTGGTGGAGTCCTGCAACAAGCTGTAATCAGGAGCTGAGAGCAGCCTGGATCTGCAGCTGTGCTTGGTTTCTGTATTGCTTTTAACTTACACAGGAGCACAAATACTTGTGCAACAAGACTGTCTGATAACAAAGCTTGGGGGACTTGGGAGACGCTAGTGAAAATGAAAACTGTTCCGTACAGAGCTGGGAGGTAAAAATGGGTTCTTTTTCATGTAAGGAACTTGGCCGTACTGTTTAATTAAGAGGCTGTTGTACAGACAAGTCTTTCTAATGAACACTTTTCCTGACGGCCTTGGAAATACCTACTCACCGACTTCATTCACTCCGCGGTGAACAGTACAGGCTCTGGTGCTAGCCAACCTGGGTCTGACTCCACTCTATTCCTGAGCTCAGACAAGTTCCTTAACCTTCCCAGCCCTCAGTTTCCCCAACTGTAAAAAGAAGATACCAGTACCCACCTCATAGGTACTAGTTGTGCTGGTGTGAAGAGGGCAGACAATAATGCATGTCAAGTACTTAGCATAGTGCAGGGCTCACACCAGCTGCCATTATGGTTATCTAATCAAACACTTTTGAGATCAATCATGTGCCAAGTGTTGCACAAAGCAGTGAGACTTCAAAAATTAATAAAATTAAGATTCTGATTCAAGGTCTCAATAACCTAAGGGTGGTGGATGGTAAATATACACACAAATACCTAAGTTGGGACATTATGTGGCATGGGAAGAGAGGCAATTTGCATTTGTGTTGAATTTTGGAATACAGATAAAAATTCTCCAGGCAGAGAAGGCGAAAAGGCACTCCAAGATTGCTCAGGTAACCATTTACCTAGATGAGTAGAAAAAGATGAAGACTTTTTTTTTTTAAAGTATAATTAATATACAGTTTTATATTAGTTTCAGGTATACAATGTAGTTACTCAACAGTTCTGTACATTTTTCAGTGCTCGTCATGGTAAGTGTATGCTTAATCCCCTTTATCTGTTTCACTCACTTCCCCCACCCCTTCCACCTCCCCTCTGGAAACCATCAGTTTGTTCTCTGTATTTAAGAGTCTGTTTCTTATCTCCTTTTTGTTTGTTTTGTTTCTTAAATTCTACATATGAGTGAAATCATAGTGTAATTGTCTTTTTCTGACTTGCTTATTTCACTTAGCATTCATTGTACCCTCTAGCTCCCTCCATGGCATTGCAAGACAATATTTCATTTTGTAAGTCTGAATAATATTCCATATATATATATATATATATATATATATATATATATATATCCACATCTTTACTCATTCGCTTATCGGTAAATTAGTGTTTTCATTTTCTCTCAGTAAATACCCAATAGTGGGATTACTGGATGATATGGTAATTCTATTTTTAATTTTTTGAGGAACCTCCATACTGTTGTCCACAGTGTCTGCACCAGTTTGCATTCCCACCAACAGGGCACGAGTGTTCCTTTTTCTCCACATCCTTGCCAACACCTGTTGTTTCTTGTGTTGCCAATCTTAGCCATTCTGGCAGGTGTGAAGTGATATCTCATTGTGGTTTTGATTTGCATTTCCCTGCTGGTGAGTGATGTTGAACATTTTTTCATGTGCCTGTTAGCCATCTGTATATCTTCTTCAGAGAAATGTCTATTCAGGTCCTCTGCCTATTTTTCATCAGATTATTCATTTTGGGGGTATTGAGTTGTAGCAGTTCGTTATATATTTTGGATAATGACCCCTTATAAGATATATCATTTGCAAGTATCTTCTCCCATTCTGTAAGTTACCCTTTTGTTTTGTGGGTGGTTTCTCTCACTGTGAAAAAGTTTTTATTGTGATATACTCCCAATAGTTTATTTTTGCTTTTGTTAGACTAGCCAGAGGAGACCCATCCAGAAAAATGTTTCTATGGCTGATGTCAAAGAAATTACTACCTATGTTTTCTTCTAGGAATTTTATGGTTTCAAGTCTCACATTAGGTTTTTAATCCATTTTGAGTTTATTTTTGTGTATCGTGTAAGAAAGTGGTCCAGTTTCATTCTTTTGCATGTGGCTGTTCACTTTTCCCAATGCCATTTGTTGAAGAGACTCTCTTTTTCCCATTTTAGTAACTTTTGTTTTGGTTCCAGCCTAATTTTCACAGAACAGATTATGACTAACTTAAAAAGGTAAAATGAAGACTGTTGTTGATAAATTTTATTCTCCTCTCTACCAAAGTGGGAAGAGCTAGGGACATTGTGGCATCAAGAGGCTCAGTAGGTCAAAAAAGAACATTTGTCTGAGGTCTGAGATATCCAGTCTTCTCTCATCCAGTCTCAGCCCAGATCTTCCCAGAACATAGCTTGGTGGTAGAGTGTCCTGTGATGGGCCAGTTCTCCAAAGTGCTTCCCAATTCTCTCTAACTAGCACAGAAAGATTTTTGTATCAAAAGTTTCAGTATAAACCTCAGAAACCAACACATATAGAAGACGCCTTTGGGCATGTCTGTAGTTGGGTTTCCTGCCACATGACCTGATCACAGGCTACCACTGACACCTCACAAAAACCATTCATGGCCTTGGCAGAGACAGAACTGGGAAGGACAGGTGAGCTTGTCTACAGCATACTCAAATGTCTCAGCTGGGGTGTCTAGGTGGCTCAGTCAGTTGATTGCTTGACCGTGGCTTGAGTCATAATCTCAGGGTCCTAGGACCGAGCTCCACAATGGACTCTGTGCTCATGGAGTCTGCTTGACCCTCTCTCCATCTCCCCATACTTGTTTGTGCACACTGTCTCCCTCAAATAAATAAATAAAATCTTAAAAAAAAATGTCTCAGCTGGCAAGGTCTCAGGTTTCAGGAAACATAGAGAAGCTGCTTTAGTTTGAGTAAAAGTGATTATTTCAGAAATCTCCCCAGGAAAAACTGGTAAAGCAGGAGAACCATGAAGGTAAGGAGCAGGCAAAGGTGTGCTACCAAAGTCCTAGAGTGGCTAGCTTGGTAACCACAGGGGAGCCTGGAGTCAGTGTCGGCCCCCTTCCAAAGCTGTCCTGGAGGGGTGACACAGGAGCTGCAGATTTTATACCTCTGAATCTGTCAGCCATTGGTTCAGTGCTGCTCCCAGGGAACATCCATTCCCAGACACTGCCTGTTCTCTGGGCACAGAGGCTAAAGGATTCCTATAGCCTGAGCACAGTCTACCAACAAAGAGACACTGGTTCTGGCCTTAGGAAATAGAAGCATACAGGTGGAGCTCAGTGCGAAGTGGAAATGTGGGCACCCTTTTTTTAAAAAGCAAAAGAAGGGAGCCATTAGAGGCACTATAAAATAAAAGCTTCCTTCCTTTCATCCACAGTCTCTCTTTTCACTTGTCATGGCTTGTTTTATTTTTTTTATTTTTTTTTAATTTGCTATTTCATGCCACTCTAAGTAAAGGAAAATTTAAATTTTAAATTATTAGCATGAAATCTTACCTTTCATCTCTACATTGTGCGGTGCTGGTTTTAAATGCAAATATAAGGGCATTTAACTCATATGCTAATCACCAAAATTACACAATTTGCATATTTTGTTCTTACCATAACACTGGAAAAGCTGCACAACACTAACTCAGCTGCTTTTATGTCATCTCTTGATTGTGCACATTGTACTAGCAGTCTTTACCTTTGAGTAAGGAAGGATAGAAAGAAAAGGAGCTAGTGGTTGACCAGGGCAGAGAAGCAACATGAGTAAGAGAGGACAAAGGGTTTCTTGGTCATTGGTGTTTCTTAGCATGCCATCCCTTCCTTTCTGTGTTGGAAGCGAGTTTGAGTTCAAAAGGAAAGCATGGCCTCTGGGGGCAGCCGGTGTCCCTCCCACTCCCTGGCTCACCCGCTGTTGGACAAAGCACACTCACCTCGCAGCATTTACTTTGAATCTCCAACAACTGCCACACACTGTGAGCCCACTGGAATCCTGCGTTCACGGCAAGAATGGAATGGTGAGAAAAGGCAGACATGCATACTGTAAGCATCTTCTCTGTTCTGTGCGTGCTCTGTTGTCCCAACAGAGTCCACTTACAAAATATAACTCCAATGAAGAAACCATTCAGAATTTTAATATGGTGACAGCAAAGCCTTTAAGCCCAGCCTGGGGTCCTTCTAAGCGTGATCATTCACACCATGATGATGGTCCTGCAAGCAGGAAGAGAGCATGCCATAAGAATGCTAAAGAGATTCCAGGGCACGTGGGTAGAGCAGGAAGAAAGAAAACTAGGAAGCCAGGCCTGAGCACAGGGCAGCCTGTGCAGGAGGAGCCCAGGCAACCAAAGAGAGTGGTTCCCAGAGGTTACAGCCCCAGAGAACAAGTCATGTCAGGAAAGAGGAGACACGAAGAAGCAGGGGATCAAGTGGAGGGAATAAAGCCAGAGAGCTGGTTAACCAAGAAACCAAACTGGAAGCACTGGGAGAAGTCCATGGAGTGAAGCAGAGGATCACATAGGGGAGTAAGAAAGATATTAGCAAAGGGTTCTCATAAACCGGTGGCCATTTGGATCTGATCACATCCCCGAATGCTGAGTGCCCTCCTGGCATCCGTCATAGGGCTGGGAGGTACTTCTCCTGGGGCCTGCACTGAGCTCCTTAGAGGGGCAAGCCCTGTCGGACAGTGTGGCCTCTCAGTTGCTTCTCACTGCCCTACCCTCCCGGTAAGAAACGAGACAACTGCCAGGAGCGAGGTGGCCTCCTCCCTCTCCTGTGGAGGGCAACACTCTCTCCTCCAAAGCCTTAGGAATGCTTCCCCCCTCATTTCATTGTGAAAATGAGCAGGAAACTGGCTCCATTGAGCAGGGGACATGGGGAGTGGTTAATGGTGACCAGCCAGCTTGCAGGATGCTGGGTCCCGTCATTCATCTGTAAGACTTTTCAATACAGTAGCAGGAGGTTGTCACTTGGAAGGTGTTTAATGGCCTGGAGGCCTCTTTCTGTCACCCATGACTCAGTCTTCTGTGTTATAGCAGGGTTCTAAACTGGGGTACTAGTAACACTGGAAGCCAGATAATTCTCTGTGTGAGAAACTGTCCTGTGCACCATGAGATAGTTATAACACAGCATCGTTAGCCTCTGCCCACTGGATACCAGTAGTATCTCCCAGTTATGACAATCAAAAATGTTCCCAGACATTGGCCAGAGTGCCCTGGGGGATGTAATGATCCTTGGTAGTCAGTGATTTAGAGCATGTGGTCCCACCCCCATTGAGGACCCACCTGTAAAGACACCACTTCCACCATATGCTCTTAGCTAACTTATTTCATATTTATATGAGCCCAGAGCTGCTTTTCTGAAAGTGTCCATTTATCACCTCGTCTTCCCAATAGCACGATATCCCCCACTCCTGGGTATGTTAGTAGGGCCTTAGCAGGTAGAAAAGCCACTTGGTGGGTAAGTCTCCATGTTCTGTGTCCATCCAAAAGGAGTTACAAAGGAGCCTTTGATAAGTGCTGCAAAGCACATACATCTCAAGGTCTACAAAGATGGCTTGAGTGCACCCTCCCTTTTCTCTCTCTCATAGGGTAAGTGTACTAATAGCTAGCAAGAGCTCAGTATTTGCCAGCCTTGTCATATGCCTTACCTCATTTAATCCGCAAAAAGAAAAACATATAACTCCTATAGAATAAGATATCCATTTTTACATGTGGGGAAATGAGGCTGGTGGTTAATAAGTAGCTTGCCCAAGACCAGCCTGGGAGTAAATGGACTTAAACTCCAGTGTTTTGGCTGCTTATCTAAGACTCTTTCACTTCTACAAATGCCTCTTAATTTTAGTGCACACAGGAATCAACTGGAAATGGTGGGGGGCGGGCGGGTGGGATTGTGAAAAATGCAGGTTCCCAGACCTCCTCCACAGGGATGTAGTAGATAGCTCTAGAACAGATCCTAAGAATCAGGATCTTAAACAGGTATTTCCAGTGATTCTAATGCAGGTAATCTAAAAAATCCTTGGCCTTCCCTGGAATCTTTGCCCACCTTGGCTAGATCATGAAAAACTTGGATCAGCCCAAAAGTTGGATGTCTGCATTCTTTAGCTTTCAAATAGTCTGGGAAAACAAAGGGTACAAGACATCTCAGTATGATGTGTTTCCAGGAAAAAATGTCAGCAAACCATAAGAAGAATAATATTTGGAGGGCTAGGTCCCATTAGAATTCAGCAAATGCTCCAGAAGATCTCCTGAGGCCCAGATCTAGTGTAAGTGGGAAAAAATGGCAGAGGCAGGTTAGAGTTTCAGACTTGAGTTTCTCCTAGCTCCCTGGAGAGCCCCAAAAGAAAACCTGCAGAGAAACCTGAAACGCTGCCCATTGTGCCTGCCATTTGTTTGCAAGCAATTGTGTGTCTGCCCTACAAACCTCACTGGGTTCATGGTAGTTTAAAATCTGTCTCTGTGCTGCAACGTACCTAGCCATGCCCTCACGGCGTACATGGAGAAGTCGGTGCCTCGGAGCCATGACCTCAGTGGCCACTCGAACCACTGGGCCTAGTGGCTTTGGCTTTTATTTGATGAGCTGCAGCTTCAGGAGACAGCCAGAGCCAATTCCTCCACTGAGGCCCTGATTCTGGCACAGCTGTTGTTTTTAATTGTTCTTCCATGAGCCCAGCTCTTCGAGAAGGCCAAACCCTATTTACAATGTACCTCAATCCTCTGGATGATTCAGAAGATGGCCAGACTGTCAACTCACCAAGAACTCAACTCCAGAAGGAACAAGGTTCAGAAAAGACGGGCCTACCATCTATGGAGTTTACACACCTTTCCCCACTGGGAGGGGAGCTGCTGGGAACCGGGTCATTATGTCATAGGGCCTTGCGTGTGTGGTAATCACAGAGCTGGCTACGCACGGAGACTGCACGTAACCTGAGGACCAACATTCCCAGTGGTCTTCCCAGGTGCAAGGTTTTCCTCCTTGACAGGGAAGGAACCTGAGCAGTATTCCGTGGGCATGATCTGTGCTCGCTCTCTTCCTCTGTCAGGGGTCCTGGCACCTGAGCCGGCCACCTCGTCACTGGAGAGATGGTCTCTGCTCATGGGAGAGCATGCTTCAGCAGAGTCACCCCGCTGCACAGGTGGAACGGTGTCCTGATGGTCTCCTCCCCTTTGTCCTAACGTCATGCTCATTGGGTGACCACCACCTTCCAGGCTCACCCCGAAATGGGGAAGGGGCTTCCTGGAACGACACTGTGGTTATTGGAGATTTCTTGACTCCATTTAATACACTGGAGGTTTAAGCTCTGAGCATGGGCAGGCCAGATGAGAAAATTCGGAAGATCGGCACAAATTCATATTTCTGTCAGAAACATGAAGCCAAAGTCCTTCTGCTGGCAGAGCAGGACATGTCCCCTGTCCATGGAGAAGGGGCACTGGTGTTTCATCCGTGGGACCCATAGCAGTAGTGTAGACCGGATGACATCCATCCGTTAGGATGGTGGAAAAGTCGAGGTGGATGTCATGCTTGGAACCTGCAGTCAGGGGCGTCTGACCTGGCTCTTGGAGGAGGGGCTGTTTGCTTGTCATTTCCTTGAAATGATGAGGACAAATGGGCCTTTCCCACCCGTGCATTAACCCTCAGAGGGTTCCACTCTGCAGAGATTCCATAGAGATTCCACTCCTGCAGGCCAGTCTCCCGGGCCCTGCTTGAAGTGTTTAGCAAAATAAAAATACAGGACACCCAATTAAAGTTGAATTTCAGGGATGCCTGGTGGCTCAGTGGTTGAGCACCTGCCTTTGGCCCAGGGCGTGATCCTGGAGTCCCAGGATCGAGTCCCGCATCGGGCTCCCTGCATGGAGCCTGCTTCTCCCTCTGCCTGTGTCTCTGCCTCTCTCTGTGTGTCTCTCATGAGTAAATAAATAAAATATTTTAAAAAAATAAATAAAAAATAAAGTTGAATTTCAGGTAAATAATGAATGATCCTGAACGTAGTTTGTAGTATGTATTTTTGGTATACAAATTATTCACTGTTTATCTGAAGTTCAAATTTACCTAGATGTTCCTATATGTCCCCAACAGTGCCTGCTGGAGTCCAAATGAACTCGCAGGTTGTTTTCTTCAGGCCCTATCATGGGTAATGAGGCTGAGAAACCTGCTCCCTTATGAACATCTATCTTAAAGGAAATAGCAATTTAAGGTTTCTATACCTTAGTATGAGTTTTGAGTCACTGTTTTCTCCCTCTCTCTCAGACACACTGATATTTTAAGCCTGTCCTCCAGGGCTGAATATTGAGGAAGAGTAGACTATCCACAGGGAAGGAATCTCCAGTCTCCTTTCTATAATGTTTCACAGAGTTTCAAGTTCCTCTCATCTTCATCCATCAAAGGAAAGGCTGTTGTATGAAGTGGACGTAGCTGGAGATGGTGGAGGTTCTAGGTCTTCCCTGATTCCTGACACCAGGGGATAGTGGGGCGTGATGAGGGAGGAAGCCACGAAGCCACGATGCTATGGCCACAGCCAGACCCTGTCCCTAAGTGTCAGTGGGTTGGGTTTTTTTTTTTTCGTTTTGGGTTTTTTTCCTCAAGAAACAAGAACCCCAAATATTTTCTTTACTAAGTAAGA
This sequence comes from Vulpes lagopus, assembly GCF_018345385.1. NCBI lineage: Eukaryota > Metazoa > Chordata > Mammalia > Carnivora > Canidae > Vulpes > Vulpes lagopus. Next base: position 15,217,083 of record NC_054833.1, read on the forward strand.
ATAACCAGCTAAGAGTCTGATGAAATAAAGGTTTGTCTCTGTTGATAGCCATGGAATCGCTTCCTTCTCTCCCCCCTCTCCCTCTCTCTCTTTCTTTTGAATAGTTGACAATACATAGTATAGCATTTTTTTTAAAATCTTGTAAGAATTATGCAGTGAAAGTGTTCTTCCTACGCCTGTCTCCCATCTAAGCAGCCTGCTTCTCCGCACCCCTGCCACACACACACACACACACGCACAAATAAACCACTGGCATGAACTTATTCCTTCTTTTTCCCGAGTTTTTTTTTTCTTTCGATGTATACACATATGAGCAAATTCGAAGAGATGTCATCATCCCCCAAATGATAACCTGAGAACCCCATTGGTCTGTACCTTGCTCTTGACACTTACCGTCGTATCTTAGAGTTCTTTCCCCACATGAGCACCTTATTCATTTTTTCACATCATAATACACCAATTGTGCAGGTTCACATGATTTATCTAATCAATTCTACATTAACAGACATTTTGGGTGCTCTTACCAACAATGTTTTACCAAGGGCCCTTGTGCTAGGTCTTTTTGCCCCTGTGCAAGTGTATCTGTTACATTTTTTTGTACAAGTGTACCTATAGCATACACGTCTGCAAATGGCATTGCTGGGAATGGATCTATGCCCGTGTAATCCTGACAGATTCGGACAAATCACCTGTCATAAGCATTGTGCTAACCATACTCTGCCAACAATTGTAAAGGGTGTGGCAGTCGCTGTTTGCCACCAGCTCCTGGGGCTTTCCTGGAATAAGGAAGGGGTGAGAGAGTATGGGTGGTTTTTAATAAAAACACTGAGTTCCCCACTGAATGTCCATGGCTATTATCATTGAAATTCTTAAACTTGAGGGTTTTTTTTTAAAGATTATTTATTTGTTATTTGAGAGAGAAAGAGAGAGAGTATAAGCGGGGGGAGCAGCACTGGGAGAGGGAGAAGGAGACTCCCCATTGAGCCCACGCGGGGCTCAATCCTAGGACTCCAGACCATGACCTGAGCCAAAGGCAGACGCTTAACCTACGGAGCCACCCAGGCGCCCCTTGAGTTTTTATTATACAACCCAAGGACAGAATGTTTTTATGTTATTTTAAAATAATGAATACATTAGGACATTTTTGGCTGTATGGATTAAATAAAATACAGGTCAACTCCAGCATGGTGTGGGGTGGCAAGCGCTAGTGGGAAAGGAAAGGAGGTGGTTCATTGTAAGGACAAGGCCACTGCTCATGATGCTAGAGGTAGAAATGCAGTCATGCTTCCAAGTTCACACGTGGAGAGGGGCTGTGTGAGTGACTCAGTGTCTAGAGGTAGGGGTGGGGGTGGAGGACTTTGAGTCTAATGTTGGGTCAGGTGCTCATCTCATGTCCAGGCAGCAGTGAACTTTATAAAGCCTGACCATGCTGTTCACACCGAAATCTGGAACCCACCTTTCTGAGTGAGCAGGACAACCGGGGGCATCCTTCTGAGTTGGGGAAATGTTTCAAATGGCATCTGCCACAACCACAAATAAAACGGTTTATTGGGCAGCCCGGGTGGCTCAGCAGTTTAGCACCATCTCTGGCCCAAGGTGTGATCCTGGAGACCTGGGATCGAGTCCCACGTCGGGCTTCCTGCATGGAGCCTGCTTCTCCCTCTGCTTGTGTCTCTATCTCTGTGTGTGTCTCTCTTGAATAAATAAATAAAATATTTTTTAAAAAACGGTTTATCACTACCACTTTAATATTATAATGGAAAAGATTATAAAAAAATAGAGCGAAAACAAAATAAATTCTACATGCCCAATAAACCTCTCATTTAAATCACTCAGTGGTTTCTGAGGCTATCCCATCGCTGGGTCAGAAACGAACTGGGTATGAACTGGGCAAATTCTCCCCTCTGTCTCAGCTTCTATTCATCAAGAAGTTTCCTAAAAGCTGGGTTACCAAAGATCTCTAGAGTAAAACAAAGAAAAAAATTTTTTTGCCATTTTTTAAAAAAATAAAAGCTCCTCTTTTGTGAGTATAAAACAAACAAACAAACAAACAAACAAAAAAACCCACCAGATCTTAGGGCTGGCCCATAGGGCATATTTCAAAGTGATGTGTAATGTCACTTTAGAAAAGTGAGCTGTTTCTTCTTTTTTCAACCTAAAGATAAAATGGCCAGAGAAAAAGCAACAGCCAAGTCTCTGAGTAATCTTACTGAGGGGTTCAATTTTCTAAGCATGACCTTATGCTAGCAACGGCTCCTAAGTAACGAGAAAACAAGCCAAGCTAGGAAGTCCTGCTTTTATGAGACAAAACCTCCAAGACAGCAAAGTCTGAAGGCTGATTCTAGTTACATAACACTGATGAGTCATTGATGTCATCAGATATTACAGACAGTCAGACGGTCACCCGCCCTCTCCCGTTGTCTTCAAAGCACGTAGGCTATTGAGGACCCGTTCATCCCACACCTTTCACTCTCCCTTCCTTCTGATGTTTTTTCCTTTTCTTTTCTTTCATTCTGTGCTGTATTAGTCAGGGTCCTCCACAGAAACAGAAGTAGTAGCATGGATATATATATATATATATATATATATATACACACACACACACACATACGTATATTATATATATATATATATAGTTTTAAAAGTGGCTCATGCAAATATGGAGATGGAGAAGTTTTAAGTACTGTATTCTATTTATTGAAAAAAATCTCCACATAAGGGAGGCACCTCAGTCAGTTAAGCACCTGACTCTTCATTTCGGCTCAGGTCATGATCTCAGGGTCCTAAGATCAAGCCCCAAGGTGGGCTTTGCATTCAAAGCAGAGTCTTCTTGAGATTTTCTTTCTCCCTCTTTCTCTGCCCCTCCTCCCATTTGCATTCTCCCTCTCTAAAATAAGTATGTCTTTTTTTTTTTGAACTCTCCAAATGTATTTATTCTTCAGTCGTAAGTACGTCTTAAAAAATATTGCACATAAGTGAACCTGAACAGTTAAAACCCGTGTTATTTAAGCATCAGCTGTATATATAACTGCTTACGGATTTTCTTTTTTTTTTTTTTTAAATTTATTTTATTTATTTATGATAGGCACACAGTGAGAGAGAGAGAGAGGCAGAGACACAGCCAGAGGGAGAAGCAGGCTCCATGGACCGGGAGCCTGACGTGGGATTCGATCCCGAGTCTCCAGGATCGTGCCCTGGGCCAAAGGCAGGCGCCAAACCGCTGCGCCACCCAGGGATCCCTGCTTACGGATTTTCTCCCCACATGACATCCCCCACGAGACTGGAACCTAACGCGTCACATTAAATTCATCATTTCTCAGCTACTTAATTCTTAATTTTGTCTTTCTCAGAACAGTACTATCATCTACCCAATCTCCTCCACTTCTATCTTCAAGATGTTTATTATAAACACCTCTTCTCCCTCAGCTTCTAGCTCCAATCGGATATTATACTTTATCCATTGACTTGCTAAATAGCCACTTGCTCTCATCTTCATTGTTTCTGTCTTGAGCTTAATCCAGACTCTCTCATTTCTCATCTGGATTCTAGCACCGCTCTGCAATGGATTTCATGGCACCTCCACGCCAGGCATCTTTCCAATTCATCCATGTGATTTTTATGACAAAGAAACGTGATTGAGTTACTTACCAGTCAAAACCTTCCAAGGCTCTTCCGTTGCCTTGAAGATAATGTGAGATGAAAATGTCACTGGTCCAGTGGCGACACAATGAGTTAAGATGGGGGTGACTGAGATGTGGCCGCATGGTGGAGAGGGGAGAGCAGGACATCTTAAGGAGCTAGAAAGGACAAGGCCCCATCACTGATGAGATGTGGGCAGTGAGAAGAAGCGAAGTGCTGAGAAAACCTCTCCATTTCTGCCTTGGATGACTGAATGAATCACTATTCCATTCTCCGAGGGTGGGAAGAGAGACCGTTCTTTCTTTGTGGCAAGTTGCATTACCTGGATGGGGCGCCATGTCGGGGGACGTGAGCCTTCAGGAAACCTGAAGGTTTGGGTGGGGATGAGTCAAAGCCTGGTAAAGAAGAAGAAGCAAAAATTAATACCAGATGGGGAACAAAGGCAGTTGCAAGCCCCTGTAAACAGTCAGCGTCCAAGAACTCCACAGGAGTGGAAGATGCAGCAAACAATGTCCTCTCTTCTGCTAAGAGATTCCTGAAAATTTGCTGGCAAAGACCAGGAAAAAAAATCAGGGCCATGAGCTCCGCAAGACATTACCTAAGCACAGAAGAGTTATAAGGACTTGTAACTCTGACTTCCACCCTCACTTATTTCATGATCATTGCCATGCCCTTTTACTTGGTCAGGGTTTTGGCTGTCCTGTGGAATATCTTGATGTTTGTAGAAAATCTTCAAATTTGGATTACTTTGTTGCTATGCCCTCAGGCTGCACATTTGGATGTGCACTTGGATGAACAGACAACCCTGTTCATCTCACTCTCTTTCCTGAGTCTGACCCATTTCAGACAGAGAGAAGGCTTGTCTTGTCAAGCTCTGAAACATACCTGAGAATTTCCAACTCACTTAAAAGCCCATCCCTTCCAGGGATCATTCCGAAAGAACCGAGGTCGCTGGGAAAGCTACACCCCAACAACATTTAAATTGCTTGCATTGAGCCAAACCACCCAACTGGAATGTTTAGCCAAGTGCAAGTGTGTCCAATGCATTAAGGTATTAAATCCCCTACAAATTCTTCTTTGGCCTGGCCTGATGAGACCACTGGTATTTATTTACTATTTTTACACAAATGGAAAAAATATATACCATAACTAAAAAGAAGTTTCGTAGGTAACCTGGTTAGAATCCTAAATGGGGCCCAAGAGGAGACTGAAGGACACAATCCTTCTGCCAAAACACAGCACATACTCTGACTTTTTGCTCTGCAAGCAGGTGGCTGATGGGCTGTTTTATGAAGAGTTTAATTAACTCTGTCTTTCTGTCTTAGTTACCTACCAAAATGACCTGTGAGGATCCCAGTGTGGTTGGAGGCCTCCATCGGCTGGCAAGCAACATCTTAGCAAGGCTCCACAGCCCAGGGAAATGCAATTCCCAAGGAAGACAGCTTAGTCAGTGTGTAGTTGTAAGAGGCCTCTATGTCAGGGGCTGTCGGTGGCCAGACAGTGGACAGCCACCATGCTCCACTGAGTACAATGGGCCCCGGCCTAGAATTGCCCTTAGGCAGAACCACAAGGGGCACCCAGCTGGCTTTAGCCCTTGCCCTATTCCTTCTGCTCCTCTTCTGGGATAGTATTGCCCAGCCCCTGATGAGAATCTTTCTGACACCTTTGCCCATAAATCTGATCCAGGTCAGGCTCCATTCTCTCAGGACACTCCCCAGGTAGTGAAGGTGTGACATCTCTGATGTGCACAGCTGATAAATGCTTCGCTTCTGTGCATTTTAATTAAATAGCACTACAATTTCAGCATCCCCTTCAAGGCCTTATCTCAAAGGCACAGCCACGTGGAAATATTGTGATATTTCCTATCAGGATCAGGCTGAGAGACAGAGACAGAGAAAGATGGACACAATTTTTGGTCAATCATGCATTTCCTGGTGCCCCACCAATTACACATCCAGGTGATAACCTATATGAGATATGGAATATCATGGACATGATTTTGTCTGACACTTCATTTATGCAGGATGAAACTGGAACTGAGAAATAGTTGAGTTGCCCAAAGTCACCCATCTAGGACTGGGACCCAGGTCTCTTGATTTCCAGGGCACTTCCTGCCATGAACATTGCCAGTTGCATATGGCCAACTGGAAGGCAGAGAAGGTTGGAGAACCTGGTTTATCCTAGTAGCTACCCAGGTGCTTTCCCATCAAGGATCCCATTAGGGGTCCTTAAAAATAAGGATCAGATACCAACTAGAGAAACATCCAGGGAGAAAGAAGAAAAATGTAGACTCAGTCCACTGGCTTCCATGTAGGAATTGAAATGATTTGCCAGGAACCAGGAACCTTGCTTGACTATTCTGAGGGGGCCATAGAGCTGTGTTCCTCCACGGTGCTTATCCGATCCCACAGATAACTATTCCACAAGCAGAAACCCTGCCACGCCTAGGTCAAGAGCACCGTCCCCTCTTAATCTGTGTTTGTGGATTCTACTCCACTCACCCCTTCCCTTAGAAAGAAGTTCTATTTCATTCCTCTCACCAAGAATTCTCACGGACCTTCAGGGACTCTACTTTAGCATTCAATAAGGGCTAACTGAGCACCCACTGTGTACCAGCTAGGTCTTGCAGAAACAAAGATGAGCACCTACAGTGATTCTCCTTAAGAGCTCATCATCGGAAGGTCTGGTTCATGCACAAGTGCTCCCTTGCACATGGCCTTAGAGCCCCAGGTGGACAGTAAGCATATTTCAAAACCCCCAAATTCTAACCTAGGGTGCCCCCGCAAAGATCACTTTTCTAATCTCTGAATGTTTTACATGAGCATCTTTAAAAGGCTTAAAAATTAAATTGCATTAGGCAGTCTTATCAAATCTCTTTCCCTTAAGAAAAAGTAAATTTTATTAAGTCAAGCTTTTTAAAGAATAATCTGGGCAATATGTTCATCAAACCCATATGCTTTCATTTGCAAAATCTTATAACATAGTCTATTGCTGTGAGAAAGGATCTGAGATATCACCTAAGCCAGGAGATTTAAAGTTTGCATTTTATTTTTCAAACAGTAAAACGCTTTTTTAAGCGAAATATTACCAAGAGTTCCAAATTGTAAACCAGTTATCACTGGAACTGCTGTGGTCAAAGACAAGGTGCAGAGCTCAGAACCCTCCCTCTCACATCCACCACCTCTGCTCCTGCAGAATATAGAGCTGCCCACCCCAAAACTGATAATCTGACTATTCCTGTGTCCCAAGTGAAGAAAGTGAGATCCAGCGAGAGTATGACTTCATTTTAACTCATTATATCTTCAGTGACCCTATTTCCAAATAAGGTCACATTCTGAAATAGAATTTGGAGAGGGAGACACAATCCAACCTCTAGCACTGCTTCTTGCCCTATTTGGATGAGATTCTTAGCCAAGCTAAGGTTCTTAAGGGAGAGACATGAGCCTATCTGACAACTCCAAGGAGAAGTCAGGAGAGAGAGAGAAAGAGAGAGAGAGAACGCATAGTGAGATGTTCCTGAGTAGGCATTGAGGCCAGATAGAGGGATACACTTGGGCCCAAGAGAAGACGCTTCCTTTATTGTCACAAGGAGACAAGAAGGAGAAAGGGATGAGTCTGGATGCAAAATGAATCCACAGATGAGGAGGAGGGACATGGAGAAAGTTCCTGGAGGCGGCTCTAGGTTTCTTTATGAAGCAGGAGGATTAACTGCCTATGGGGCCTGACGGTGGAGTTGGGAACCTGGGCTCAGTAGAGGGACTGGTGCTAAAACCAGGGACTTGAGAGTGGAGAAAGTCTGAAACAGACCTGTGCATCATGGACAACAGCCAGCCGAGTCAAGCATAAGCATCACCTTGTCATTACAGGAGAGGACCTATTATTAGAATAGAAAAGTGGAGAAATGGGAGGGTGAGCTTACCTGGGGAACAGAGAAGGGCTGGCTGACATAACAAGAGCCCAGATGGCACTGGTCATCACGAGTGTAGAGTGGCACCATCTGCAGGGTGTGGGGTTTTTCCAGCAATGCTCAACAGCTGGGTGATTGATGTAGAGAAAGTAAACAGTTGAGTACATTCAGAGCTGGCCTTTGGCTGGGAGGATGCATTAAAAGGACAAAGGCATAAGGAGGTTGAGGATATAGGCAAGAGGAAAGTGCAGTGAGAACGCTCAGGGACCAAGTAGACGAAGAAGAAAGTGGGCTGTGAGGAGGCTAGGCTCATGGCTGCAGAAGAGGCGCGTGCAAGTCCCTTGCTTTCTGTTGACCAGAGCACATGGCTATTGCCACCTCCTGGAGGAACAGATGCTGCCAGATGTGGCATGCTAATGAGCTGCGAGCTGACGGCCTTCCTCAGCTCATATTCCTCTTCTGGGGTGGCCCCAACAGGCCCCAGCTAGACAATTCCACAATTTGTGCCCAGTGCTGCCACAGCGGTCAGAGCATGCTCTGGAGACACACACACCTCTATGAAAGGAAAAGGTCAATACCAACTGCATGGCTAGGGGGGTGGTTTACTCCCCCTGCCCCCAGGTCGCTCTGCTAATCAGCATTATTTCAAAATGCTGTGTGGGCCAACCCTGTCGGCTTGGATTTTTTCTTTCTTTCTTTCTTTCTTTCTTTCTTTCTTTCTTTCTTTCTTTCTTTCTTTCTTTCTTTCTTTCTTCTTTCTTTCTTTCTTTCTTTCTTTCTTTCTTTCTTTCTTTCTTTCTTTTTCTTTCTTTTTCTTTATTTATTTTTTGGCTTGGATTTTCTTACTGTGAATCTTCCAAGGCTACAGATCTTCTCTTAGTTGCCATATTTCAAATGAAAACCATGGATATTACTATAAAGTAGTAGTGTCCTTATTATTATGCACTTCCACTGATGTTAGCAGCAATTTGAAACTCTAAGTTCTTAGAATCACTTTAGTATCTTCTGACACAAATCAAGAGGAGAAAAAGAAAAAGAAAAAAAAGAAAAACCTCTTGAGGAGGATACTAAAATATTCCTAGCACAGAATGGGTAAAACTAAAAAGAAATTACAAACGTTGTCAGGAGCAGCAGGATGTCTCATACCCTGCTGGTGAGAATATAAATTAGTACAAACTCTTTGGAAAACAATTTGGCCTTTTCCAGTAAAGTTGAAGAAATGTGTATCTATCCAAATTCCATTCTTAGGTATATGGACAATAGAAATGGATGAAGGTCTCCCCAGCAGTATCTTTCATAATGGCCTCATGCTGAAGACAACTCACATGTCCCTCAACATTAAAATGGATAGATAACAACACAATGAAATACTATATGGCAATAAAAAATTGCAAACTATAGTTGCCGACAATAACATGGATGAATTTCATGAACATAATGCTAGGTAGAAAAAGTTAATATATAAGAGTATATACTGTGGAATCTATTTATTCAGAGTTCAAAAATAGGGAAAAGTGACTGTAGGGTTTTGGAATGCAGACTCAAAGGGGTAAAGTATAAAGAAAGGCAAGGAGGGGATTACCAAAATAGGCAGGATCATGACCTTTAGGCAGGCTCACCCCTAACATTTGTGGGGCTTAAATGGAGAACTGTATATCATAGTCATAGGCTTAAATATTTTATTTTATTTAAGATTTTATTTATTTATTCATAAGAGACACGCAGAGAGTCAGAGACACAGGCAGAGGGAGAAGCAGGCTCCCTCTGGGGAGCCTGATGTGAGACTTGATCCCAGGACCCCGGGATCATGCCCTGAGCCAAAGGCAGATGCTCAACCACTGAACAACCCAGGCGCCCTGGCCTAAATATTTTAAAGTAAACTAAACTAGCACTAGATTGAATAAAAGCTATTTTATCCTCCTACCTCGACAAATGTATCTTCATGGCAACCTGGAAGACCAGGTTGGATCCTAGAATACTTGGATTGCTTAGAGCTTCTCCCTGGAATGTGTGGCACAAGAAGAGGTGGCCCCCAGACTCCCGGACCATCCACCTTTTCTTCCCATCCTCTGTTCCATCCCATACCTCAAGGGCCTTTGTGTCCATGTACGTTCATCCATAGCCTCCTACAAATATCTGCCCCTGGGCCACCCCTTGGGCAGGTGGACCTGAGGAAGAGGCCAGGGAAGACCTGGAAGTGGACTCAGAATCATTTGGACAGGGAATCCAAATGTCCTGGTACTTGGTGCATGATCTAGAAAGGGAGACATGGGTTCTAGGTGGACATGACCTCTTGGCCTCAAAGAATCCTCTCCCCTTGGAAAGGGACATCAGTGGAGGAAATCTAGAAGCCCAAAACCACAAGGCCCAACATACGGCCCCCTGCAAGAGGCTCAAGGCAGGACTGCCTTTGAAAAATTAGAAAGGAAGACAAACCATTAGAAATTCCTGACTCTGGGAAACAAACAGAGGCTTGCTGGAGGGGAGGTGGGGAGGGTGGGATAACTGGGTAACAGGCATTAAGGAGAGCATGTGATGTGATGAGCACTGGGTGTTATACTATATGTTGGCAAATCGAATTTAAATTTAAATTTAATTAATTTTTTTTAAAAAAAGAAAGGGGTTGTATTGGGAAGGGCATCTGGAAAACTTTGGGGTCCTGACAGCATGCTGTGCTTTAACCTGGAAGGCAATTTATGACAATTTATTCAGCTCTACAGTTGTTTTTTTCTATGTGTGTTACATTTCACAAAGAAGAATTAATGAAATCTATCTATCTATCTATCTTTCTATCAATCTATCCATCTATATTTCTATCAAGCCTAGTACTGTTGTTTACGGGATCCTCACACTTTGGGCAGTTAAAATGCCTCAAGGCACGAGTACCTCAGGGGGAAATGGATAGAATTCTGGAAACATAGTGACTCTCACTGCTGGTTTGCTCCCCCACCTGGCGCTCAGATCCTCGGGTGACCATGGATAGGTCAGGCCGAGCAAATGAGTCATGGGCCTGTGTCCCCTTGCCTAGCCACTGCAAGTGCCTCAGAGAAAATTTACTTTGCCCCATCTTAGCCAAGATCTTAAATACTGTGTTTATCAAACCAAAATTACAGGAAGCTATTCCCATCCTAGCAGAAGTGAAAGGAGACCAACTCCCAACTCCCCTCTGTTTGGAAAGTGGTTCTAAAAAGACATCTCTTCCCCCTAAGGGCAGCTAGATAAATTCCTTACACAGTTTGCTGAGCTTCTACTATGTGCCAAACACAATCCTGATTTTTCTGCTCCACGTTTCCAAATACCCATTTGGCTTTGACTTCTCATTCTTGATAGGAAAAACATTTTGCTTTTACAAAGATTCAGATTCTCGGTTCTCAAAGAGATTTCTGTGCAGCCCATGTGTTTTAAATATTAGGATTTTTCTAAGAATATATATTTCAACAATGGTCCATAAGGATACACACACACACACACATGCACATGCACACACACACACACACACACACACACCATCCCAAAACTGAACTTTATAGCTCTGAGATCATGAAAGGGAAGTGAAGAACTGGCCTGTACTAACTGACCAAAAGCCCAGTCCATTTTTTCCCCAAAAATAAAATTCTGGGCTTCACATTTAAGCTGTTTAAAAGCCACACTGCCAAAGCACTAGTTTTCCTCATTTTAGGGAAACAAGAAAAGCATATGGCTTCAGTGACCTTCTCAAGCTGTTGATGAGAGGTAGTCAGGCACATCTGGTGGTTTCAAAATGATAAAAGCAACAACATAAAGGGGAATAATGAGGCAGAGGCACCTGGGTGGCTCAGGGGTTGAGCATCTTCCTTTGGCTCAGGGTGTGATCCTGGAGTCCTGGGATTGAGTCCTGCATCGGGCTCCCTGCAGGGAGCCTGCTTCTCTCTTTGCCTGAGTCTTTTCTCTCTCTGTGTGTCTCTCATGAATAAATAAATAAAATCTTTTTAAAAAGAGAAAGAAAGAAAGAAAGAAAGAAAGAAAGAAAGAAAGAAAGAAAGAAAGAAGAAAGAAAGAAAGAAAGAAAGAAAGAAAGAAAGAAAGAAAGAAAGAAAAAAAGAAAGAGAAGGAAGGAAGGAAGGAAGGAAGGAAGAAAGAAAGAAAGAAAGAAAGAAAGAAAGAAAGAAGAAAGAAAGAAAGAAAGAAAGAAAGAAAGAAAGAAAGAAAGAAAGAAAGAAAGAAAGAGGCAGTGGGTGGAAGGGTGAAAAGACAAGTTAAATCAATGACAGTCAACTACAGAACTAAAATTATAGACAATAGACAATGAAGAAATGTTCCCTTGTACCATTCTGCCCCAATAAGAAACACCTGGCAAATATCTACCCACCTCTCAAGACTCCACCCAAAGTTTACCCTCTCCCTCTTCTAGTGCCCTCACCAGCTCCACCTCACCTCCTATCAGGGTACCTGTAACATCTTATGGAACTGCATTTTTTTGGTTTGTCCTATTAGACTGTGGGGTCATTGAGGACAAGGTCATATTTTATGAAGCTCTGCAATTCCTGCTAACGAATGTGAAAGCACCATAAGTGCTTTCCTCGGTGGCATGATTGAACGAACAAATGAATGAATGATGGATTCCATTCATGGGACTATGGATCTGGCTTTTCCAACCGCTACGATGCAATCGTTAAGTGATAAAAAGTGTCTCTCAGCCTCTGCCAGAGTTTACCCACTTTCACATTTTAAACCTCTTTTCAGATTCAAGAAGCTGTGAATTTCGTACAGTCACCCACCGGCATGAGAAGATCGCGTGTTATTTAAGCAGAGTTATGAAAAGAAAGAAGCTGGGCAGCAGACTAAAACGGGAATTGTCTTTTCCAAGATCCAGAGCTCCGACATTCCTTGGCGTAACAGAGAGAAGCACCTGGGAAAATGTGGGCAAGGGTGAGTAGTGATGGGAAAAACGTACATTTCATGCACTTCCCTTTTGTCCCAACTGCTTGAGACAACACTCCAAATGGCATTCCACCCTCACTCAGGATTGTAACTAATATTTGGAATTAAAGGGCTACTTTCAGGCCACCCGATTTTGCTCTGGCAGGTGAATCTTTTGAGCTGGATACCCTGATGCCCACAGGAAATCCTCTTCCTTTCAATCTCAGGGAAGCAATCTTCTGGGATAAAAGGAGAATATTCCCCTTTGTATAACTAGTCCTTGAGCAAGCCTGGAAGTTATCCTCACTGACCTGTTCAGAAGCTGGTCGTCTAGGTTAGCTTAGCTAGTTCTCTGGCTCCAACCAGTATTAGATTGTTCCTTTTTCATTTAGCCATTCTGCCAGTCAGTTTGGCCTGAGGTGGAAATTCGGGTTAAAACGGTCCATTCACCTATCTTTTTAAAGGTTTTTTAAAGGTTTTATGGAAACTAAGTCAAAGAAAGGATATGGAATGCATCGGTTAATTGCCTTTTAATGGGAGCAAGTAGGATGGCTTGGTGTGGTGGCATTGGGGGTCAGGCAGAGCTGAGGCTTCACAGCTTCTGTGAGCCAGTTACTCGTCTCTTAATCTTTGTCTCTGAATTTATAAAATTTGAGCTAGGAAGATTGTCCTGAGGATGAAATGAGAAAATGCATATGAAGTAACTTGTGCTCAAAATTAGAAAGGTTAAGAGGTGCCTCAGTGGCACAGTCATGTGAGCGTCCGACTCTTGGTTTCTGCTCAGGTCATGATCATGAGATCAAGCCCTGCAATGGGCTCAGCACTCAGCATGGAGTCTGTTTGAGATTCTCTTCTTCCTCTATCCCTCCCCACCATGCTCTTTCTCTCCCTTCCTATCTTTCTGTCTCTGTCTCTGTCTCTCTCTCTCCAATAAATAAGTCTTTTTAAAAAAGAAGAAGAAGAGGGCAGCCAGGATGGCTCAGTGGTTTAGCACCACCTTCCACCCAGGGTGTGATCCTGGAGACCCAGGATGGAGTCCCATATCAGGCTCCCTGCATGGAGCCTGCTTCTCCCTCTGCCTATGTCTCTGCCTCTCTCTCTCTCTCTGTTCATGAATGAATAAATAAAATCTTTAAAAATTAATTAATTAATTTATTTATTTATTTAATTAAATGAAAAAGAAGAAGAAAGTTCAGTTCTTTTACATGCTGAGATTGACAATCTGTTGTCTATAACACATGGAGAACTAACCATCAGTACAAATAAGAAAGCAAGTAGGCAGTCATGTCAATCCAAAAAGGGCCCTATTTCATTTGCAGAAGAAAGGTTATAAGTAAGTAACGACCAATGTCTTTAAAAACATTTTGATGAGAAATAAAAGGATTTGCGTGGAAGTCTTTAAAAACCAGATTGCCCCTATCACTGCAATGTTTTAAAATAATGACCTCTTAAAAGTCCCCCTAGACCCAAGATCCCATGACAAAATCCATCCCAGAATTGGACACTTCAGAAGCTTCAAACCAAACCAAATGACAGTATCCCCGCCCCCTTATCTGGGGTTTCACTATACACAGTCTCAGCTACCCATGGTCAACCACATTCTGGAAGCAGATGATCTTCCTCCTGAGTAGTATCAGAAGATCAATAGTCATCCAACACCATGTCACAACACCTGCATCTCACATGGGCATTTGATCATCTCACACCATCACAGGAAGAAGGGTGACACTATGATATTTTGAGAGTGAGGAGACCACATTCACATAACTTTTTTACAGTTTATTGTTATAATTGTTCTATTTGATTCCTGTTATTGTTCATCTCTTGCTGTGTGTAATTAACAGATTAAACTTTATCACTGGCATGTACGTATGGGGAAAAGCATAGTTGTATATAAGGTGCAGTCCTCCGCGTTTTCCACCATCCTCTGTGGATCTTGGAATGTATGTTTCATGGAAAAGGGAGGATTACTGTACAAATTCAAATTGGAGCAAATTACATTTATTTGTGATTCAAGTCACTCGGCATGAATATTAATTTCTTAATGAAGACTGAAACAAAGTCTCTTTTCATTTTTTTAGACCTACCAAGTCAGTTTCACTAAGATGAGACAAAAAAAAAAAAAAGAAAGAAAAGAAAAAAAAAAAAAGAGAAGTTTGGCATTCTCAAATGCAAGCCAGTATTTCATTCCATTTGAGTTCCTGCAATGAACATTAGCCCTGTGGTATCTCAAATACATGTTGATTCTCAACTTTTGGTATTTTAGATCTGAAAACCAGACAACTCTATCACCTGAAATCTTTAAGTTGCTTTTGAATCATGTATGTTCAGAAAAAAAAAAATAGAATTATGTATGTTCAGAGTCCAGAAGTCCTTGAGGTCCTTACTTCCATCACTTCTGGTTGGGCTTTTCTTTTTTTTTTTTTTTTTCATTATTGAACTCTATGTTGATATTACACACACATGTACACACGTGTGTGTAACTTCACACCAGACTAAGTAGAATGGAAATATTTGGCAATTATTAGTATCACCTAACAGCAAAAAGGAGCATTGATTCCTTGTCATCAATGGTTTCTGGGGATACAACCCTACTGCTCTTTGGGGGGTAGTGTGCTGCTTCAAGATCCAGACCTGAAGCCATGTTGCCTGATTTGAATCCTACCCCTGCCGCTAACAAGTAGTAGGAACTTGAACAAGTTATTTAACCTCTGTGTGCCTCAGTTTCTTCATCTATAAAATGGGAATGAAAATAGCGCCTTTTTGGAGAGGTTGTTGTGACAATTAAGTATGCAAATTGCCTTTGACTGTGTTTGGCACATTTTAAACCCTGGACAGAGGCTTCCAGTGAAACCTGGAGTCATACAGCACAGAGGAAGTGAAGTCTACGTGGCTCAAAGGAGTCACTAAAGGCAGAAGATGGGAGAAGTAGAGTGTAAGGAAAGGCCTAGGGAGAGATTGAGCCTTTAGGAATCTGGGTCAGCCTAGACTTGGCTGCTCTCCTGAGCCCCCTGTGCTGTGATTGTCTGGTTTGGGGAGATGCAATGAAGATACACCCTGAGGTCACGGCCAGAAACATCCTTTCAGGAAACCTGTGCTAACCTTATAAATACTCTTAATAGTAAGTGCTTTACCAAAACACTCAGCAAGTGAAAGCAAGCCCTGAGCTAGCTAATGTGGAGGGAAGGTGGAGAGCCCATGTTCCCGAGGGTGGGGGGTGTAGGTGGCATCTGAGAGCTGCAGAGAGGCCGGGCAGCAGGTGGCCTTCCTTTGTGATTCTGTAGCAACCAGTGGCATGTTGGAGGCAGCTAGTTCCAGCTCCCCAGAGCTGACTGCGCGTCCTTCCCGGTGAATTCACATAGGTAACTTAACAGTGACCACAGAGTGGGTATTTACACCACAGAAATTGGCCAACTACAATTCAAGGTTGTTTCATTTTGTTTCACTGTCAGAGAGCTGGAAGGTAAACATTTCCCAGTGCACCACTGGTGATGATAGAGGGGCTGGCTCAGAAAAACAAGAATGCTGGGGGAGAAAAAAAAAAAGATCTTCTAAACTGCAAAACTGTTTCTTTGGCATTCCTTACTCTTCTCCTTTATACAAAGGCAGGAAGCTGGCAGTTGGACATGGTCTGTTATGATTTACCTAAAGAAAAAAAGTCCAGCTGGACTATTGCTTCGCAAATGGCCAAAACATGTTGACTGACAGGACTTGCAAATTTTGTCCTTTTTTTCCCATTAAATCCAAGTTCACCTCAGGTCCAAGTCATCATCAAACTGTGTATTTACACCTGCCATATGTTTATGAGGTCCTAAAAAGGGAGATGCAATAAAGAGGAGGAATTCACATATTGTTTTCTCAATATGACATATTTCAGGGAATATGAAAACTTTATGCACTGAGAATTATTACCTTTCCTCTTTACACTTAAAGGATAATTTAACTTGTTCAGATTTCCAGGTTGTTCCTTGAGAGTTAAGATGAAAGAATAGGGACTGAAAATGAAGAACACCTCTAAATCTGCCTTTGTTGGTCTGCGCAGGCGGCTGTGACAAGTACTGCACACTAATGGCTTAAGCAACAGAAATTTATGTTCTCACAGTCCTGGAGGCTAGAAGGCCAAGATCAAGGTGTGTCAGCAGCTATGGTTTCTCCAGAGGCCTACAGAAGGTTGCCTTCCTACTGTGTCCTCATATGGCCCTCCCTCCGAGTGTGTCTGTGTCCTAATCTCTTCTTGTTATAGGGACACCAGTCATATTGGATTAGGGCCCGCCTACATGTCCTCATTATACCTTGAATGCTCTTTTAAAGGCCAAATCCAAACCAACTCCTAAAAGACCAAATAGAGTCACATTCTCAGATTCTGTGGGCTAGGACTTGAAAGTATGAATTTGAAGAGGGACCCAATTAAGCCCATTACACTGCCCAAACATAACCATAATTTATCCACAAGGAAAATCGGATTTAACAACATCACAGGTCAAGTGCCCGGAGAAGCAGACTCTGGAGAGATGGAGGTTGGCATGCAGGGCATTATGGGAGGTGCTCTCGGGAATACCTGCAAGCAATGAAGGTAGCAGGATTAGGCAGGAGGGGAGCTGGACTATAGTAGAGTCGTAGTTAAGGCCCAGGCTGGCCTTATGGCCCTCCGAGCATGAGAGAATTGTCTGGAATGGAAGTAAGGGTGGTAGGCCTTTATACTCCTGCCTGGGCCAATCACGGGATGTGGTGGGGCGGGAGTGGCTGGGTGTGTGACATGCATGAAGAAGCTCTCTTCAGCTCAGGGCAATCTCAGGAGATTCAGTTGAGAGCCGTCGGTCACCTAAGCTTCGGGAGCTGACAGATGATTGGTTGCTCAGTCTCAAGTGGGGTCTCTGGTCAGTGTACTAGGTGTTCAAAGTATAAGGCAGCAGAACTCCCCCCGTGGATGAAGATTTACCATCATCTCCTTAAGAAATTTCTCATAATATCTCTCAGTAGATTAAAAGGTGACCTATTATGAACCCTAAAACATTTGGCTCAGTTCTGGGTGCATAGAAAATGTCCAGCAGAATGGTTTCGAAATGTGCCTTCATGGGAAAAGTATGCTGGTAGAAGCCAAAGAAATCTGGGTTCAACTCTCTGCCCCACTATTTACTGACATTTTTTACCCTCTCTGAAATTCCAATTTCTCTTCCGCAAAGAGGATAATTATGCCAACATTGTTAGACTGCTGGAAATTTTTAAATAATGTGTACTTAAGAGTGTCAGGCACAATGCTTGACACAAAGAAGGCATTCCAAAAAAGCATGAGTTTCCTTCCCTTTCTTTCAGCAAAAGTTAATTGGTGGTGACTAATTTCCAACCAGAAATAAAGGTTTGATCTCCTAACCTCAAGGAAAATGTTTCTCAAATTCTGGTGTTATCAGAAGCACCAGCAAAGACTGTCAAAACAGATTCCTGGACCCTATTCACAGTGAATCTAAATCAGGAGATCTAAGGTGAAGACCAGGGATACATAATTTTAGCAAGTCCCCTGGGGGTTTCTGATAGCCAGAGAATCTTGAGGTCCCCTGCGTGGGGCTGTGGGTGCTGTCTCAGTAGGAAGGGGAGTCCAGTGCTTAGATGCCTGGGGACATTTCCGCTCTCCCTCATTGTCATTAGTTCTGTAGATGTAGATATACACATCACATCACAAAGACGTCCCCCCTTGCATAAATACTGTGCATTCCAAAACTAAAACATGCATAAATTATGTCAGTTACAGAATCAAACCAATTCTCCTTTTCAAGACGTAGTTTTATTGAGGTATAAATCACTACTACAAGGCAATTTAGTGCAGATGGGAATTTTACTGGAGGATGCAGATCCCCTGAGCTTGTCTGGAAAAAGGGAAGCACATCCAGAAATGAAGTGTCCTGCAGGTGTAAGAGCTGCCGGGCCTGTAAAGAGGCACCGTCTGGACAGAGATTTAACTTTCTCATTTAAATCAAGTAAAACTGAGTTCCCCTGGATGGGATTGCTGAAGGCTTTCTGTGTCTGATTATGGATCACAAAGCCCAGCTGCGCTGCAGAAATTATACTGTCAAAAAGACACCTGACCAAGGTCCAGAAAGTAAACAGGAGCTGGAACACAGAAAGTGACCCCTGAGCAGAGACGGGCTTTCACATCCCTACCAGACTTCCCCTGATTTAACATGGGGCCATGTGGTTTCCCAGTGTCTTCTGTGGCTTTCTTTTCCCACAGAAAAAGGCCTCATTTATTCTAAAATATGAAGCTTTAGGGGTTTCTTGAAAATGGTACTTTCACTCAGTAAAAATAAGTCAAGATGAAAACACTCTTGTGGGAATCTGTTTTGGAAAAGGATTAAGCTGAGAACATGAAAGAAACAGTTTATTTTCCCCCAAATGATCAGCAGCCACCTAGACCTGGTCACTTTCCCTATGATTAAAAAAAAAAAAAATTCTAGAAGCAGCACAATGAAAGTGTTATCACCGAGAAGTCCAAGGTGACTCTGTACTCACCGTCTCCGTACTAACACCACAAGTGCAGGAGTTGATGAGCTTCTTCTGTCCTTAGACCTACTCTGAGTTCTTATAGATGAAGGGGGTCTCTGTCCTCATTTCCCCTCACCTTGCCTTTATTCTCTTTTAAAAAATATTCCTCCAGGTGTGACCAGGGCCCTGTAACACACACCAAGTCATTGTTATACCAAGGAACTGTGCATCCCCTAACCTTTAAGTATTACCCAGAGCCCCTTGCTCTTTTCTCTCGCTCACTTACAGAAGCATCTTTGCGCACAACATCGAATTAAACAGTAGCATCTAGTGCTTCTTTCTTTGTTCAAAACTCTTTCAGCCTCAGCCTTGTATGCTGCCCTTCCTCAGATACACAGATTTTTGGGGCTAGAAGAACACATTAGCCAGGGGAGCATCGCAGTGAACCATGGTAATGAGTAAGCCCTATAATCTTGGTATTGTAGCACAATACAGGTGCGTTGTCACTCCCAAGACCGTCATTGGATCTCTGGGGCAGCTGTCCTCAGGCATGTGGGCTTCTTCCATCATGTGGTCCCACCACCATCTCAGGGTCCTTCACTTCCGGCAGTGTAGAGAAAAAGAGAGAAGGTCTGGGACATCTTAGCAAGCAAGCCAGGAAAGTGGAGAATTGGTCAAGCTGCATTTCACCAACCCAAAGAAGACTGAGAAATGTTGACAAGTACAAAAATGCTAATAGTGTTTGTTTCTGAGAGTCCTTAGATGTCTCTTGCTTTCAGTCCCTTCAAGTGTTTCTTAGTTGAAGCAACTGAGACCCAAAGAACACATTACACAGAGCTAATCAGTGACAGCTCAGTTTAGTGCTGGCCAAAAGGCCTCTTGCTCTCCTAGTAATTACAATTAATGTATAAAAAGGCTCATAAGAGCTCAAGATACAGTTGAAGCATTGTTTCTAGAACTTTCTATCCAGAGCGAGAAGGACTATGAATACTCTGCTCCAAAACCCACAATTCTGGTGCAGTCCTCTCAGTCTGAGAGCTGGACAGATGACTGTTTCAAAGAGCAAGTGCCAGTAGCAAACCCTAATTACGGGAAATGCTTCTTGGCTCCTAAGGATATAAAATTACTTTGTGGAAAGTCAAGAAAAATAGAAATAGAATACCCTGTAATGCTCATTCAGAGGCCAAAAGTCACCTATTAAGACTTGCATATTGTGCTTGATTCTGTCAAAATAGCTTACAGGGTGGAGACAGTTCATATGGAGAGAAATTCTGGATGGTGTCAGCCTGGTTTGCAATCATCACATTGGCTCATGGAATACACATCTTGAAAGATTGTCCTCCTCACAGTTGAGTTCAAATGTGAGAAGAAACAGAGATTTCCAGAAAATACCTAATAAAGGATAAGGAAATGGATGCAGGCAAGGATAGTCTCCTTGACACATTGAGAACACTAGTGGAAAAAACGCCTGTGTGGGAATCTGGATGAACCTTTGCCACACCTCTGACCATCTAGATCAATGTCTATTCAACACGCCCCTGTCCCACCAGCCTGCTCTCTCTCAAGTAAATAAATAAATATTTAATAATAATAATAATAATAGATTTATAGAGTGAGCACCATATTATATTACTTCATTCAACCAAAACATAATCACATTTCCTAGATTTAGAGATCAGGTTTTAAAAATAGTCCAGAAGATAATTAGGTATGCCTTTATTTTTCAATCTTTCCACCTCATTCTCAGTCTTTCATGCCCAGTGCTCCCCCTTTGAAAAAAAATTTCCATCCTGGTGAGTTGGAGCAATATTGTGCCCAAGTTAACGGTCATAGCGAAGACCTGAGACAAATGGATTTGCTAAATCACATGCTAGTTTCTGGCAAAACTTGGACTCAAATCAATGGTCAGCATAGTGAGCAAGAGAGATGGAGGCAAAAAAAAAAAAAAAAAACTTGGAAATAAGGCTGTTCTCAGAGTTAAATAGTAAAATGCATATAAAAATGCACACATGGGATGCCTGGGTGGCTCAGTG
Source organism: Vulpes lagopus (assembly GCF_018345385.1). Taxonomy (NCBI): domain Eukaryota; kingdom Metazoa; phylum Chordata; class Mammalia; order Carnivora; family Canidae; genus Vulpes; species Vulpes lagopus. The sequence continues at coordinate 15,238,038 of NC_054833.1, forward strand.
GTTGAGTGTCTGCCTTTGGCCCAGGGCATGATCCTGGAGTCCCAGGATCAAGTCCTACATCAGACTCTGCATGAAGCCTGCTTCTCTCTCTGCCTACATCTCTGCCTCTCTCTCTCTGTGTCTCTCATGAATAAATAAGTAAAATCTAAAAGAAAAAAAAAAAAAAAGGACCAAACTACTAAAACAGAATGGATATAATTAGCCAGTTATGGAAGGAAGCCAAGAAACCATCCATCTATATATAAAATAAAAGTGTGTGAAAGCATCTCAAACTTCAGCCCCACTGATCTAGGGCTACAGTAAAGAGGAGGAGGTACATGTGATTATAAGTGAGAAAGCAAAAAACTAAATGGCTGCATTTTGCCTGTTTGGACGAAGGCTATGTGAATGAAGGAGTTGGTTGGCAAAAAAAAAAAAAAAAAAAAAAAGGCAGTAAAAAGAACCAGAGGGTCATAGAAGCCCTCTGGATGGCATGGTCCGTCAACATGGAAGCATCTAAAGAAGACACGATCTTGGCATTGGCACTGTTGGCCAGAGCATTACGGTTTCCTTGATGAGACAATCTTTACTATGAACAACAATGCCTCAAGCCATTGGCAGTAACATTCTCAGATCAATTAAGAGCCTTTTTTCTGATTTCTGTGGACATCAAGCAACCCTGAGATCATCTGGCTCCTCATGACGGAGCTGCCTCAATGCTTTCCGGTCTATTTGCCAGTTATATCTATTATTTTAAATTACTATAATTGCACCTGATACTGTGAGTTGGTTCTACGTTAAGCACGCCAACAAAATCGCTTTTAGGAACTTGACAGGCCTTAGAGCATGATCTCTTCTTCAGGGTAAGCCCCGCTTATGGAGTGCACCTGGGCACGCAGTCCTGTTACCTAGCAACAGCTCAGCCTGCACTCTGCTCTTCCTGAACTGTAGCTGAACCAGCCCCGTGCAATTTTGACTTGACCATATATAAAGTCAAGATCAGGATGTTCTAATAATATTACAGCCTTTAGTGATCTGACAAAACAATTGCCATACGGTAAGCCAGAAACAGCCTGCAGAATAAAGGGATGGAAAGAACCTAAACTGTTTTAACAGGCCGCGTGTTGATTTTCAATTGTATCTGGGACCCCGCCACAGACAGCTTCATCAAAGATAACCAAGTAGTTGACAGAGTAATGTTTTCCAGGTTTTTTCACACCTTATCCAATTGCAGTAATTGTTAGGTGATAAAGACAGTGACAGCTCATTACAAAATTCAGCTTCTAGAAGCTGAAAGGTTAGGTGGCACCTCTCACCTGCTGGGTGATAGGTTAGCCTCCTACCCCTGTCCCTTCTCTACTACCCCCCGCCCCCAATTCTGTCTGGAATCTGGTGCACTCAAGGCATTAGATTTCACACAGAGCCTTTTGAAGTGAAAATAAAGCCAGAAGGCTCTACCACAGAACCTCAGGAATAGGTAAAACTGTACAGAGAAGGCAGAGAGGAAGGGAAGAAAGAATATGGTCTCAAAACTCGAGAGCATTATCCCCAGTCTCTACAAGTTTTTTGATCAGCGTGTGTGCGTGTAGGTGTCTGTCTGTCTCCCTGGGTACCTAGGGAAGGGTTTGCATACTCTTGTGCCCTCACACCAGCTTGTCACACACGTATAATCCTACGTCCACAGACGTTAACTACTTGGGGCTTTTTTTAGCAACTTTATTGAGACATAATTGGCATACAATAAACTCCACATATTCAAAGTGTGAGTTCTGATAATGTGGACATACATAAACACCTGTAAAACCATCACCACGATCAAGGTAACAAACATAACCATGATTTCCTAAAACTTTTCTCGTCCTCCTTCATAATCCCACCTTCCGTCCTTTCCAACTCCCATCCCATCCCCAGGAAACCATCAATCTGCTTTCTACCATTATACATTAGCTTTCAATCCCTAGAAACTAAAAAAATGAAACAGACACTATGCACCTTTTATTTTTTTCGGGCTTCATCCATGTTGTGGTGTGAATCAAGAGTTCATTCTTTTCCACTGTTGCTCAGTAGTGTTCCTTGTATGACTGGACCACAGTGTGTTTATCCACTCACTTGTTGATAGTTACTGGGGTTCTTCCCAGTTTGGAGCGATTAGAAATAAAGTTCAATTATCATTTGGACAAAAGTTTTTGTATGGACATGTGCTTTCTTTTCTTTTGGGTAAATTCCTAGGATGGATGAGTACATCAGATGGTAGATATATGACTGACTTTCTAAGAAACTGGCGAACTGTTTTCCAAGATGGTTGTGCCATTTTATGTGTCCATCAGTAGTACGTGAGCATTCCAGTTCCTCCACTTCCCTGCCAGCACTATGTTTGGTTGGATTTGTCTATTAATTTTAGCCATCCAAACAGGCACACAGTGATATTTTCCCATGCTTTATTGAGCATCTTTTCATGTGCATATTCAACATCTGTTAAGTCTTCTTTAATAAAAGGACTATTTATGTTTTGTCCATTCTTTTATTGGGTTGTTTTCTCATTATTAGTGTTGAGAGTTTCTTATCTATTCTGGATACAATTACTTTGTCAGATGTATGTACTGTGAATGTTTTCTTCCAACCTCTGGCTTGTCTTTTCATTCTGACAACATGATTTTTGGAAGAGTAGACATTTTTAATTTTAGTGAAGTCGTATTTATTAATTTTTTTATAGATCATGCTTTTCAGTGTGATAGCTAAAAAAAATCTTTGCCTAATCCAAGGTCACAAACATTTTCTCTTATATTTTCTTCTAAAAGTTTTAGTTTTAGGTTTTACATTTACCTCTGACCCATTTTGAGTTAGTATTTATATGATGGAAGGTGTTAGATTGAAGTTCATTATTTTATATATGGATATCCAATTGCACCAATGCCATTTGTTGGAAGTAACATGTTTTCCCACTAAATATTCTTTGCACCTTTGTAAAAAAATCAGTTGTCCAACATCATTTTTGTTCCCTTGATCTGTCTGTCCTTAAGACAATACCACACTGTCTTGATTCATGTAGCTTTCTAGTAAGTCTTGAAGTCGAGTCTTGAAATTTTAGTCTTCTTTTATAAGAGTTTTTTTCTTTCTTTAATTTCGTTTTGTTTTTCCTTTGCTATTCTAGGCCCTTTGTGTTTCTATATGAAGTTTAGAATCAATTTGCCAATTTCTACAAAAAAGCTTACTGAAATATTGATCAGGATAGTGCTGAATCTATAAATCAATCCGAGGAGAACTGACATCTTACTAATATTGAGTGTTCTGATCTATGAAAATATTCTATCTCCTCACTTATTTAGATCTTTAATTTCACTCCACAATGTTTTGTAGTTTTCAGCGCATAGAGAACTATAAACATTTCTCAGCCACAAATCATCAAGGAGGATGACCAAAGTCTTCAAGACTAACAACCTAAAGGCACCAGAGGCCTAAATTCCCTTATTGTTTGGCAATATAGTGCAAGGAATATAAAGAAGGGAGAGTAGTACCTATTTCCTAGAATTTCACGCATTAATTGAGAGAGCACAGTATGCAGTTTAATATAGCACAGGCTACGGTTCACACTGCCTGGGTTCAAATCCCAGCTCCACCACTTACAGCTGAGCAATCTTAGGGAATTCACAGTCCCTCTAGAATTTAGCTTTTTGATCAGCAAATGTAGAAAGTACTACCGCCTTCTTCATAAAGGTCTTCATAAGAATCAAATGAGTTTGTTAAACACTTAGAAATATTCTTATCATGTGATAAGCAACAATTGAATGTTAGCAATGGGTATTGGTTTTATCATTAATAGCACTAACACAGCATTTGCAACTGATAAAGGGTAGATTGAAGTATTAGCTTATATAACAAATGAGGCTACTTGGTTTAACACCTTCACATATGCATCTCATCTGATTTGACTATCTCAGGCCGACCTGAATTTGCTGGAAGGAGGTTTGTTCTTAAAAGATATGATCCTGATACTGAACCCAACTCCCCATTCTACCCTTTGGATGTCATATTTGAGAGTATGTATCAGACACACCCATGCAGGATCTCAAGATGATAGGCAAATTTCCCACAACTAGCTTTACTATTGGCTTTCTTAATTTTTCTTCTACCCATTTTGAGATCTAAAAGTCCTGAAAAGGTTATATGAATCACTATTTCTTATCAATCCCAAAATCCTTAGAAAGCTCACCCTCTCATAAAGATGCATCTACTCAACCTCTGGCTCTTGCTGTAGAGCAAAGATTTGTCCAGGTTGCATATAGACTGTTTTTATGGTGTGATACGATTTCCAAACCCAGGAAGGCCCTGTGCACCTCTCATCACCTCCCAGCACTACCTTCCACCCTTGGACACATATACAAACACACACACACACACACACACACACACAATCTTCCTTCAAGCTTGCTGACACAAGTTGCCTAATTAGAGGCCCATTTCTCAACTTGATAACTTTGTTCCCTACAAAGCTGGAAATTAGTTTTGAAGAAAAAATAATCATGGTCTTATTCACATATGTAGGTGACAATATGAAGTAATAGAAAGAGCCCTGGACCAGAAGACTCAAAGTTTGTGTTCTAATCCTAGCGGCCCTTCTTCCTCCTCTGTAACCTAAGATTCTACTTCAGCTCCCTGCTATATTGTAAGGGGATGGTGGCATTTGAACCATTCATTCACCCAGCAAATCTTGCCACTGCCAGGTGTTGTTTTTAGCACAGAAGACAAAGCAGTGAGCAAAACAAAATCCCTGCTCCCATAGAGTTCATATGCAAGTCAGAGAGACAGATAAGCAGTAAATACATATGTAATCGATAGTCGAGGAGTGGTGAATTGAAAGAATCAAAATACAGCAGAGTAAAGAGACAAGAATGAAAAGGAATGCTAGTTTAAGTAGCGGTAAAGGAAGTTCTTTCCGAAGCAATGGACAGTTCAGTAGAAGCCTAAAGAAAGTGAGTGATGTGACATGATGCTAACTGGCAGCAGAACATTCCAGAATGGGGAGTGGTAAGTGTGAAGGTCATTTTCCTTGGCACATTTGAGGAAAATAAAGAAGCCCATATGGTAGCAGTAAAGAGCTGGAAAGCAGTCTAGGAGCCAAAACATATGGGGCATCGGAGGCCAGCATAATGACTTTGGAGTGTGTGTGTTCTAAGTGACACGGGAAATCACTGTGGGGTTTTGAGTAGGGGATTCAAAGGTCTCACTTATTTTAGAACGCTCACTTAGGCTGATGTGCTCAGGACAGACTGTTGAATGGCCAGAGGGGAAGCAGGAATAGCCAGAAAGAGTTGCTGCTCCCCTAAGGAGAGAGATATTCATGGCTGAGACTAAAGTGGGTGAGGTGAAAGATGTAAGAAACAAATGTTTGGAACATAATATTAAACAGTTAGATACAGGGTAAGAGTTTCATGCCACAGAATAAAAAAAGAGTAAAGGCTAACTCCAATATTTTGGCCTATACAAGAAGAGGATGCTATTACCTGAGATACAGAAGCCTGGAGAAGATGGTTTTGAGGGGGGGGAACCCAACAGCTTGTTTGGGATATGTTAAGGTGCGGTTGTCCATTAGCTGTGCCAGTGAGAGGTGGAGTAAGCAGTTGTGTACACAGGGCTGGACAGTCAGGGCTAAAGAAAACATATTTGGAGTCATGAGTGTCCACATGGTAATGGAATTTATGGCACCAGGTAAGGTCACCTGGGTGGTGACTCTTGCTAGAAAAGAGAAGAATTGCAACAAGAAAAGGAGGATCCAAACGAAAGATTCCAATTTATTAGTGAATTAAATGAGATGAGCACCTGGAACAGTGTGTTGGGGTCCTTTCGGCTGCAGGCCAAGTACCAGAAATCTCAAGTAAAATTAACTTGAACAGTAAGAACATTTATTGTGTAACATAATTCTGGAAGAAGAGTAGTTCTGAATTTGGTTAGTTCATTGGCTGAAAGATGTCATCAAGGACCTAGACTCCTTCATCTTTGGACTCTGCTATTCCTCATAACAACAAGATAGCTGCTGCAGCTCCAGATGTCACACCCTCTCAGAGTGTCCAGAGGTGGGATAAAGGGAACAACATTTATCATCTCTTTTTAAGAAGAAACTTTACCAGTAGCCTCCGTGCAGAATTCCTTTTTCAACTAAACCAGAATGGGCCACAAACCCATGCCTAAACTAATCTTAGCAGGGAGGTATGCACCTGTGCCTGCCATAGCACCACAGAATTTTGCAACGGGCAGGGGGAAGAAACCTTGAAAGACCATGTATTCTCAATATCAAATCCTCATGACTTTGTGCATTAGAGAAGGTTCCAGTGAGAAATACAGGACCTATTCGAACTATTCCAATTTAATAGGAACCCAGAGGATTTGACGCCAGCACCAGCTACGAGTGAGGGCAGAACATGGCAAAACCACAGGGTAGAAAGCAGTCCAGGCTGGTGTGAAAGAGGCCTCCCTCACCACACCCGACAGGAGCTGAGATCTTTCAGCCAGCCAGCCCACGGCGACTTTGCGGGATGAGGGATGCTAACCAACAGATGCTCTGACCTCCCCTCCTTTCTCCCTCCAACTAGAAAATAGAGATGAGACTCAGGCACAAAGCAGAAAAGAGTGGAGAAGGGTCTGGAAGAACAAATAGAAGCTATCTTAACTGCCCCATGGGGAAGCTCAGCTACTCCAAGGCCACTCATTTCATCTTGGGACAACCGACTTCTGGAAAGATCTCAGTCAACCCAGGGGAGATCTATACAGAACAGACCTAATTCCTCATTCTCATGACAACAGCTCACACACCTCACAACCAGGTATTAGGGCAAAAGTCCTTAAGATGAGTTCAGTCCTTGACCCCAGTGTCCACTGGAAATGGAGGGTTAGTGTCTCCATGTATCTTTTCCTCAGCACAACCAGGGGGAGTTTTGCCCATCGGGAGACATCGGCGATGTCTGGAGATATGTCTCATTATCACAAGTTCGGGGAGGAGGTGCTCCTGGCATCCAGTGGGTGGAGGCAGGGATGCTACTGAACATCCCACAGGGCCCAGGGCAGCACCCGCCACCAAGAATGGTGTGGCTCCACATGTTGGTAATGCCACAGATGGGAAACTCAGCAAGTGCAAGACCCTCCTCAGGAGCCACGGCCCAAAGTTCCCCCAAGTACCTTGGGTTGAAATCTCTGGCTTCAGGGTGAGCTAATCAAAAACAGCACCAGGGCTCTTTGAGGGCAGGGGGGCAAGGAGTTAGTGGGAGCAGAGTTGCAGGGGGGAGGCGGGTGGAGAGAAGAGAGGCTCTGTGCTCGCAGGGGAACGGCTCTTGGTGATCTCCCCTCAGTCTAATGGCTAATGTGGGGGGGAGCCGAGTGGCCTCGAGCCACGGTGGACTCACGCCAGCTGCAGGGCTGCGTGCGAGCCATATCACACCCCAACACCCGCTCTTCGCAGGCAAGCATGTAAACAAGAGGGCCAGCCACAAGAACATAAGAAAGAAATAAAAGTTGTTTGGTCTGCCGTCAGGAACAGATTGTTGGAATATTCTAACCCCAGTCCAAAAGGAACAACCAACAATAACAATTAGGAGACCACGTCCGACGTTTAAATAGACGAAGCCTGCATTTTCCTTGTGCCAGGACCATTTCCAAGGGCACCAGCCGCTGGCCCCGCCCTGTGCTCTTACCATGGGCCCATGAGGCCTCCTCTCTGTGCAAACACCCACCATAGGACTAAAACATGTACAAATGTCAACTGTAACCACGAATCTGGAGCAGGTGAACTTGGCCTTCTGCTGAAGAGCAGCAGGTAGGAGTAGTTTGATAGACATCTGCTCTCATACCTCCGTTCGTCATTCACTTGCCATTTATAGATGAATTGAAAATATTGTATTTTAAGTGAGTCTTCCAGATAACTGAAGTTACCCTATATAAGAATAGCCCAGATGATGGAATACTCGGGGGCAAAAAAGCTTTCTAAACGGTATGCACTTTCGTTGCTTCAATAAACAAAGTATATACTGACACTAATTCTACCTATTAAAGTGACTCAGGACAATTGCTATAATGTAATAAGAAGAAAATAAGATGTCCTCAGACCTTGGGTCACTTTGTGCGGGCATTAAATGAAGCCAGATCATGCTCTTTTTCCCTTGGGTTCTCACGCAAACTCCCATAGCTTCTCTTTATCCTCCCTTTGTGTGGCTGTCAGCTGTTACTCTTTAGTATAGCACCAGGCCTGTTCACCCATAATCTTTGCCTTCTAGCAACTGCTGGTGAGTGCTAACACAGTGGACCTCAATTTTTTTGCAGCATACTGAAACCTCCTGGGAGGTTAAAAAATTATCTATGTCTAGGTCTCATCTCCAAAGTTGTGATTTCATTAGTTAGTCTGGGGTCTGGCATGGGCACAGGGATAGTTTAAAACTCTCCCAGGCGAGTCTGTTGTGCAACCAAAGCTGAGAACCCCTGGAATAGGAATATTCTTTCCTATTAGAATTAGGCATAAAATATGAGTTATGACCTGAGAGATTTCCCTATGAATAAGCTTTAGTATATGAACCTTTCAGGCATGTAATTTGGGGCTCTTCGGGTCTCATGTTCTCATTCTTAACTGTGCTCCAATGAAGTGATTTAAGGAGGGAGAATGGCAGGATGTATCAGTGGTTAGTACCCAGCATCTAGCACTCAACTGCAAAGGATCACACCTTGACTCTGCCATTTACTGTGTGACCTTGGGCAAGTGGCTTAATCGTTCTGTGACTTGACTTGATCAATAAAGTGTTGGAAGGATTAAATGGGTTAGTGCACAAAGAGGACAGAGACTAGTGCCTGGCATTAGAGCCTGACACAACCCCAGAGACTGGCAATGGTAGGAAGCTATCACCAGCCCAGGCTGGAAGGGGCAGGGGAGGTAACAGGTAGTGTTACCAGAATCTGGTAATAGCCAGGGCTGTGGTAGAGACACAGAGCCAAAGATGAGCCAAAGAAACAGGGAGGGAACAGGGAAGAAATACCCCGACCTCTCTCTACTTCCAACCTCTGATCTCCTGTCGCTGCTTTCCATTGGCTGAGCCCCCAGGAGAAGCCAGGGACTGGCAGGAGAGCAACCCTCTGGGGCAGGGTCAACACCCCAGGACACAGAGCTAAGTAGAAAAGGAAGGACAATGGATTAGAGTAGGCAGGGAAGTAAATAGAGAATAATCAGCACAGTTAGCTGTTACTAACTATTGTATGTGGGGCGCCTGGGGGGCTTGGGTGGTTAGGCATGTGCCTTCCACTCAGATCATGATCTTAGGATCCTGGATCGAGCCCCGCTGCAGGCTCCGGGCTTAGTGGGGAGTCTGCTTCTCCTTCTCCCTCCGCCCCTTCCCCAGCTTTCTCTCTCTCCCTCAAATAAATCAATAAATAAAATCTTTTTTTAAAAAAAGCTAAGTATTGTATGAGTTGGGAAATCAGCAGAGAGAGTCCTTGTTGTCTAGAGCATCAGCTATAGAATCTGGAGAATTGCCCCTTACGCCTCACTCATCCTGAAAAAAAAGGTACTCTCATCCCAGGCTGCCCCAAAACAGGGGTGGTTCAACGTGGCTCTGGGCAAAAATCCAATTAGAACAAATGTCCTGAGCTCATTGGGGATTTCAGGGCTTGGAGAGCCCCTCATCCTACAGACCGGCCAGCACTCCCCTCTGAACCTTTACCTCACTTGCTCTCCTCAGCTTCCTTCCCACCCCAGCCTGAGTGTATCAGACACAGCTCCGAGTTCACTTCCTCTGCTCACTGAAACACATTCCTGAGCCTGATTTGCAGCTGGCTTTGGAATTTCTCCCTTCACCCCTTCCCTGCCCCCAAACACCTCCTCTTTCCTCTCACTCATGAATGTTGACCTTTTGGCCATAAAGACTTCAGTCTTCTAACCTCCCACTACCTCCTCAAGTGGCCACTCTCGGCTGTGTTTGTATTTGCCCTACAAAACTGTCCTTGGAGTCTCACTACCTGTCAAGTGCTGAGTGATGTAAGTGGAAGCAGAAGCCCCTATCTTCCAGCAATTTCCATTCTAAGTGTAAGGGGTAAGAGGCACTGCTCCAGGTGACCCGTGGCTTTCCCTGCAGACATCTATACTGTGTGACATTTTCCTCTCTGTGTTTTGTCATGGCACCATATTGCAAATGAAAATGATGAACTTGGGGCACCTGGGTGGCTCAGTTGGTTAAGCGTCTGCCTTAGGCTCAGGTCATGATCCCAGGGGCATGGCATGGAGCCCTGCTTCGGGCACCCTGCTCAGCGGGGAGTGTGTTACTCCCTCTCCCTCTGCTTGCTGTTCCCCCTGCATTTGCTCTGTGTGTGTGTGTGTGTGTGTGTGTGTCAAATAAATAAATAAAATATTTTAAAAAATGATTAACTTTTAGATTCATGCCCGAATGCCTTGGCAACTTTTTCATACTGTACTGATACACTGGGAGCCCTGCTGTGACCCTATCTTCATTCACATCAAGATTTTTCCAGATCCTATGACTAGATGTTCCTTTGCCAGAGCTAATTGAACTATTCATCCTTATTACTCCATCACGTGCATTCCAAATTCCTTTGGATTCATGCTTTCCATCACATACACATTGTATGCTATCATAACAGCTATCCTCCTTCACAAGCCTGGCAGATGCTACTATAGGAGTCTCCTGAGGAAAAGAGAGGAGAGACCCTTCCTGCACCCCTCTTAGGACTCAGGAGCCCTTAAGCAAAAGCATCATAATGAGGTTCCAGGGCCCCCAGAAAGAGCTTGAAGAGATTGAAGTTAAGAAGCGATACCTAAAAAAAAAAAAAAAGAAGCGATACCTGCTTGGGTCTGAGTTGACAAGATTTGAACCACTGACTTGGGTTCAGAGCAAGCAAAAGAAGCCACAGAAATACTAGCACTCTCTGAACACATAGGTTTTAGGGATTTAATACATCCCTGCCCTCAAGGAGCTTACATTTTATTTTTTTAAATTTATTTTTGTTAAGGTTGGTACTTTCCTTTTTCTTTTATTTTTTTGATATAATGGACACACAATGGTATGTTAGTTTCAGGTATACAACTTAGTGATTTGATAAGTTTAGACCTGCTGCTGTGTTCACCACAAGTGTAGCCACTATCTGTCCCATTACATCACTGAGGGGCGCTGGGGGACTCAGTCAGTGGAAGGTCTGCCTTCAGCTTGGGTCAAGATCCCAGGGTCCTGGGATGCAGTCCTGTGTTGAGCCAAGCAGGGAGGCTGACTTTCCCTCTCCCTTTTCTCCTCCCTGCTGCTCATGCTCTTTCTCTCTGTCAGATAAAATCTAAAATCTAAAAAACAAAAACAAAAACAAGTGAAATCAATAAAATCTTTAAAACAAAAAACAATATCATTGACTGTATTCCTTACCAAGAAGCTTGCATTTTAGATAAGGAGGGAGGATGTAGTTTGTGCATGCATGTGCAAATGCACACTCCTATCCCTAATGATGCCGGCTAACAGAGGATGAATGTCAATTAAGTAGTACATAAATAATAATAATTGAGATGCATTTTAAAAATCTGTAATGCAGGCATTTCCCTTAATCAAGATTCATTATCTACCCAGGTAATTTCCATTTCAATTGGTATTGGTGGGATTTTTACTATATTTCTTAATCTGCCTCTATTTCCATATGCATAAATTTGGCGGCTGAAAAATTTCTCCCACTTCCAAATCCAATGTACTGTCTGACATTTTGAATTCATGACACATCCACAAATTCACTAATGATTTATCCATCCATATATAAAGACATGTCTTGAGATGATGTTTTCAGATTTAAATACTTTTAAAGTAGAAATTATCTAAAAATAACACCCTCCTTGAGTAGGTTGAAGTGTATGCTTTACATCTTCAGTTCTCACTTTCTTCAGGATGGGCACTATACCAAAGCCAATGCCTCCAAGAACACCCCCTACCCTCCTGCCCCAACCTGAAACATACATTTGTCCACGTGTGTCACTAACAAAGCAAAGGCAAAGTCCAAGACTGAGTAATGAGTGATTTTGAAGAACGTCTCAGCTTTTGGCTCACAGTGGTAGACGTTATTACAAATAAATCATTAGTCTGTCATACTGACACTTGCTCTGTTTGCTTTGATGCTCTATCCATATCTCTATCATAGCACTTCTCAAAGAGGCTGTGCTCGCTTGCTGCCTCCGCACACGGAGGCCTCATCTCATTAGACTGTGCACTCCTGGAAAACAGACAGTGGGTCTTATTTAGCTTGGCATTTCCAACACAAAGCATGGTGATTTGTGGGCAGCAAGCCAAGGGAAATGGGGATGGATGACTTGATTAAATAACTGATTAACAGAAAGTGAGAAATCATAGGCATTAATACTCCTGGAGAGCAGGAATGGGCCAACGAGTCATAGGAAGCATTGTCTATGGGGTCAATCACCTTCTCTGGCAAAAATCACACCCCAGAGTGTAGCCCCATTTGCATCGAAGGTCAGTGACAGAGCTGGTGATTGGGGTGTCCTTTCATGGTCTGGGGAAGGATCTTAGGGGCAAGGCCTTCATCACCATTTGGAACAACATGGCGCAGACTCTCCCTGATGATAGGGCAGCCTAGACTCCTAGACTAGGACCAGCTTGCTTAGCTCCTATATCAGGTCCCTTCTTAGTAAAATCCTTTATCATTACTCCCATAAAACTAGAAGACCAGGTTATATGCAAACGAGGGTGCATTAAAAAATTTCCTAACAAATAGTTACTCTAATCCTAACCTACTTCTCAGGTTTGACGTAGGAAGACATGAAGACTTTAGTCTCCAAAGGACATTTGGATTTTGCTTGGAACCCATTTTAAGAAAATTATCAAAGACAGCAAGGCCTGTAGTATTTTGTGATTTAATTGAAGGCTGTGGCTAAGTTCCATCATTAGAAAGGGGGAAAAGCACATTTGGATATTGAAGTGTCACCAATGTTGTCAGCCTCCTCTCTTGGTTCTACCTGGCAAAATGCTAATGAAGAAGGAACCCATCCAGCATGAGCAGTCAGAGCACTTCAGCGTCCCTGCCCCGCACACAGCACTTCTCCCTAATCAGACATTGGGATCACACATCCACGAAGACCAAGTTGTCTAGATAGACAGCAATATTCCGGGGAACAACCCCGTATTGAACTCTGTGCTAAGAACTACTCACAGGTGTTCAATAGGCCATGGGGTGTGATTCTCCGCCAGTAGTATGAACAATGCCTAGAGTCATTTGAGCCTTGACAACATTTACTCAAAACTTCAAATAAATGAAATCATACTGAGTCACTGGTAGGCGGACTCTGCCAGCAGGACAAGGGTAGAGCACTCTGGGTGACACCAGTTGGCGACTATGTTAAAAGCAGCCCCAAGTAAACAGATACAGATAAGCAAGCACGGCCATGGGGTATTCACTCCATGGCTTTGGTGGCACTGCGTGACACATGTCACAATTCAGGTTGCCCTTGCTCCAAGCGAATTGAACCTTTAGTATACTTGTTTTAGAGAAACTAAAGAGGGATTATTCATTTGTAAACTCTTTTTTTCATGTACCTGGTCTTAAAGAGCCCTCCTGTACTAAGTTATAATATTTTTTTTTAATTTCAGTGAAAATACACATTTTCAAGAACATACCTATCATAAAGCACACTCATAAGATAGGTAGTCGATGGCTATGCAATTTACAATATCATAATCTTGGACACTCCTTACAATAAAACTTCACCTTGTCTGTCTCGAAGAAAACTGCTTCTATGACTGAGTGAAATGAGACAACAATTAAACAATAGGGATGTCTTTTCTTCATACCACAGCACAAAGCCAACAGTCCCTCTGATGATCGGTTACTAACAAAGACTAGAAAACAAGGCGTACTGTGTGGCAGCTCTATTCATTCACCAGGCCCCAGCGCTGTGGGAGTCAGCGTTTTGGCATGAACAGGCCAATGGTTTCAGGGTCAAGGAAAAAGCAATTAATCAAACCAAGGGGAAGAGGAATGAAAATCAAGCAGACAGTTATGAAGACCAGATAAGAACAACAATCCAATATCTGTATGGATAAACAAGGCTTCCCTTTGCACACTGCAGAGTGTGCAATCAAGTGTGAATCTGGGAAAGCCAGAAATGGTGCTCTCAACCGCAGTTCCCTCAGGCATGGTCTTTTTCCTCCCTAACTTGGAGGCCCCTCTGCAGCCTCATTCCTTGGGCTCTGCCCCTGAGTCGCCCACCTCCAGGGTCTGTGGAAGCCAAGGCCAGTGCAAGGATCAGAGTAACCTGGGGAGACAGAGGAATGAGGAAACACACTTGCTGCCATTGGTGAAAAATGGGACTTACCCAGTCAACCATCTTGAAAGTAAATTCCTCGGGCGATGATGTTCTCCTCCTCTCTGTCCTGTGCTCACACATCGTACCTTAATTTGAAACATTGCAATGAAAGATGGAGTAAAAAGCAAATCTAGATCAACTTGCATTCAATTGTGCACATAGCAAAAAAATATGAAAAATAGGAGATGATCATTTTGTTTTAAATTTCAAAAGCAATCAAATGTTCTGTCAAGTGCTGCGTGTCGCTAGGACCCCTTATACCAGCCTCACCTTCCTTCTGCTGGGCTTTGGTAGAAGTGAAGAGTCACAGCTTATGACCAGTGAAGAAAGACTTGAGGGTGGACAGAGTGACTAGATCTGGCTTGTGTCATGCACAAAACGAGCAGTCTGTGAATGGTGGAGATCCTTTGTCTTCAGCTCCCAGAGAAAAGGGTAAACTGAGTCCCGGGCTCAGGGCCAGTGGAAGGAAAAAGAGGCAGACAGTCTCCTGATCTGGCGTGCCTGTTTTCACCGGACCGTCCTTTGATATGACAGCTGCCTTCTGTGGTGGGGCCACCTAAGAAGCACAGGGGGAAATATCTCAATCTGAGAACCAGACCCAGACGGAAATATGCTTTCAGGGAAGGGATGTGTCTTGTTGCTCATTGTGGTTTTACAATACACGAGCCTAGTTTATATAGCAGCAGCAAAAATGCGGCTCTGTATAATATTGTCATACTTAAGCTATGTGCATGTTTATCACTCCCTTACCAACAAACAGCTGGAGAAAATGGCTAAATGGGATGGGAGGAGGGAAGGGAGATGGAGGGGGAATCAAAACACCAGAATGGACAGCCTACAACCTCCTTGATAATGAAGCTCTAGGTACAGTCATATGTCATTGGTTCAAAATGTCATGACTCCTCCTTTTTTCTTCCAAACACAGAAATAAGGGTGGACATAAACCAGCACTGTGAAAACAAAGCAGATGAAGCTCAAGACTGTCTTTACCTTGATTTCTTGAAGTTCTGTTTTTTGGCCCCTCTCCACATGGGGTCTTTGTTTTCTCTTTGCAGGTGCAAACTTGTAACTGCTTAGATTGCATCTACTGACTCTTCTCTTGGGGGGACTTGCCCCCCAAGAAGTGCAAGAGCTCAGATCGCACCTGCTAACTATTAAGATCCAGATCCAGCTTTGCTACCAAATCCCTCTGCAACCTGGGACAGGCCCACACTGCCTGAGCAGGTCTTTCTGCCCTGCCAAAGGCTGCTAAAGCAGGCAAAAGGGTTCAGTGGAGGTTTTGGGACTCTGAAAACTATGTCAAGCAAGAGCACTAGTCCATTGCTGTTTCTCAATAACTTATCTTTGCTCCTACCACCACCCCCTTGGCTGGGGATGATGTTTCCTCCCTGCTACCTACACACCCCCCTTCCCCTCTCTTCCTTAAGCCTTTTTTCTACAACACTCAGCTAAGGTATTGCCTCCTCCAAGAACCCTTCCCTGAAATCCTCAAGCAATCCTCTCTTACTGACTTCCCTCTTTGGATTCCTCAGTATCTCTTCCAGTTTGCCTGTTCAACTAAACTGAAAACCCTTTGGAAGCAGGAGCAATGTTCTTTCCAACTTTGTATCTCCCAAACTAGTCACCATAGTAGGTGCTCAGCTAATGAAGAGACAAATAACATTCATATACATCCGTAGCCACTTCACTAAACTGATGATACCTGCAAGATCAAGGTTTAAAATCCTATGTTAGTCCAAGAGCTGACCACTGGACACTGGGCCCAATCCAGGTGTCTTACAAAATACATACAACACCCAAGAGGGAAAAGAGCAATAGAAGGATCACTGTAACCTCGGTTTACTATTGGAAAGTCTATGTGTTTGGTCACACTCATAGTGTGTCAGTAGCAAACCTTTTGGATGAATGTTAAGATACCTGTTCATGTCATATATATGGTATATACTGGTATAAATATTATATGCTATTATAAAGCTTCCATACTGCACTAAACTCCACTGGATCCCCTAAATTGAGAGCACTGAAGACCACACAGGCCTCAGGTTATACTCCTCTACTTCTAGGAGTCTGGCAGTAAGTCCTGGTATTACTCAGGAATATTGGGGGGGGGGGGGAGGGTCTCCAAATCTGTTTATTTCACTACCTGAGTTTAATCAGAATATTCAGTAGAGACACACTACCTTTTTGGTTAAAAGGGACAACAGGATGCAGAGATGCTGAGAGGGCCCGAGGCATTCTAGGTTATTCACAGTTAGCAGACACCAGTCTCTATCTACCTCCCACAAAACGAATCCTGAGGCTAACCGCAGGAAGGGTGAACCAACCCTTCCCCACCACCTTGTTAGTCAGATTACTTAACCTCCTTGAGTCTTGAGGACCCTTTGAGCTCATGAATGCAGATGTGACACCGTTGCTATTCAGGATAAAGCTAAGTGCCCAAGGGTTTCCTGGCTTCTCCTCTGCGTCACTAAAGATTCAACTGTGGTCAAGAGTGTTCCACAGTTGTCCTAAGGGTGTCTGCTGTTTATTTTGGGTGGGTAAGTGCTGCTATCATTCCTGGAAGCATAGGAAATGCTGGGGGTGCTGGGGATCACCGGGGACTCTTTAAATTAGAACAGTGTGAAGATATGTTGGAAGCCCTGGCACATTAAAGTGGGGGAGGAGGAGAAGCACCATAGTCTGCTCTGCATTTGGTGATAGAGGAATTAGAGCTCCCCGGAAGAGCAGTTAATAATCACTTTCCATGTTGTAACCTAAGAGTAATGAACGTTGCAGCTTTGCTTGTTAATTGAAGTAAACAGAAGGCTAGAAAAGCCTCATGGTACGCCCCTGACATCGGGGGAGTATTTCCTCTTTGCTTATCAATAAGGGAGCGTCCATTCATATCGTTATGGCTTATCCTAGGTTTAAAGCAGAGAAGTAGACAATATTCCTAAGAAAATCCTTGGGGATTAAATCTCCAGTCATTTATCGTGAACATGATTTCAGTGCTACATCTGGCACAAACCAATTAATGAGTGATCCATTTTGCCATCAAAATCTGAATATATCGCTGGGAATAAAAACAGACCAGAACAGGGGTACCCGAGTGGCTCAGTCTGCCTTGGCTGGGGTCATGATCCCAGGGTCCTGGGATGGAGCCTCATATCTTATCAGGCTCCCTGCTCAGCGGGGAGTCTGCTTCTCCCTCTCCCTCTGCCCCTCTTCCCACCTCTTTGTGCTCTTTCTCAAATAAATAAATAAAATCTTTTTTTTTTAAAAGTACAATGGACTAGAATAAGCAATCATATGTGTGTATTTCTCTCCCTGTACTCAGGCTCTTATAGGAAGCTCTGGCATAACCAGGAGCCAATTTATTGGTTCATCTTGAGAAACTGTTGTCATAAGAAACAGAATGCTGGCCTTTCACAACATCCCTACCTGAAAATTCACAGGGAAAAGCCAAGAATTAACAGGAAGTGGGTTTGATGTTCCGGGAATCAGAACAAGAGGCTTAAATCAATAGAACATTGACAGAGTCAAAACAGCCCAGGGCATCCATCTGATAACAGGAATAATTTTACCAACAATGGCGAAAAGAGTCTAATGACTATAGTCTTCTCATCAGCTGTTCCTGTTATGAATTTCTTTGCAATTGAAAAGTCCCAGCATCCCGGCTGTTTGCCTCTTCCCCTAGACAGTGGGCCCATCCATGGGATCATGCTCCTGATTGTCCTTCTACTTCTCTAAGACGAATCAACCTCCTTCATGGGGCCCTCTGAACTATTCTCTTCCAGGTGCCTTTGCCTTAGATTCCTTCATCCACGTACCCTACTCTGAAAAGGGGGTGCCCCAAACAACAGATAAGCCACGGAGAAGGAATAAACACATAGTAAATTAGTAAACTGACATATTGGTTTATGTCTTGAGTATGGGGGATCTGTTGAAATATGCCCTAGATTCATTGGAAAATTGAAAAAAAAAAAAGGTTTCTACCTAAGAGATAAATTATAAGATCAATATATAGAATACAGAATACTTGAAAGTATTCTTAGTTCTGTGTTCGCCAGAGACCTACCAGAATAGCTCAAAGATGCCATGTAAGATTGCCTTTTCCCCCCAGCTGCCAGGCAAGGAGCTGGAACAGGGCTGAAGGGTGACTGCCTAGCCTGAGGGCAGGGGCAGCTGCTGGTACAAACTCCAGGGCTGATGGGGAGAATGGCAGGATTGTCCTACTTCCTCTCCCATTTCCCTATACCCTGATATAAAATCAGAGAGCAGGAAGGCCCAGTTGTGAAAATGATTCATAAACAGTAGAGTGGTCTCCAAATGCAACATAATTAGTGATAGCTGAAGTCTTCATTAGTGATCGTTTAAAAGACCTAAGGTTCCAAATAGTACAAGTGCTTTAGATCTTTATTTATTTATTTTTAAAGATTTTATTTATTTATTCATGGGGGTGGGGGGCAGAGACACACGCAGAGGGAGAAGCAGGCTCCCTGCGGGGTACCCAGGACCCTGGGATCACAACCTGAGCCAAAGGCAGATGCTCGACCACTGAGCCACCTGAGCCAAAGGCTCAACCACTGAACCACCTAGGGCTTTAGATCTTTAGATCTTTAGTATGAAACTAACATTTTTTTGTGAGCTAGTCAGGCCAGAGAGGACTATGATAAATGAATCCAAATTAAGGATAAAATCAGGAAAGGTGATCTTTGTAGAAAATCTAGTGAAAACCAACACAAAATGCTTGGACTTACTCTTGACTGGGAATAACCATCTAATAACCATCTTTGAGGAGGTTTGTAAATGTGTGCCAAGGGAGACTTCAGTAAGTCCATGGAGGAAGTATTATTCTGCAATTAATGGCAATTACATTGCCTCTTGCCTGGGAAAAGGCTAGTCTTTAAAAGAATGGTAGACTATGTGGGGTCTGGATGCAGGGACTGGAAGACTGTGTCCATGTCCACTCATGGGGACCAGGGGCTACACTGGGTAGAGATAAAAGGATGCCCTAAGAATTTGTCTTAAGGTTCTGCTCAGATATATGACTGGAGGATACTATCTCAGTGGCTTTCAGACCTTTCAAGTATGGAGAAAACTTTTGAGAGAGAAGTAGCTTTTTAAAAATTTTTATTTTATTTTATTTTTAAAAATATTTTATTTATTTATTCATGAGAGACACAGAGAGAGAAAGAAAGAGAGAGGGGTGGGCAGAGACACAGGCAGAGGCAGGCTCCCTGCAGGGAGCCCAATGCAGGACTCAATCCTGGGACTCTAGGATCATACGCTGGGCCGAAGGCAGGCACTAAACTGCTGATCACCCAGGGATCCCCGGCTTTTTTTTTTTTTTAGATCTAAGAAAGTTCTAAGATTCCCCCCCACAGGTAATATCATTGTTCCTAAAAATTATATGCAAAATTCTCAACATTAGATTTGTGTCTTACAAGCAACAAGTTGTTCCCAAGGAGCTGAAGTTTACTACAAAAATGCTTTGGCACAATAGCTGACAATATATCTTCAACATTTCATGCAGGGTCTTTAATTTCATTTTTTCTCATGACAAGCATCTACTGGATACTTAAGATTCACCACTCTGTCCAAAGACTCAATTGCATTAGGTAAATGACATCTATGTTTCTGGTTATTAGTTTGAGCATTTCATGTATCGCTTAGTTTTCTGCTCCCTTATATAAAACAATCAGACTGAAAACAAAACAAAACAAAAGTCCAATAATTGCACAAGTATTAGAGCACAAAGATGACAACACAAAACCTGAACAGCTGACTATAGGCAACATCATAGGGCAGTAGCCGGAAGTGTACTAGTTGGTTAGTGTCGAAACTGAGTGCCTGAAAGGCCGCTTAGGAATGCCAAAATACACTGTAGAAGAGTAAAGGCTAATCAAACCGTTCTCTTAAGATTGTTTCCTTGTGAAAAAATTATAGTAAAAAACCCCCACAAATATAATAACGTTTTGAAATAAATGCAGCAACATGGATCCACGAAAGAGCAAAGAGCAGATGTGAAACACGATTTATTCCATCTCCAGGTGTGATGCACCTGTAGCTCATATGGAATCCATGATAACATTAGTGTCCTGACTTATGCTGCGATACTATTTCTCACTCTAAATTAATTTTCATTCTGTCTTCTGACCTGTCATCTGCACCTCATCGATCCAGGAAGAATGGAGAACGTCTAGTTTCAGAGCCTGCTGAGCTGAGCCCACTGCTGTGGTCAAGGCACCGACTACTCTAAGGCAAATCCTCAGGGGTGGGGGTCCCATTTTAACATTTCTCTAAATGCAGCCTATGGTTATGGCCTATGCTTAGAAATAAGCTTTATTATAAGCCTCAGATAAAATTAGTTTATGGAAAATAATTGAAGAAAGGCAATTTGTCTCCCCTGGACATGATTCATATCTCAATAATCATTGATAACAGGTGCATGTTTTTTCTTGTTGTACAACCTTGTCAGTGCTGCGAGACACCCCATGCTCTTACCCTCTAGGACCTCTGTCGTAAATTGATAATATACACAGCAATTGGTATATTTAGCTGAAAGCCAATGTCTCTAATAGCCCCGGATGCCCACCTTGCTCCCCAGTCCCAAAGGACGCTATATTACTATAAAGCCGAGTCTACATTTCACGATAGGGTTAAGTCAAAGTACAAGTGTTAAGGCATTATGGAAAAGTACTTGAAAACTACAGCCCTAAAGCCAAGGAAGTAGTAGCTTTTTATTTTCGCAAAGATGTCTAACCTTATCAAAGTTTCGGACCAAAACTTTGGTTCATCAGTTCATCTGGCATCTAATGAGCAGAAGAACCAATGGTCTTTGCACGATAAAGTCAGATAGTATGTCACAAGCCATTTCCACATTTACTCTCTTGAAAAGACGTGTTTGCAGGAAACACTGGCCAGAGAAAATGTGGCTAAGATGAAGGAACTGACAGCAAGGAATTCTGGCTTTAGGAAGAGGTCCTGAAAATAGCAGCCAGAGATGCTGAGCGTTTTGTATGAGGGCTGTTTGTAGTCAGGGGCCAGACAGGTAATTCCACTATGTGTAGATTTTCTTTGGCGTGGGTGCCAAAAAAGCTGTTGGGCTGAGACCAAAATATCTACTTGTCTGAAGCCAACCCTGGTCCCATCCATTGATGGATGGTCCTTATAGTAAATGAGAGGGGGTAGTTCATTTCCTACATGCTTATATAGCAGGAGGAGTCCAGTCTTCCCGCATTGACTTCCTGCTTCATGCAACTAACCCAGACCATCCGCTGGTTTCACAGACTTCAAATAGCCTGGCTGGGCTTGCTCATCTAGGAAGGATTAAGATCAGAGACTGGCTCAGTCAGGTTGGTAGTGAGGATACCCCTGAAAACTACATCGATCTTTTGTTACACTTATGTCCCTGAGTACAGTTACAGTTTCTTGACCCTCGGTGACAAACGAATTGACAGTGTAGTGGAAGATTAACTAGAGCCCAATAAAAAGCAGAGAAGTTGTTTTTGATGAATGTACTTTGGCTAAAAACTCTAGGAGCCAGGAGGAATAAACTTAGCTTCTTAGAGAGGTTACATCTCCAAAATAGGACCCTTTGTCTCCAGGCTCACTCTTGTGAGTGAATTCATTGTCTATATAATGGTTTCTTCTGCAAGACTTTAGGGCAGGTTTTCTTTACACTGGTACTATGAACATTTGGGGTCAGAACGCTTTTTATGGTGGGGGGGGGGCTATCCTGTGCATTTATGTTCAGCAGCGTCCTTGGACCCCATCTACTCAATGCCACTCCCCCCACACCAGCTGTGACCAACTAAAATATCCCCCCGGCGGGGGGGAGGAAGCGTGCAAAATCATACCCAGTTGAGAACCACTGATTTAGGACATTACTTAATAAATACATTTCATCTGTACCAATGATATCTCTTCTCCAATTCCTAATTCTCAAGCCTTCCGAAAGAATTACCTCTTGGGACGCCTGGGTGGCTCAGTGGTTGAGTGTCTGCCTTCGGCTCAGGTCATAATCCTGGGATCCTAGGATCGAGTCCTGCATCGGGTTCCCCACAGGGAGCTGCTTCTCCCTCTGCCTATGTCTCTGCCTCTGTGTGTCTCATGAACAAATAAAATCATAAAAAAAAAAAAAAAGAATTACTTCTTGTTCTGTAAAAAGAGACCAGATTTAGTTTAAACCACTTCCCCACCGACATTACTGGTCGTAAGGACAACACATGAATTGATTCAAATTGTGATCCCAGGATAGAGGTCTTAGAGAAAAGTGTTCCCATCCACACCTCCTGGAAAATGAAAACTGAAAACTCTTAAGTAGAGATCTGATGGAAGAATAAAGTAAGTTAAATCCCAGCAAATGCTCTTGAAAAATTCAAGTCGTATCAGAAAAAAATGTAGTAACACTTACCCGTCACCAAAAATCCCACCACACAGGAATGGAAGTATTCCTGATGTTTGGCAGGCATTTTTCCAGACGCCTCTCATGTACTTAGACAGGGATAAAGCCTGATGGATATGTGGAAGTTCCTTGACCGAATAACCCAGGATAAATTATCCCATGATTCCACATTGACATTTACAAAAATGAAATTATACTCATGCAATTTTATTTTTTTATTTTTTTTTTTAAAATTTTTTTTTTAATGTTTTTATTTATTTATGATAGTCACAGAGAGAGAGAGAGAGAGAGAGAGACAGAGACACAGGCGGAGGGAGAAGCAGGCTCCATGCACCGAGAGCCTGATGTGGGACTCGATCCCGGGTCTCCAGGATCACGCCCTGGGCCAAAGGCAGGCGCCAAACCACTGCGCCACCCAGGGATCCCCACTCATGCAATTTTAAACAAAAAGAAGTCAATTGAATTTTCTGAGGAGACACTAAAAACTGAAGAAACTGATGAATTTCAGAGAAATGCTGCTTCACCACTAGAGAGACTGGTTCTTAAAAGATCTCCCTGAATTAAGAAAAGGTTTATGCTAAATTTTAAGGGTTGAAATTATTTTTTTTTAGATTTTATTTATTTATTCATGAGAGACACACAGAGAGAGAGGCAGAGACACAGGCAGAGGGAGAAGCAGGCTCCATGCAGGGAGCCCGATGTGGGACTCGATCCCGGGTCTCCAGGATCACGCCCTGGGCCAAAGGCAGACGCTCAACCACTGAGCCACTCTGGCGTCCCTGAAATTATTATTTCTAAACTGGAACTTTCAACATCAGGGAGTAGCTACGGATTCTCTAACAGAGAAGATGAGGAAGGAAGTTAGCATATTTTTTCCCACCCCTGTTCCTCCCAGCCCCGATTGGATTAGTAATAATATTTACATGTGACCTTCAAGTTCTGTTCTCTAGCCATACTTCCTATGGTTGTTGGGTCTCAGTTCCATTTTAAATGAATCCACAGCCTCTCAATTCCTGAATTCTTTATTTTGATTCATTTTTTATTTGGCTGGATTGGTTTTCAAGACACAGATTTTATTTGCAACAAGGATCCACAGATGCTGTATTCCTTGAGCTTTTCCACCCTTGATGATAGTCTCCCTGCTGCTTTCATACTCAAAGGACAACTTGGCCAGGGAGTCAGTTCTTGGGTGACCGTTCCTTGCCCTCACGGCTGTGTCTACACGATGGTTGCTGGAGAGATGGCTGGTACCCACGGCAGCAACCTGAGTCCATGCGAGGTGTTGGAGCACATGGCACCACCCAGCTCCCTGGCCCCTTTCCTCAGGGAGTCATTAGGTGGCCTGTCGCTCTGGGGCCAGTCTCCTCTGGCTTCTCTACATCACCCACCAGGAACACAGCCACCTCTACATCTCTCAAAATGACAGCAGAAGCAAATCCTTGATCTTCTCCCACTGCCTTTGTCCGCCTCCAGGGAACTCTTTTGGCCACTCTTTCCCTTCTGCCCAGTGTCTTCCCTGGCATCTAGAAGGTACAAAGCCATCTCTTTCTTCCCTTTCACTCCATAAGCCACCATTTCCATCTCTTCCGATCTTCTTTTCTGCTGAATTACCCCACTCAGGATCTGTGACCGAGTTCCACCCTTCGGACACACCTAGCTATTCACCAGGGTGCTGAAGAGACCTCCTTGTGTACTCTCAATATCCCCACTGACTCCAAAAATGTGCATATGAAATAACTGAGGATTACTTATCCCATTATTCATCCTAACTTTCCAGTATTAAGCTATCATCCTTCAAAGCAGATAATCCCAACTTCTTCTTCACCTCGAGTACTCTTGCCTGCTGTTACCCCTCCCCCAAATTTTGACTGTCCTTTCAGTCTACTAGACACATTTGAGCACATGAAAAGGCCAGATGTATGAATAGTCATCTTGTTAGAGTGTGTCGAAAAGCTTCTCAAGGGACACCTAGGTGGCTCAGTCGGTTAAGCATCTGCCTTCAGGTCAGGTCATGATCCCAGAGTCCTGGGATCGATCCCAGCATCAGGCTCCGCAGTTGGTGGGAGTCTGCTCGTTCCTCTCCCTTTCCCCCTGCTCTTGCTCTCTCACTCACTCTCTCTCTCATATAAACAGATAGAATCTTAAAAAAAAAAAAAACTCTCTAAATGGAGTACCCTACACATAATGGTATTCGGTAAATATTTGTTGAATAAAGGGATATATTGAGAATTCTATTAACATGTTCCAGGAAAGAAAGAATGCATTAGGGAATACAAAAAGTACATGAAAGATCAGGATATAGACATGTAATAGTAATAACAATTATTAGTATTATAATAAATATTAAGTGAGTGCTCCTCATGTACATGGCAACCTCTTTAAGTTGTATGTGTAAGTGGTCTTGGTCAATCTTTACAACATTCCTAGGACAGAGGTACTATTATTGCTCCTGTTTTGTTTTGTTTTTTTTAAAGATTTCTTATTTATTTATCTAACATAGAGAAAGACAGCATGTGCACAAGCAGGGGGAATGGCAGAGGGAGAGAGAGAAACAGGCTCCCTGCTGAGCAGGGAGCCCGACTTGGGGCTCCATCCCAGGACCCTGGGATCATGACCTGAACCAAAGGCAGACGCTTAATCAACTGAGCCAGCCAGGCAAACCTATTGTCCCTGTTTTAAGGTGAGGAAACTGAGACATAGAGAAATTAAGGAATTTGCCCATGGCCAGAGCTAACAAATGGCAAAGTCTGGCCCTGAACCCAGGAAAAGCAGGAGATGCTCTATATGGACTATTTTGAAGGAAATGGGCTGCTCTTCATCTTGACAAAGGTTCGCAAGGGCTTAAGGAACCATCAATTAAAGTTTTGGTGAGAACTACTGAGCCACCCGTCTGTGATATGAAAGACCTCCAACCACCCCAAGATTTAGAGGGTTCCCGTGTAAATGTCCCAGACAGAAATGCACCTATCCACATGTGACCTTAACGCACACTCTTCCAATCCAACCAAGCGATGGCCTCATGATGTCGAAGGCCAGGAATGTGAGCTGGGGAGGAGAATATAACAGCCCGCTTTCACTTTCCAAGCACCAGCCCGCCAGCCCAAGACGGCTCTCTCTGCTGTGCACTCTCCACAGCCCAAGAGGGCCATCCATGTGCCAGACAGATTAAACACTCGGGGAATTTGATACGATCACTCCTGGGAGGGGTTTTTTCCACTACTCTCTAATCCAGTGAAGCCCGGGCTGGCAAAGGCAGTTGAATTGAAAGAGTGACTAAATGTGCAGAGTCCTTGGAGGTTAGAATACAGTCTGTCTACGAGAGGAAGGCATTTTGCCTTTAGTCTGTCTGGATTTCTAATATCCACTGCAGACTATTAATCATGCAGACCAGACTCTTGAACTTCTTTGAATTGTTTTACATTTAATCAGAACCACCGGCACCAACCCCCCCTCCCAAACACACACACACACAAGCTACAAAATCCTGCCTGATTATCTGAGTTAAATGATTTTAAACATCGAAGCAATGGTTTATCTGGAACACATACCCCACATTGAGCATATGTTTAATCACTTTTAAATGGCCTTGAAACCAAAAATGCGATTGCTATGCAGCGCATGAAATCATGAGAATTAAAAATTAGCCAAGGACTTATCGTCCATTTCCTTCAGATTCCTTGCTAAACTATTAGTTATCCTAGATTTTTCACCATCAGGAATACTATGGGGGGCGGGGAATGGAATTAATTTCTTTTCTACAGGACCATTTCCATGTAATTTTATTGGGTGAGAATCTGGCACAGAGTCTACACTTCACTGGAAGATTCCGTACGGTAACATGTCACCTGATTTTATTTGTGACCTTCACATAAAGCAGATGTCATGCATCTATCTGAAGTCCAGGAGTATTGCTTTCCTTTGCTCCTCCAAAACCCTCTTTTCCATGTACTTGCGAGGCTTTACGTTATTTTATTCTGTTCACAATCTAAATTGTGTTTAACTCAAAGAGTTTTCTATTTTGGTTTTCTGGGCTGCGCGGATGGAAATGCTTTTTTCTATCCTGAGATAACAATTGAAGCCAAATTGGAAATGTGGAGTGCTAGCCAGGTTCCAGAATAGTCTTAATTCCCCATTCCAACCACACATAAATTCCTACACCCGCTTCAAGCAGGGAATCTGGGGAGCGAATGAAGTCCATGTTTTCCTTCGTCTACCCTCAGAAGGGTAGATTGCGTATTTCCACCTAAGGGCAGGGAGGGAATCAAGACCCACATGCTCTTGAATGCCCGGTGTGGGAAGAAAAAACAGAGCAAACCTTTACCTGGGCCAAAAGAATGTTGCCACAAATCTGTCAGCAATACAGCCGCCAGGAGTTTTCAAGGTGCAGAAAAAGTAAATCTTTAAAGCAAAGCCTCTTTCATTTTCTTTTGGGAAGTTTCTGTGAATTTTCTCTTGCCCTGCCCTGGTCATCTGAGAGCTGGATCGACTCACAGCTAACAGCATGTGGGCCAGCGGGCTGCCTCTGCTCAGGCGGTGATCCTGGGGTCCCAGGATCGAGCCCCGCATCAGGCTCCCCGCGGGGGATCCTGCTTCTCTCTCTGCCTATGTCTCTGCCTCTCTCTGTGTGTCTCTTATGAGTAAATAAATAATCTCGAAAACAAAACAAAACAAAACACAGCCCTTTGCAAATCTGGTCTAAACACACGTTCGGTGCTAAATTTCCATGTTGGAGAATTCTCCAGAATACTTAAGAAAAACCTTGTCCATTTCTTTGTGAGAAATGTTTCAAAGTCAGATTAAGTTGAGGCACTTGGGAGGTGGTTAAGATGAAGGTTTCCTCCAAGGAGGTGAGCTCCAAATTGAACATAGTCAGGGTGAGACAAGAATCTAACATATCACAGCAACCATTGTGTGGTGGTCCGCAAGCTTCACCGCTGAGCCAGTGTGATCTTTCACTGCCCAGGCTTTGTCTATTTGGAGATTTTATTGGAGCAAGAATACAGGGGAAAGAGATAAAAATGAGGTAAAAACAAAGCGTAAGTTATCAACAACCACCGTATAATCTGGATTTCCCGTGACCTGTGTTCACATCATCTCTGCAGTGGTTTCCATAAAATAGTCATACTGGCCAGGTAGGTTGTCTCTATTTTAATTAGAAAAATTGAAATTATAAACTAGGTACAATTTATAAAAGAAAGGATACAATTTAACTGCTCTTTGAGGGCAATGATTGTGACACATTTATCTTGTATTTCTAGTGCCTTCTATGACATACAGGAAATAAAAAGGGCTGTATGTATGTTGAATTAATTAATTAATTAATTAATTAAAAATGGATAAGCTATTTTTCCCCTATTACTGGCTTTTAGGCATAAACTAAGCATCTAAAGATCCGAGTTCTAATCCAGCTCTGCAAAGCACTATTGAGAAAGTCACTAAGCCTGCTCAAGACTCAGTTTTCCCATCTATAAAATGGAGCTCCTAACTTCTTTTACTCCGCTTATATTACAGTTGTTACACAGACCAACTAAGGTGCTGAATGTGAAAATCCTAGGAGACCAGAAAAGACGAATGCAACTGTAAATTTTATCATACTTTTAAAATTTTTTGATCATTATTTATCTTTATTATCATTAATTATCACTGCTCTAGTACTCTAGGTTGCTCAGGCATCTCAAATCTCACCATAAAGGAAGTTGCAAGTAGCCACAACAAATCTCACGTTGCATCTGAGCTTACCTTTCAAATTGGCTTAATTTTTATAAAAATTGAAACATTACTCATAACGTTGCATGCTTTGTCCCCATAGTGAGTCAACCACAGCACAATCAAATTCTGGAAATTTGATAGCACCACCCCCAGGAAGAATTCATCAGCAACACACACGCACACACACATACACAGGTATGTGCACGCCGATACCACATATTCTTAGGCACTGAGAATGTTTGATAGGGGGGTGTGAAGAAGATGTACCTCCAGAAAAATTGAGAAATCGTTTGTCTTCTGTGACTAGCAAACTATCTTCTTCCTCTTCAATACCAACCCCACTTCCTGATGCCCAGGATCCTCAAGGTATTCAGGATCTCCAAACGTGTTCCTACACTTGGACGGCTCCTGCCAGTCACTTTTTGCTCAAAGGCCACAGCTGGTTGGCAACGAGTGGGGCAAGAAATCATCATCTTCTTCATCTCTGAAATCTTCATCATGTATTAAACATTTACTGTGTGGCTTTACATTCATCATCCATTTTTTTGACACTTTTGACAGAGAGAGCTCGAATGTGTGAGCGTGCGTGCACACGTGTGTGATCTCCCATTAGCAGAAGAAGGGGCAGAGGAAGGGAAAGAGAGACAATCTTAAGCAGGCTCCATGCTCAGTGTGGCGCCCAATAGGCTCCATCTCACGACTCTGAGATTATGACAAGAGTTGGACCCTTAAATGACTGAGCCACCCAGGCAACCCACATTCATCATCAATTTTCATCTTGACAGCAACACTATGAAATAAATATTATTGGCCCCATTTTACAGATGGGCAACCTGAAACTTAGAATGATTAAGTAATTTACCCAATGGCTCATGGCTTTCAAATAGTAAGAGTCTGGATTTGAAACCTATTCCAGCAGATTCTAAGTCCATCTTACTCTATGACTGTCTTCCCAGGTGTTTCTCTTACAGGACAGTGTTGGTGTGCTAGGGCAGAGATTTGCAAGGAGGAAACAGGCCTTTTGGGAGCTCCTCTGTGTACATTTTTTTTTTTATGATAGTCACACACACAGAGAGAGAGAGAGAGGCAGAGACATAGGCAGAGGGAGAAGCAGGCTCCATGCACCGGGAGCCCGATGTGGGACTTGATCCCAGGTCTCCAGGATCGCGCCCTGGGCCAAAGGCAAGCGCTAAACCGCTGCGCCACCCAGGGATCCCTGTGTACATCTTTTACTCTGTTCATTACTATTAATCCTCCTGTTAAACTCTTCCATAGGTGGTTCAGTCAGTTAAACATCTGCCTTTGGCTCAGGTCATGATCTCAGGGTCCTGGGATCAAGCCCCACATGGGGCTCCCTGCTCAGCAGGGAGTCTGCTTCTCCCTTTGCCCCTGCCCAACCCCTGTGCACATGCTCATTCGCGCGCACACACACACACACACTCTCTCTCTCTTTCTCTCTCTCTCAAATAATTAAATACAATCTGTAAAATAAAAAAAAAATACCTCTTCCATACACATGGTTGACAAGGCTAGACCTGGAGAAATACAAAGGAGTTAATATTTCCATAATGTAAGTGACTACTAATGATTTAATGCCCTTTTACAAGGTTACCTGTGTTTTAAAAAAAAAGCTAAATTAATGAGTTCCTAATGGTACCATTTCTGCCACTGAGGCAAGCAGATGGAGAAGCAGCTTTGTTTCTTTGGGGCTTTTTGTTCATTTTTGTTAGTGTTTGAAAGGGCCAATCACTGCAATTACGCTCCTAACACAACACCACTTAGGTGATCATCCAACCTGATCCCTCTAAGGTTTGACAGGTCGGTATTGTTTTCAGTGTCCTCATCCTAGATGTAATACTGACTGGTTAATACCAATATTTGCTCAGTCTTTCTTAAAACAATACCTACCTCTATTATTTTGCAAATCAGAAATTATGTTGATATTCCTAAAGTCGTGGCTCGTTTTTCTAACCCCAGGGAAGGTGAGGGAGTGTGTTTCAGACCACACATGTCTATGTGTTCTTTTTTTTTTTTTTTTGCTTTGAGTAAGAGCATACAAAATTCCATTGTATATGCACAGTTGATTTTGCTAATAATAATGCAGGCCTCAAGCTCTAAGATTAAGTTACTGTATGTACTCATAACATTACTCACAGGGGCACTCCTTCGTAAGGCTGATTTTGGGAGGACAGAACTAAAACTTACCTTCAAAGTCCACCCCTATCCCATCAAGCTTTCGTGGGCTCCTGTGGGTCTCAAAGATATGATCAGATACTTAATGCACAAAAATCTGAAAAAATAATTTGCCTTTTAAAAAACTTAGGACTAATCATTTCTGCCCCTCTTCCAAGTCGGCCTTTGGAGGTGAAAGGTCATTCAGCTTAGGTCAGCTGGGAAATGTTTTGGAGTAACCAGGTTCCAGGTCATGTGTACCTTCCACAAATACCTTCCTTGCAGAAACGGTGCTCTCTGCAAAGGCTCTCAGAGCAAAGGCAACGGGAGGAGCCCTCATACTGCCAGAGGATTCTATTTTGTAAGGCTTCTCAGCTCCCCCGGGGTCACTGGGTGAAGAGAGGAAGGGATGCCCCATCTGATGTAGCACAAAGACCAAGCATGTTTCCCTCCTGAACTCCTTCGCATGTCTGGCTCCTTCACACAAACTGTTCAGATCTGGGTCATGTTTCCAGGTCTCCCTCCATCCAGCACCATGAGACACTACTGGAACCCCCTACACACACACACACACACACACACACACACACACACACCTCCAAAACACCAGCAGCATCAAGTGCTAACAGAGAGGAATGAGGTGTGCATTTTCTGGTTTCATATTGTAGCTCCTCTTGCTCCTGTTACAGCCGAAATAACATGTGCAATGCCAGAAGCCTATGAAGTAATAAATAACCTCTCCCCCAGACGTTCACCAGCTTTACATTGCTCTGAGGCATCATCAGCCCTGAGAGCTTTATGACTCCGTGTCCTCAGATCTGAATGGACTTCTCCCCTTCTGAGAGTTTAATGACCTCACTCAGCTTCACACTCACTCCGGGAGGGAAGTGTGGGCATGGTCAGCGAGGAAGGGAGGGTGTTGTCACCACCTGCATGGCTTGAGGTTGTTCAGGAACTCGACCTTTAGTCCAAATTCCAGAAGAACACAGATAGAGAACTGGCTTCGAAAGCAGGTCAGATGGCAAAAATGCTGCTTCTCATCCATAATTGAATGACACAAAACTTCGATGTAAAGAACACATTAAAACCCACAAAACCACTTCCCTTCAAATTCTTGAGAGCAAACATGGTAGATTATTAAGTGAGGCTTGCTGTAAGTAAAATTCAGAGAAGAACATTCACACCTTCCATGGCAGGGCCCATCTGGGGTGCAGGGGCCCAGCTCTCACATTGCTGTCTTGTGAGGAAAATGTTAACATGCAACTAGCGTGGCCGGGGTAAACCCCTGAGCCTCCCCGGTCGGCACACAGCACCCTCAGAGCATCCTACTGCTCAGGGCTCAGAGTCCTGTAGATATGCGGTGATGCCTAGAAATGGAGTGTTGTACCTGCCATGGGATGCTGCGATGTAGTTTGGGTTTGTCTGCATTCACTTGGGATTTTGTTACTACATGATTCGTTTAGAAAAAGGTCCATGGTTGTGTGCTACAGGAAGTTGTGTGCTTCCTCTTTCAGGATATGCCAACTCTGTAGAAAATTATCATTTGTGGTTATTACCAGTTATTTATACCTTGGTGTGAAAAAAGGCTGAGAGAATCAGGTTTAAAAGCAAAAAGATGGACAAAAGGACACTTGTCCATGAGCAAGGTATTACTCACTAGAATAGGAGAAAAGGGATAAAAAAGATAACCTTTTATGCTACTCGATGAAAACACACACACACACACACACACACACACACACACACACACAAAACATCTCCATTGTGCCCAGTGCTCCACTGGGCTGCTGACAAGGCAGAAATGAAGAGCTTAAGTTCTCATCCTGTTGAGAGTTTTGCTTGGGACCTGCTCTATTGTTGGGTTGAAATTCGACTGAGCAAATGTCTCAGTGAGGGCTTCCAGGCAGGCCTCAGGAGAAGAGGTTGCAAGAAAGAAGTAGAACAAAAGGAAAGGGATAAGGAGCAGTGTCTAGAGAGGAGACATGGATAGAAAGACCTGACATTGGTCAGAAAACCAGTCTGTTGATGGGGGGCTGTGGAGACAGACCCAGACTAGAGTTCCAGAGGGTTCCTTCCAGGGTTGTTTCTATAGAATTGTGGACCCTCCAAAGCATTCTTTCCTCTCAAGGTCCTGATTTTCCCATTAGATGAATGAGAAGGGTAGAGTTCACTGGGGTTCTCATCTAGGGGCAATTCTTCCCTCTTGGGTTATTTGCCAATGTCTTGAGACATTTTTGGTTGTAAAAACTGGGGGGAGGCCAGGGATGCTGCTGAAGACCCTACAGTGCACAGGACAGCCCCCAGTAAAGAGTCATCCCGCCCAGAAGGTCAATGGTGCCAGGGCTGAAAAACTCTGGGCCACACCATTTGAAGGGTCTATGTGGTTAAGATAAGATCCATGTGGTTGGTGGAACCGCCCACCCTAGGACTGGTCTGGAACCAGGAGTTCAGCGGCCATGTTTTGCATTTTTC
Source organism: Vulpes lagopus (assembly GCF_018345385.1). Taxonomy (NCBI): domain Eukaryota; kingdom Metazoa; phylum Chordata; class Mammalia; order Carnivora; family Canidae; genus Vulpes; species Vulpes lagopus. The sequence goes on from NC_054833.1 coordinate 15,271,091, forward strand.
CAAGGGCCTGAGAGCCGACGTTGACCCATTATACTTACCTAACCTGCCTCCTTTGCTGGCATTCATGAGCACGTGTCCAACATACTCAGAGCTTGACCAATGCTATTCAAAGGGAGGTTTGGTCTATGGTAAAGTTGGAAGGTGCATAGAAGTGGCCAGTCAGCATATATGCCACCCACCTGGGGGTGCTCTGAATGTGCCCAACGCATGATGTCACCTACACCCATTCATACTTGTTGATATTAAAAGGATACTTCAAGAATAGTCTTTTGAACTCACAGAGTTTATAACAAGCATACAGTGCAAGAAATAAATATCAAAGAACACCATGGAAGAGAACACCATGCCACCTACGCTTCTTGGTAACTGTTCGGTGAATACGGCCAACCACAGTGGGGGTACCCCTCTGCTTTTAGAACTGGCTGGAGAGGTTCCAAGTGTCATAGAACCATTCCGCTCTCCTGTCACAGGCACACTGGGAAGAGAGGAACAAATGAGAGAAGAAAAGTGCCAGTACTCCGAAGGTCTCAACAGGAAGACTCCAGCTGGAGCAGCTGGAGCTCTACCTTGTCAGGTGTTCGGCACAGGAAAGGTGGTTCTAATGGCCAAGGTCGGGTGGCTTTTGAGTTGGCCTGCATTTCCCTACTCCTCTTAGGCCTGCAATATCTACACGGGACTCTGCGGAACTGCCACTGTTCAGTCAGGATACCCTGTGTCCTCCCTCTAGCAGTATCAGTACATGGTGACAGGTACTCTTCCCACCTTGCTGCACCATCAAGACCCCCATGCTCCGGGATGCCAGGGTGGCTCAGAGGTTGAGCGATCACCTTTGGCTCAGGGTATGTTCCTGAAGTCTCAGGATCAAGTTCCACGTTGGGCTCCCTGCATGGAGCCTGTTTCTCCCTCTGCCTGCGTCTCTGTGTCTGTCTCTCTCATTCTCTCTCATAATAAATAAATAAACAAACAAACAAACAAACAAACTTAAAAAAAAAAAAAAGACCCACATGCTTATTGGAAGCTAGGGCTGCTCCTCTTGGATTTCTCTGAAAGGGCAGCAGAAAAAGTCATCAGGAAGGATGGGGAATATGGATTTCCCTCAACTCTTGCCCAGTTACTAACATAGCCTCCTAACTGGTCTCCGCACAGCTATCTGGTTTCCCTCTGCTCTCTTCTGACCTGTATGGCCAGTGATTCTTCCACACTCAACATCAAGTATGTTGCATTCCTACTTAAATGCATGGAATGGCTCCATAGGGCTCAAGGTGTTAGGATAGAAGTCCCTAAAAGATTCCAAAATGCCTTGCATGGATCCAACTGCTACCTACTATCCCTCAAGCATGATATCCCTCCATGCTGTCTATGCTCCAGACATACAGGCTTTTTTTCAGTTCTTTGAATGCCCCCTGCTTCCTTCTGCCACTGGGCTTTTGCACATATTATGCTGTCTTCTATCCTCTTCCTATCAGGCCTTCACCACCCCCTTGTCACCTGGTTAATTCTATTTTCCCTGCAGAACTCAATTCAACCACTGCTTCCCTCACAAACACCACGTCCAACCGCACCTACTAGGTCATTCCTCATATACTGCCCTTCCTGGGACCAGGTGTCTCTTCTTCATTGCTCTTTACACAATTGCAATTTTACATTAATGTATGCATTGGTGTTTAATAAAGATCTACTCAACAAACAAATGAATAACTTATTCCCTCCTCAGGTGGAACAGGGGCTCTGACTATGCATTCCTATTTCTGTCTCTTTGATGGTTCAATCTTTGCAGCATGGGAAGCTGCTGGCTTATATCTGCCCATCAAGAATTCCCCTGCTCTGCCAGCCCTGTTCACCCACTCTCCTCTGTGAACTCTTCTCCCATCTCCCACTCCCCGCAGAATTTATTCATCCCTGTAGTTTGTTATTGGATCACACCTTGCTTTGAATCAGGATCAGTTGTCAACATGTTACTCTTCATTTTTGGATTCTAAACTCATCGAGAAAAGAGACTCAGCCTAGCACACTGTTCTGCAAAATTGTACGTGCTCAATAAATCTTCATTAAGCCGGAATGCTGCTTGTTAAAGCTCTGGTGATAGGAATAATCTCAAGTAGCAACTCTAAGATAACACTAATGCCAATGGTGTTCCACTCACTCAGCTTCTCAGGGAGGTTATGGAACAGAGATGAGTTCTGTCTCGATGGGGGAAGAAAAATTAGGTATGTTGTGTGCATCTTTTATCAGGAAGTTGCTATTATCTTTGAAGCCCAGTTTTCTCCTCTTGTTTCAGATGGCTGTCCTGGCAGTAGCACTGGTTCTCTGCACATATGGTTGTCATATTTAGCAAATAAAAATACAGGATTTCCAATTACATTTGAATTTCAGGTAAACAAATATTTTCTTGTGTAAACATGCCCCCTAATTAAATGGGATATACTTACACTAAAAAGAATTGCTCATAATTTATTGGAAATTCAACCATAACTGGTCATCCTGTATTTTATCTAACAACCTGAACCACATGCTTCTAACATATGGTTAAAGATGCCATGATATTAACTGGTGGTTCCAAACGACAACCCAGGAAAAAAAATGAATACCGGTACAAATAATCAGATGAATCTAATTCAGCCTCAATGTTTATTCATTATGGCATCTTATCACTGCCTGAGTCATCATTGTCTGAGAGGAAGAGTGATGGATCTATTTTATTCTTTGTATACAATCCTTAGGATGCCATTGCATTGACATACGTACTCAAAGCCTACTTGTGTCACTATTACATTCAAGAAGAAGGAATAGACTTTGGTGATCATTTTTATAATGTTCCCACATAAGATTTATTTTTTAAAAAATATTTTACTTATTTATTCATTAGAGACACAGAGAGAGGGAGGCAGAGACACAGGCAGAGGGAGAAGCAGGCTCCATGCAGGGAGCCCAATGCGGGACTCGATCCCGGGTCTCCAGGATCACGCCCTGGGCCGAAGGCAGATGCTCAACCGCTGAGCCACCCAGGCGTCCCTCCCACAGAAGATTTAGAGTTAAATTCTAAAATAATACCATAGTTTCCTATGCACAAAATTCTACATTAGAAGAATGGAAAAGTGGAAACCAATTTTGAAGATTTTAGATAAGTTGCCATGAATATTCACGGAGTAAACCCACATCACATGTGTTTGTCCCAAAGCACGGGGTTGTGCAGGGAAAGGAAAAAGCATATATTCTCCAGCAATTTTCCTGGAGACCTAGGACTATTCGGGGAAAAGGACATAAAAGTGAAAAATGAGCCATCTACCCTGATCAAATTTGTCCTTCAGAAATCACAACCGCTACAGAGCACTTACTCCCCGCAGCCTCCGTGGGGGAGGCCAGATTCTTGTAAGTGGGGAGGTTTTGTTTGATTTCATTACATCTTTTCCTCCCTGACAATCCTGCAAAGTGAGACTTTTCTTTTTATCATTATTAACAAGACATAAAACTCAGTTTGATGTGACAAGTTTTTATGAGTTGAGTGACTGCCCACATGTGTGAATGTGACAAAAACCAAAATAGGACATTGGCTGGAAGAGAAACGAAATGGGAACTTATTAGGACTAAAGTTGGAGCCTTTCCCTTGACCATAACCTGATCCTTGTCTACAAGTTCTTGAAAGAACATGTCCTGGCTTCCTCAGGACTCAGCTGTTTGCAAGAATTCTTCTTAGATAATTAAGACAAACTTAAACATTCCTGTGTTCTTACTATTTCCCTAGAAGATAATTAGGTGACCGTTGGTAAGCATTAAAAACATTAGTTCAAAGCCTAGTTTTCCAAAAGAATGATCTCTGTGTTGAAATTCAATGTATTCCTATCATCTCTTGTTTGTTTCTTCTTTTTCTCTATTTCTTTCTTTCTTTCTTTCTTTCTTTCTTTCTTTCTTTCTTTCTTTCTTTCTTTCTTTCTTTCTTTCCTTCCTTCTTTCCTTCTTTCTTTCTCTCTTTCTTTCTCCCCCCACCTCGTCCTCCCTCCCTCCCTCTCTCTCTTTCTTTTTTTTAAGGATATGTTGGTCCAGAGTACAAAACCAATCTACACACAAAAACAAACCAGATATTTGAGAGACAGAGCTTTTTCTTGGAAAACAGAACTTGGCCAGGCTAGAGATGAGTTTCTCTTCAATATTTGCCACTTCCAACTTTGCATATTAAGACAGTAATGCCTTGCATGTGTAGAAGGTTCTGCATAATTAAACAGTGTAAGTGACGTGTAACTAAGATAGCTATTTCTCTGTAGCGTTTCTTTGACCATGGAAGGGGTTGCTTCCAGGAGGCCTGGGAAAAGGTCAACCATAACTTCCAGGGTCTTTAACGCCAATTTGCAGTGAATCATGTTTTAATGTGTGTCTGTGATTGTGTGTGCGCTGGGGCAGGGGGAGGGGATGCAGGGAGTGCCTGTGTGTGTTAATTCATCTCACTCCGTCTAAAGGCAAGGACTGGCCCACTAGGACCCTCAGAGAATTATATTAGCACAGGTTTGCTGAGGCATTCCAATTAAGAGGAGATAAATGAGTTACCATGAGATGGAGACGCGAGAGCTGGTTCAGATATTTCAAAAGGAACCTCCCGCTCCTTCCCTTGATTGGCACCCTCTTAGAGCCTCCAAGGGCCTTTTCGGATTTTTGTGTTCATCTGTATTCTCAGCTGCCACTGGGCCAGAAAGTTCATGACATGTTCAGGCTGGTAGGAAATGAGAACACCAGTTGTCTCTGGAGAGGCCTTGACTGCCACTGCCAAGGCTCGCAGGCCAGACCTGAACCGAAGATCTAGCGGGGGCGGGAGTGATGAGGGGTGCGGTGGGGACACTGCAATAGCAGATGAGGCTCCCAATCAGGGCCTGGGAGCAAAATGCAACCTGTGGTTGACTGGAATCAAGTAACAGGGCCTCCAACCAAGGGGCAGAGCAGCAGCTCCAGGTTTGAGAGGCATTATGTGACATGAGAGCTGGAGTAAGGCGAGAATCATGCCCTTTACCCCCGCCAGACACACGCATATTTGCACAGATGCATGAACATGCGCATGTGCACGCATACATGCACACACATACACACACACACACACACACAGGCTCAAGTTGTGGCAGGAAGCAGCACAGAGCCCACGGCAAACATACCCCTGGAATTGAGCCATAGAGAAATTAGTGGAAGAATCTGGGCAACCAGAATACAAAGGGTCACTTCTTTGCAGAAACACCCGAAAAAAAAGGACCATAGTCTTCTATGAGACCATGCCTATTCCCAGTTTTGCTTTGTTTCCCCCTTGTAGCCCTGCCCCTAAGTCCCTGGAGGGGTGAGCGCCTGTCTCTGGGGTTTGAGACTTTCACGGGTCACTGGAACCTACCGAGAGGGAGGGAGCCGAACACATATCGGGAAGCCTGGAGTCAGGGTCCAACTGGCTCTGCTCCCGTAACAAATCACTTCGACGGGAGCAGCCCTCCACCTGTTCCACCTCCACCACCGGGCTCCTCATCTGGGTCTTGCCTGCCTGGGAAGGGAGAGAGAACCAGGAGAGCTGAAGGTACTTCTGAACATAACTTCTTCACAAGGAGGGGATCTATTTCTCCTCCAGCCTGGAGTTGAGCTCCTCACTTGACTACTCAGCACTTTGAGGTCCGGTTTCATCTCCCTGAAATGTCCCCATCGCAGTTATCCCATTAACAGAGGGCAGCAGCCCAAAAAAGGTGATTTTTTTGCAAAACAACAACCATTAACAACAAAACCCCTTTAATCTTTTAAAATCCAAATTAAGAAGATGCCAATCTCTCACATAACCCATCATCTCCTTAGATCTCCTTAGAGCAGGAAACTTCTGGAGACATTTCCACAGGTGGGAGACCCAGACACAGTAGCTGGAGAAACAAGAATATGGCACATGGACCCACAGTTAAAGATCAGAGTTAAAGTTAGCAAGGAATTTGCAGGTGTGTGGTTTTACTCCTTAATCTGGCGAGAAGCGCCCCCTGTGAGGTTGTTAACCAGGGGGCTGGGCCTGGGGCCTTATGACATTGATTTGCAAATGAGAACTCTGAAAGGTGGTAAAGTTGAAAGGCAGATGCTTCCCTGCTCAGAGCAATGAGGGCGGAGGTGGGGGGGGGGATGGTGGGCTGTGCCCACTTCCAGAATCTCAGAGCTAGAGTCACAGTACGTTCCCCAACACACTTACCCTCAGGGGACCAAGACTGGCAAGCTTAAAGACTCTCACTGGACTTGGCTAACAGGTCTCTTTCAGGGACCAGGGGGAGGAGGGATCCCTACTGGGGGAACGTTAGCACCCTGGGGAGGAGACACCTGAGCACTTAGGAGCCTAAGGCTGGCAGTGGAAAGCTCTTTGGTGGATTCAGAATGATTCTAGGCACTAGCAGCCTCCCTCCCCCTTGGTGTGTTAAGGACGCACATAATGATGCTGAGGAGGACGGGAGATGCTGGAGGCCACTTTGAGAAGGACCCTCACCGAGGGCGGCCGGTGGAGGTTCCAGCAAGGCTCACGTACAATGGTCTTCTTTCCATGGTGTGTCAAATTGAATTTAGGATTTGGCTACTGTGCTTGTCGTGGGGCTCTAATTCTCATCTGGAGCCAATATTTTGCAAAATTTTACAACTGGACACCGTCCTTCACCCCAAGGACAGTGGCCATTTGGGAGAAAGACCAGCAGGGGCTGGTGGTGGCGGTAGGCTCTGCGGTGGGTTGGAGAAAGCCTGAGTCCCTGCAGACCTCGCCCAGCCCTCAGCCAGTCCTGGGCTGCTTTCCTCCAGACTCTTAATAAATGGAAAGGAAATGAACTGCTTTGTTTAAACCTATCTTAGGGTTTTTCTGTCCATCACTCACAGTCAAACCTAATGCCACAGGACTCAATAAATACCTGAGTGGGGACACCTGGGTGGCTCAGTGGTTGAGTGTCTGCCTTTGGCTCAGGTCACGATCCTGGGGTCCTGGGATCGAATCTCTCATCAGGGTCCCCACAAGGAGGTTGCTTCTCCCTCCACCTATGTCTCTGCCTCTCTCTGTGTGTGTCTCTCATGAATAAATTCATAAAATCTTTAAAAAAAATACTCCCTGAGTGACCAACTGACCTATTGGGTGATTCAGTGAAAAATAAAAAATGAATGGATGGATGGATGGATGCAGCCCTGGGTGGCCAGCTCTTCGTGCTAAGCCCTACCCCACAACGAGGCAGTAACAAGACAGACATGGCCCCTGCTCCCATGTGTCTACAACCTCCTAAGAAAGCCTGACTTTGAACAAGTTGTAACAAGTATGTTGAACTGTTAAGAGAAGTGTGGTGTGCAATGGTGGTATATAACCGGGCAGCTCCAGCACGATATGCAGAGTGATATTCCAGATGAATCCTGAACACTGAACAAGAGTCAGGAGGGAGAGTGGTGCCCGCCTTGCGGTGACGGGCAGCATGTGGCACAGAGGAGCTATAAAAGGCCAGTGTCTGCAGCCCTGCATTCCAGGGGACTCACAAGGGGGAGAGCCAAAGAGGCAGGCAAAGGCCCAGCCGTGCTGTGTCCTCTGTGCCCTCGCTACGCCAAGAGCGCTCTATGGACCAGCAGCTCCATCGTTCCTGGGAGCTTGCTGGGAACACAGATCCCCAGCCCCCACCCAGGCTATGGGACCAGAGCTGCATTTTTTTTTTTTTAAAGATTTGTTTATTTGAGAGAGAGAGAGACAGACAGAGAGACAGAGACAGAGAGACAGACAGAGAGAGAGAGAGGAGGGGGAGAGGCAGAGGAAGAGAGAGAGAATCCTAAGCAGACTACTGCTGAGCATAGAGCCCTGCAGGGGCTCCATCTCACAGCCTGAGATCATAACCTGAGCTGAAGTCAAGAGCCAGACGCTTAGCCAACTGAGCCACCCAGGCGCCCCCAGAGCTGCATTTTAACAAGACCTTCAGGAGATGGGTGCGCATGAGAAAGTTTGAAAAGCACCGGTACGGGTCCCACTGGGGATTTATGTCTTATTTTGTGTCGTTACTTTTTCCTGAGAAAATTAGGAGGCGGCCTTTTGAGCATAATCAGGTTGGCTGCTTTTAAAAAAAAATACGAAAAAAAAAAATACGAAAAAAATAAAAAAAAAAATAATAAAATAAAATAAATAAAATAAAATAAAATAAAATAATAAAGTAAAGAAATACATTGGAGGCCCAAGGGGAAGCACAGAAACTCAGGGAAAAGGTCAGGGAGTGACCACAGTGGCCCGAGCTGTATGGCTGGGGACAGATAGGACAAAGGGATGTGGATAGTTTGAAAGACGCATGTGAAGCATAAATACGAGGACCAGTGGTAGGTTGTCGGCTGGGTCAGGGAGATGCCAGCTCTCTGGCTTGCTACCATAGCTGGATGCAGAGCTTTGTCTGGAGGACGAAGGAGAGCCGGGAGCCCATGACTTGCGGTAACCAAGAAGATGTCCAGTAACCAGATGTACACTGGAGTTTAAACCTCTGGGACTGTATTCATCAGGGCCCTACCGGAGGCACAGAACCAACAGGATATGTGCAAATAAAGAAAGAGATGTATTTGAAGCACTTGGCTCCTGTGTTTGTGGAGGGTGGCTAGGCCAAAAGCTGATGTGAAGACCCTTAGGAAAGAGTTGGAGTTCAAAGACAATCTGCTGAGAACCAGGAAGAGGCAGTGCTGCAGATAAAGTCCAAAGGCAGTCCTCAGAACATCCCTGTTGCTCAGGAGAGGTAGACCTGCCATGTTCAGGCCTTCAAGGGCTTAGATGAGCCCCCACCCACAAAGTAGACACCTTCACAGAAAAACCCAGAGTGATGTTTGACCAAGCATGGAAAAGGTGGCCCAGCCAGGTGAACATATAAAATCACCCATGACAGATGAACACTGGCAAGTCATTGGCTTGTGGCTGGGGAGCTACGGAAGCATCATGAGTGGGTGGCACTGCCTGGGGCGGGAGGGTGGGGAGAAAACAAAGGGAGACAGGCAGAGAGAGCTGGGGAGCGTCCCTATTGAATGGTCAGTGGGAAGAGACAGCAGGCAGCCGGCAAGAGAGACTGCAAAGACACTTGACCGAGTCCTCAGGTGGCTTTTCCATAGAGGCCACCGAGACTGGGAGCCTGAGCAGCCTCACAGCACAGCTGGCGCCCTTTCTGGTGCAGGCTGGGAAAATGTTTGTATACCTGTCCCTGTATTCCAAAGAACAGCAATTTCCTCCTCGGGGTACTTTCTCAGGACCAGCTGGAGGATCCTAGGTGCACAGTGTTCAAAAGAAATAACAAAGTATTAACAAAGCGTGGGATCCAGCAGCCTTGCCGTGTGGTCATTGACCTCTCTGAACATGGGGTTCCTTCCTCAACTACAGGGTAGGATTTCTGCTCCTGCCCGATTGCTACAGGGATCAGAGGATGTGCTTGCGTAAGCTGTGTGGGGCATGTGCTAAGACCCCACGATGTAAATACGAACAGGATAACCTCCCAGTGTCTTTAAGACAGTATTTCTCTTTTCTCTCTATAGCCTTTACTCCCCAACTGTCTTCTACTCACCAAACACTCCCTCCCCGCCGCCCCCCACACACAATTTTTGCTTTCCTTTTCTGTATTTAATTACCATTTTTTGGTTGTGATCACCCCGCATTCCCTCACAAGTATTAAATATGGATGTGTGTTCACACAACCGAGGCGATCCTTTTAAATGCACACAGAAATTTTAATGAGCCACCTCACGCTTGTGCCAGCTTTTGGAATTGTGCTGGGGAAAAAAAAAATGCATGAAGTCAGTTATAATTTGCTATTGCCAGACAGAAATTAGATTGCTGCTCGTGGTTGCCAGGATTCGGAGGGAAGGGGGATGGCGAGACTGCCGATGGGGAGTGGGTTTCTCTTTGAGGTGGTAAAAACGTGCTGGAGTTAGTGATGATGCTGGTACAAGTCTGTAAATACACCAAAAAGCACGGAATAGTTGTACACTTTAAGATGGTGAATTATAAGTATGCGAATCGTGTGTCGATCAGTGCAAATGGCTATTGCCTAGGTCAAAGAGGGGATTGCCAGGGTCACCTGTCATGCAGACATGAGGCACCTGCCACCGAGCAAGGCACACTAGGGATCCACAAGTGATTCACGGCAGCACCACGATGCCAGCCTCACGCCAGGCTGCGAGTGCAGCACAGATGCAAGAGGACTCACCAGTGGAGCCTGGAGTACATTTCAAGAAGAAGGTGAGGCTTGAGCTGAGTGTCAGGGAGAACGAAATGCATTTGAAGAGGTGAAGGGAGACACACTCCAGAGAAGACTCCAGAAGGAGTGAGAAATCATGGTGTGCCCTTTACTTCAGGAAGACTGGCTCCAGGGCAGAGGAGTGTGGAGCACAAGTCTTGACCAGACTCAGAAGAGCCACACATGAGAGTTTCTTGCCAAGCAAGCTTTGTCTGCACGTGGGAGGATCCAGGACAGAGTTCGAGGCCCGTGAGCCACCCTGGACGTTCACCTGTCATTCATCCCAGTGCCCCTGGACACCTGTAGCCTTCATCATACAACAGTGTAAGGATCGCCTGTTGGAAAGGCCACGTTCTGACGGCCTGGCCTTTGCAATTTTGCATTTAGGAGAGTTGACTAAACTCTGCTCCAGAGAAATGAGGTTTCTTGGTTTTAAAGAAATACAAAGTTGCAGAGCAGATGGGGAATTCCTAGGCAGCCATCTTATTTTATGTGGGCGTGAGGTAGCAAAACCTAATTTTTTTGGTAAGCTGAGTGAAGCTGGGGTAAAGCAGGGCACAAGATGAATATACACAGGCTTTAAATAGCACTTTGAAGATTCAGGGCGGCCTTTGTAGGCATGCCTGGGAAGCTTCAGTGCAAAGGTTGACACAAAGTCTTGATTTTGTGAATCAAAGTAGTGGCCAAGTGTGAAATGTCGCAGGGTAGCTGCCAAACTGACCTGCCAGGTGAGCTGGTCAAGCCCGGAGCCCAGAAGGGGCTCACATGGAGGTGGTTCTTCCCAGGCCTCGTAGCAGATCTACCTTTGCCTCTTCAGTGGGTGAGCATGTGAGGGAGGGTGTATGAAATGAGAGCAAGCCTGGCATCTCCTGAAGCCTCATGCCCCTGCCCTGAGGTGGGTGCAGGGCCCTGAGGCAGGTGCAGGGCCCTGAGGCACAGACACCGATGGTATTTACGTCCATACTCTTAGATTCCATTTTGCTGGACTATTCGGTAAGCTCCTCCCAGGAGTCTATGACATTCTGTGCCCTTTGGTATTCACATTATTTTGTTAGCAGTGTAGTAGAGTGTGACTGCCATTTAAGTACTCCCCCCATCTCCCCCCCACCCCAAAGTACTTGTTTGTCCTGAGAAGGAGTGGTTTGGCATACAGTGGAAGTTTTTAAACATCCATTTTCCAGAACTCTCTGTGAAATACACACACACACACACACACACACACACACAATAAAAAAAAGCTACACCATGTGGGACGCTCCTACGCAAGTATTATTGTTTACTAGACTTCTTATTCCATCTTATGGCATTTTATAATAAAATATCACCAAGCTCATAAAGAGGGCTTTTTTTTTTTTAAGATCCATAATCTTTCTAACCATAACAAAAGGGCGGTAAATATATTGTACAAGAGTGCGATGGAAAAATGTGCTAAAGTATTTCCATAAATCAAATGTAGCACTTTGGCATTGACTCTAAAGCATTAAATTTAGTAAATTAGAACCAGATGATTTTAAAATAGAAACTTACATAACTTTACGGTGTGATTTTTTTTTTTTTCTACACAAGTTTATCTTCATGAAGTTCCCTTGGCTGCTACCGTAATAGGTATTTAAGAAAGAAGGGCAGCATCTGGGTATTATTCAGCTTTGTAATCCCCATGGTGCCTAGCATTCTGTTGAGCAATGAGTTAGTATTGGTGGATGGATGAGTAAAAGCTCAGCGGTGATTAACAAGTACAAGCTAATTGGAAAGACAATATAATATAAATATTTACGCGGATCTATAGGTAGACAAAACACTGCTACCCCACGCTTCACAATAAAACTATGTCTTGCTGTTCCTTTCGTTGTGAAATCTGTGCCTCTCAGTCAATGAATTTGAAATCAAAGGGTGGATCTGTTTTTTGTTTGGGCCCCCATGACCCCAGCTACCATCACCCTGGGACATTCCTCTTTCATAAATCTCTATTCTGTTCCTGCCATCATAGGAGCAGCAGAAAATGTTCCTTCTGTCATTTCTGCCTCTCCCCCCACACCCAATTTCACAATGTGGCTGATGACAATCTAGGAATCCAGTGCAACACACAGACCAAGAAGATTCTTAATGTGGTGGCATATTTAGGAGACACACATGAATAAAGTAGTCTTTGCCCTTTAGGAGATTACTTCCTGGTGGAGGGTTAGTCAGGACACTGTAGTTGCAAATGAAAGAAGCTCAATTCCAACTAGGTTAGGCAGAAAAATGTGTTCATTGCCTTATGAATTGAGTTATCTAAGAATGGGCACCAGGTATAGCTTGATCCACAGCCATAGACAATAGCATCCATGTCCTCTCCATTCCTCCACTCCAAATATCTTTGCTTCTCTTGGCATCTGGACTCATTCTCTCCTGCTATATAGATACTCTGTACAATGAGGAAAAGAGGTTCGCTACCAAATATACATTTATAGATTATGATCCAAAGAAAGAGAGATCCTCTGTCTCCCAAGCCTCACTTACAAAATCTCAAAGAAGATCTCAGACTGACTCTGTGAATCACATGCCAATGTCTTAGGCCTGTCTCTGTGGACAGGGGGCGGATAACCTTCTAGGATAGACCAGGCCTAAGCAGTGGTTTGAGATCTTCATTAGCAAATGAGTGGAAAGGAGGCTTTTTATGCCATAAATATTGAGGATGTAGAACTGACATGGCTGATCCATGAGGGAGAGCTAAGAGGATGTGTGTGTGTGTGTGTGTGTGTGTGTGTGCATATGTGTGTATGGAAAGACAGAGAGAGATTTTATGGAATTAGCACGTGATTGTGGAGGCTGACAAATCCAAAATCTGTAGGGCAGGCTAGCAGCCTATGGACCCAGTGAAGAGTTGAAGAGTTGATGCTGCAGCTCAGGTTCAAAGGCAGCCTAGAGCAGAATTCCCTCCTTCCAGGGGGACCTTTTGTCTCTTAGGACCTTCAGCTGATTGGATGAGGCCCACCCACATGATGGAGGATAATCTGCTTTACTCGAAGTCTACTGATTCACCTGTTATTCTCATCTACAATATAGCTTCACAGCAATGTCTAAATCCTACATGACCTACTATCTAGGCACTGTGGCCTACCCAAGCTGACATATAAAATAAACCATCACAATATGTGAATAGTCCAGAGACTCTTTGGGTGCGGTAGCAAGTGAGAGTTTGGGACTCAGAAAACAGGTCAGGAGATGTGATTGTCATCAACGTAGGAACGAGAGAAGTCACTAGAGAGAATTATGTACATAACGGGAAAAGTACTGAAGAAAACAGGCGGAGGGTGGAACCTGCCGGAAATCCTGCCTGGAAAGGAAACTGACACAGAAGAGCAACGAGAGCTTGCTGCCGTGGAGGCCAGAGGAGGAGGCCATTTCAAGAGAGGTGGTGGTGGAGAATGTCAGAAGCCAGAGAAGGGGACAGGCCCAGGGGAGCCCCCCACACGGGCAATGGAGGGCCCCTCCAAATATGACCTGCAGAGCCCGCCCGCCAGGCCACATCACCCCCACGTCCACAGCAAGAGTGAGGTGGAGAGCCAGCACCTCACAGCCCTGACAGTATGAGACAGGGGCCGTTTTATGTCGCTGGATTCCATAATAAAGACAACACACAAGGGTTGTATTTTTTTTTTTTACTCCATTTTTCTAGTAACTTATTGTTAAGTATTTTATGACCCCAACTGCCTGGTGATGGACTGGGAATGGGAAGCTCTCCCATCCCCTTGGAGAGCCCGAGAGGTACTGGCCCCAAACAGTGGTCCACAGAGTGGGCGGCAGAGGCAGAGGAGAGGAGGCCCAGATGGGAGGCCGGGCTTCGGACTGGTCACTCTGACCCTCTGGTCGTGGCAAGCAGAAGGGAGAGAGCAACTCGGCCTGATGTTGGGGGAAGGGGACTTGCCAACGGAAGGGTCCGAAGAGACTCATCCACAATCATGAAGGAGAAAAGTGTAGAGTTCTTTCACAACTCATTTGGCAGCAAAACCTGACCTGGGTTGGCCCAACCAAAGGTAATGCACACTCTTCATTTACCCGACGTGGCATGAATACTCATACATCTTACTGCTGAACTGTGAATGAGTTTGCACACTGCATGCTGGTCTGGGTCCCGCTGGGATCCGTGTAGTCTGGGGGACAGGTGAACCGGTTCCTAAAATCGAAAGATTCGGAACTCCACCACTCGTCTGGCCTCCGGATTTTTGAACAAGGAACCGCGGATCTATATCCAAGATAAGGAAGACCTGAACGGACACGTACAGAGCAGGATATGAGAGATTAGGGGAAAAAATGAGAAAAGGGAGAGGGGGAAGCGGAGTCTCAGAGTGGGTTAGAAGAGGAGGAAACACAGCACTGGCTGGGTAAGAAGGAAAGAGACCTGCTCTCCTGGTGACCAGAACGGCACAGGAGATGGCTTTTGAAGATGTAGATGTAGAGTGATTTCGAGATGCAAAATCTGAAGCTGGGAACACGTGGACCCCATCTTCGAGGTGCAGAGAGAGCCTTGCTTCTGCCCCCAGCTCTCCACCCTTCGAGGACCAGAAGCTCCCAAGGCGGTTAGAGCAGGGATCATGAGAACCGCAGCACTGGAGTTCAGGAAAAGCTTTGCCAAGCCCCTCTGCTACGTCCCCCACCCCCCAAGTTTGAAGTCACAGGTGCCAGGACATGAGCAAAGGAGCTTCAACCCAACATCTATAAACCTCAGTGGTGTGAGTGACTGAGGCTCTGGGTCCGGGGCACACTCATGAATTTGCAGGGGTCCCCCTTGGCTTTCCTTATGAGGAAAAGAGCTGCTGTGCATGGCTTGGCCTCAGTGGGGGCAGCAAGGGACACACCATCCACGCTCCAAGGGCAAGTGAGGGGGGCGGGGGGGCACGCAGGGGTTTCCCGGAGTGCCCAGTGCCCGGCCCTCACAGGAGAGGCATTCCTCTTGCAGACAAAATAAAAGATTGCTGAGAGCCAGAGCGGTGTGTTTGCTTTTGAAAATGAATCAAACTCTTCAAAAGCTCGGCTTGAACAGGGCTGGGTGAGCTGTGTCCCCACACCACATTCCTCCTATCCTGTCCTCCCCCCACCCCCCAAGGCCCTGCATTGCTCGGATTCCTTCCCCCCTTCCCGCTCATCAGCGCCAGCTGGCGGCTGCCTGGGCTGGCCGGACAGGCCTGATGCCCTGGGCCAGGGCCTGCTGGACACTCGCTGGCCCCAGCTCAGGACAGCAAGGGACCAGGGCAGTTGGGCCCTCTCGGGGCGGCGGGGGCTGGGAGGGAGGCATCTCCAAACCCTCGGGAACTGCCTCACCCCATGCCTCCAGGAAAGCGGGTAGCTGGTGTTTAGAACAGCCACCCCGCCTTGCTCCCCGATGCGCCCCTGTCCCCCCTCTACTTCCATTTCCGGCCCCCTCCCCACCTCCACTGGGAGCCATGCAGGATGCCAGATGCAGAAGGTGCATTTTAGTGGCCAAGGTGCCTGGAGGAGTAGCCTGGAAACAGAGCACCCGGCCCCCTCCGGACACGTCAGGCCTGCAGTCCCCAAGCCTGGCTGTTCCCTGCACCTGGACAGCAGCGCACCTGCGGGAGGGGACGGCAGGGTGCCCTGCGTGACTGCGTCACATCATAGATGCAGGTGCAAGGGGAGGATGGGAAGAAAGTGAGCAAGGAGGAAGCCCAGTGCGCTTGTGGCCTCCCAGAGAACACCTAGGACAGGCAGTGCCGTCGGGCGGCGCCTTCAGGAAGCACAGGCCACCCTCCGCCCGGGCATGGGAGTTCTGGGCACGTGGTCGTGGCAGGTCACCTCAACCTTTGTGAAGACCCGCAACCTGCAGTCTCTACCAGCAGAAGCAGCTTCCGTGACCAAGCAGGGGATGCTCGGGGGACAGAGTGCACAGTGGTTAGGACCCACAGCCTCAGGAGCCAGAGAACCCACCTTCACACACCAGACCCGCTCTCGTAGGCTGTAACTTTGAGCACGTTGTAGGACCTCTCTGGGTCTCCAGTTTGGGTAGGTGTAAAATTAGAACACTCCAACCTCACAAATTGTTTATTTGGACAACGTGAAGCATGTGATAACACAATACCTCGCGGCTGGAGAGAACAGGAGAGAGCCTTGCCAGGCAGCCTGCACGATTTTACCAGTAACATCCTCTTGTTCCACTGAGCATCATTCCTGTGTCCAGTTGGATATATATAAACAGCAGCAGTTTGAACCTTTGCACGTTCATCTTTCTCATAGTTGCACCCCTACATTGACTCCCCAGAACCTTCATAAGAAGAGAACACCCAATGCCTAAATGGAGCTTCATAATTGCTTGTCATATTTGACTGAAGTTGAGCAAGTTTGGGGCACCCGGGTGGCTTAGTGGTTGAGCGTCTGCCTTTGGCCCAAGGCATGATCCTGGGGTCCTGGGATCAAGTCCCGCATGGGGGTCCCTGCTTCTCCCTCTGTCCGTGTCTCGGACTCTCTCTCTCTCTCTCTACGCCTCTTACGAATAACTAAATAAATTCTTAAAAAAAAAAAAAAGTTAAGCAAGCTTACTTGACATATAATTTAATCTGTTTTGTTTTTTAGTTCTTTGGGGAGGGGGGAAAGGTAGTAATTAAGGATTCCAAAGTTATAATAACACTATGATGAATGTAGATATAAAACATCAAAAACTTCACAATGACACTGTTTTACAAAAATCAGGCCAAGGTATTGGCCATAATCGCCAGGGGCAATTTACAGGGGTACGTGTAGGTTTTTAGTAGCGTGTTAAGTGACACGGTATGCTATGTGTTCCTTCATGGTTTATCAAGGATTGATGGGGGGTCTAAGACACGCCAGTTTAGCACTTCACCCTTGGGAAAATTAAAAGCCACCTCAAAGAATCTGTGACGGATGGCAAGAGGAAGTGGGAAAGAGGAGGGTAGATTTTTTAAAAGGAAGGTCACAAAGACACACTTACAGACTTGGCTCAGTAAAATGGGGCAGTGAGACCTTGTAAAGTCGTCACAATGTGGGAATCCACCATGTCATGCTGTAAAGAGAACTCTAGAGGAATCATCCCTATTCTCTGTTTAGAGCCCCACCCCTCCCCGGGTGGCTCGTCACTTCGTGAGAATAAGAAGTAAGTCAGAGGGCACCAAGTCAGATGCAATTTTGGGATCATGAGTCAACAGGCCTTTTTAATAAACAACACCCTCCATCTGCAGAAACAAATATCATAAGACAGTGTTCTTAACAACCTTTCAGAAAACAGTTTATCCCTCAGATGCTATTGTTAAAAGGGAAGGTAGGAAGAAAAACTTAAAAAAAAGAAAAGAAAAGAAAAGAAAATCATTGTTGAGAGAGGGGGTGGGTGGGAAGGGTGAGGATGGGGCTGGTCTCATGAGTCTCTTTGACCAAAATATGAGCAGCTAGAAATGAATGAATGCCGCATTCCCTAGCACATGAAGAAACAAGTGTTAGAGACGGTATCTGGAGCTTCTCTCTAGTAATAGACTTTCAGTCATTCCAAGAGCTTGACCAGCTCAACAGATTTTTTTTTTTTTTTAACAGCTATTTCCTAGAGTGAGAGGTGTTCTTTGTTCTACCGGCTGAAAAGCGACTTATTTTTTTTTCCATGTTGACGTCAGTGAAGGCTGGGAGCATGGACAAGACACAGGGCTCTGGGAAGACCTACCCAGAGACTCAGTTGACTGCGTAAATGCAGAAGGGTGGATAGAGCAAAGAAAAGATAGGATCCCCTTCTGCGGGTTGCTTGAAATCTCACTGGGGAGAGGCAGTGCTTCCTCATAGGAGAAAACGATAAAGGCAATACCCTAAGCACTAAATGCTGAGCTATACACATAACACTTCATACATAATCATCTGGGGGATTTTTACAAGTGTATTAGATTCCAAGTCCCCAAGTCCCCACCCCAGGCCCACTGAGTGTTCATAAGTGCTTTTAAGGGAGGTTAGGGATCCATGGGTGGTGCAGCGGTTTGGCGCCTGCCTTTGGCCCAGGGCGCGATCCTGGAGACCCGGGATCGAGTCCCACATCGGGCTCCCAGTGCATGGAGCCTGCTTCTCCCTCTGCCTGTGTCTCTGCCTCTCTCTCTCTCTCTGTGACTATCATAAATAAATAAAAAATTTTTTTTTCCAAAAACAAGGGAGGTTAGCTTTGGGAAGCACTGACCCAGGGCAGAGGTAAGGAGAGACACGGGGGGGTGGGGAAGAGAGCAACACTGGAAAGGGAAGGTCTCATGAAGGGGACGGGGTGGAGATGGGATACAGAGAAGCACGATGATTCGGGGTGGGGGGGGCAGTCTAGATGAGCGGGGCTTGACAGCACGAATAAGGTGTG
Source organism: Vulpes lagopus (assembly GCF_018345385.1). Classification (NCBI taxonomy): domain Eukaryota; kingdom Metazoa; phylum Chordata; class Mammalia; order Carnivora; family Canidae; genus Vulpes; species Vulpes lagopus. Next base: position 15,289,613 of record NC_054833.1, read on the forward strand.
TCACAACTTGAGAACTTGCTCTTCAGTTGGGTTTAGTCCCACCCGGATGGAGAAGCTACCTTATTGAACGGACAACTGGGGACTCAGATGACAGAGGCTCACCAGGGGATGCTCGGGGGACAGAGCGCACAGTGGTTAGGACCCACAGCCTCAGGAGCCAGAGAGCCCACCTTCACATACCAGACCTGCTCTTGTCTGCCTGTAACTTGGAGCATGTTATAGGACCTCTCTGGGTCTCCAGTTTGGGTACGTGTATAATTAGAACATTCCAACCTACTCACGAGCCTGTCATATCAGATGCATTTTTTTTTTAACTAGAAGTTTGTACCTTTTATTTATTTATTTATTTATTTATTTATTTATTTATTTATTTATTTTATGATAGTCACAGAGAGAGAGAGAGAGAAAGAGAGGCAGAGGGAGAAGCAGGCTCCATGCACCGGGAGCCCGATGTGGGATTCGATCCCGGGTCTCCAGGGAGAGAGACCTGGGCCAAAGGCAGGCGCCAAACCGCTGCGCCACCCAGGGATCCTCTCAGATGCATATTAAATGAAATCACACTTGTGACATGTAGCACAGGGCCCAGCATCTGGTGGGGGGTAGGGGGTGGGGTTCAATCAAGGTGGGGTACATCAGGAGTCAGTTGGAAAACTCTCAGTGGCTCGTCTCTGTTTGGAGACGTTTCTGGAGATTTACAGACTTGAAAAGTTGCTGCCTGTTTTTGAAATAACTTCGGTTTTTATTAATTTTTTTTTAAGATATCAGACTAGAAATGGTAAAACGTGGCTCTAGGATGGGTATTTCTAGAGTGTTTCTCTACAGATGTGGAATGATCAATGCGTTAGTCTGAACTCAGGGATAGATGTATCTTACGCTATTGTAGAGCAGGGAGTGAGCAGACATTTCCTGTGGAGGGCCAAATAATACTTACTTGTTTGGTTGTTGTTTTTTGTTTTGTTTTGTTTTTTTGTTTTTTGTTTTGTTTTTGTTGTTGTTGTTGTACAGCCTTTACCACTTCAAGTCACAACTACTCAAGCCTGCCATTACAGCCCAAAAGATACCGCGTAAAGGAAGGGGTGCCTGTGTTTTCAATAAAACTTTATAGACACTGAAATTCGAATTTCACATAATTTTCACATCTCACAAAATAGTTTTCTTTTTACTTTTTTCCAACCATATCAAAATGTAAAAGCTATCCTTAGCTCATCGGTTGGACAAAAGCAGGGGGCCTACAAAGCTGTAGTTTGCGGACAAACCATGTCCAAGAGGCAGAACTGGCTACGGGCCTTGAGTAGGTTCTGAAAAGTTGCATCTTTTTTTTTTTTTTTTAAGATTTTATTTATTCATGAGAGACACACACACACAGAGGCAGAGACACAGGCAGAGGGAGAAGCAGGCTCCATGCAAGGAGCCCAATTCGGGACTCAATCCCAGGACCCCAGGATCATGCCCTGAGCCAAAGGCAGATGCTCAACTACTGAGCCACCCAGGCGCCCCTGAAAAGTTGCATCTTAGTTCGGGTTCTTATGTGTGTAAACCACACCACAGCCTTCAAACTCAAGTTTTCTACATTCCCTTCCTGGGCATCACACCGAACCTCAAGATAATGTGCATTCCTTGACGTTACTTCTGTCCTCTCCTTCATCCATTTGTTCAGCCAGCGTTGAAATATCCATGAGATGGTATAAGGCTGCAGGGGACACAGAGATGGACAAGACACCACCCTGTCCCTCTAGAGCTCACTTTGAAGATGGGGCAATAGCGATCCACCAATATTATGGTACAATGTGGAAAAGCCTTATAATAGGGCCGTGCTCTAAGTACAATAGGGGCATAGTGAAGGGAGGAGGAATTCATGCCGAAAGGAGGAGGTGGCCAGAGTAGGGGTTGTAGACAAGGAAGCACAAAAGGGTTAGTGTTGGGGCTCGGTTAGATAGCAGAAGCGTGAAGGGAGGACGTGCTAGGCAGAGGGCCCCATCTGTGCAAAGTCAGGACAGTACAAGTGTGTCTCGGATTTGGTGAGTACCCCCAGTGCGGCCAGAGTGTGGGATGTGAGGTGGGGGAATGGGGGGAGATGAGGCCAGAGACGAAGGGTGGGCTCAAATTGTAGTCCATGCCCGAAACCGCAGATTTTGTTTTTAAAGGCATCGATGTGTCCTTTGAGGTTTTAAATCATAGGAGCAATGTGATGCGCTCTGAACTCTAGAAATTAAACGGGATGATGTGGAATACAGATTCCAGCAGGGAGAGACTGCAGGCAGGGAAACTACAAAGGAATGACTGGAATAGATCAGACAAGGGAGACGGAGAATGAACCTGAAGCCGCGATTGCTGTCTTGAGCCAACCTGGCAGCAGCCGGTGCAAGGCACCCAGCCCTCGGAGCAGCTTTGTCCTCCTTAGAGGGGCTGCACTAGGTTCCCCAGCTCACTTCCTACCCTCGTGTGTTCTGACCTTGCCCTTCACCCTTAGAGAGCAGCCACATGGGTTCCTCCAAAGTTGTGCATAGAAGAACCTCTTCCCTCTGACGTCCTCCTGATTTCTTGTTGTATACGTGCCCGTGTCCAGTGGCAGCTGGAAAATTCTTTGGGCATCTGGTGCCGTGTCCCTTGCTCCTGCCTGCATCAGAGTCTGGGGAGATAGAGCCCTTGGCAGACAAGCAGGCAGGTGGCAAAGCTGAGGGGCTGACAGGATGTTGGTGAGCACAGGGTAGGGCCTGACCCCCAACGTCCTGGTCCATTTTAGGAGGCTACCCACGGGAGGATGACGGCGCCCCCATTCACCAACTGACAGTGTTTACATAGCATCATTTGCACAGTATTTTTTGCATCCAAAAATTTCAGGTAATAGATGGGAATGGAACTGTTTTTTCTATTCGGTGGGAGAATTTGTGTTCCCCCAAAGGGTTTTGAAGGAAGCATACTAAATGCCTAAATACTAATATACTTAATACTGAATATGAATAAAGTATCACGTAAGCTGCAGTAAGACCAGAGCTCAATGTTTGAACCAATGGCCTGCCGTCCTTGGGTGTTTAAACAAAAAGTAAAAACACAGAGAAGCAGATCACATCATTCTGTGCTCAGGTCACTCCGCTGACTTCCTCTGGCACTCAGGAGAAAATCCAGCTCCTGGCACCCACCCATCTGTGTCTCCTTCACCCGAACCCCAGATGCCCGACTCCAGGAACCCTGGCTTGTGTGCAGTTCGTAAACACACCAAGCTGATTTCTACATTAGGCCCTTTCCTCTGTCTGGAATGTTTTTTTCTTCAGATCTTTGAGTGGATCCCTCATGTCCTTCAGATCTCTGCTTCAATGTTACCTACCGCCTGAAAGGGGCTCACCTGACCACTCTCTGAAATCAGACACCCCCCACCAACACACGCACACAACCTTCCACCTGTTTTCCTCTAGCAATTTTCCCTGCTTGATTTTTCTTTATGGCATTTACCACTCCAGAACTGTATTACCTATTCATTGAATTATTGTTGCCTGCTCCCAGGAGACTAAGCTCTGTGAGGGTAGGAGTTTTGTGTGGGCTGCTGCTGTACTTTCCCCACCTGGAACAGTACCCGGCACGTGGGAGGTGCTCAATCAATATTTGTTAAATTAGAAAGCTGTCCTCCACCTTTTTCTGAATTAAGCTTATCACACTTAAAATATTGACAGTAGTCTAATAGTCATAATAGTTATAATTAATAGAATTAAATATTTATGTCATAATGTTATATGGCATAGTAATAAAATAATATATAATGAAATTTTTAAAGACTTTATTTACTTATCCGTGAGAGACACACACACACACAGAGAGGCAGAGACATAGGCAGAGGGAGAAGCAGGCTCCTTGCGGGGAACCAGTGTGGGACTCAATCCCAGGACCCGGGATCATACCCTGAGGCAAAGGCAGACGCTCAACCACTGATGAGTCACCAGGTGCCCCAATATATAATGAATTTATGATGAAATAATAATTAATAATGGAAATATTAATAAGCAAATATTTATTAAGATCTTACTATGTACTGGGTACTATTAACTTCTATGCATATGATCTCACTTAATACTTACTCTAACTCCAGCAAGTAGGTAGTATTATCTTCCCTAATTTATATTTCAGGGCACCAAAGTCAAGAAGTTAAGAAATTTGTCGAGATTCTAACACAGTTGACCTGACTCCAAGGTAACTAATGCCAACCCAAACTGCCCTGAAATGACCTTCAGGAGGATTTGAGGTGTCTTACCAAATAGAGAAACAGGAAAGCAAGAGGGCCACTTAGTATGAATCAAACTTTCTAGCTAGAGAATGAAATGACAAAAAGCCCTAGCAAATGCTTTGGGAAACAGTCTGAAAGCATTAAAATGGGATGAGATAGTGTTCACCTACTCAATGGTACTCATCAAACAAAACAGAAGGCGGATTCAGCTTTACTGCTTAGGAAGCCAGAGGAATGTTATCTAGATCTTCTGGAGGCCACAAGACTCATCTTACAGATGAGAAGGCCTTTGACTGATCCAGCAAAAACAATTTCCTGCAAACTAATGACTAGCCCATAAGACTGTGGGACTGTCAGGAAGATCCTTTGCAGAGCAATACGCTGCATGCTTAATTTGTGTTCAGAAAGACCTTGCAAAATCACCCAGGCTCATTTTCACTGCAAGGCTAAACGAGCAGAAGCAAAGTCCAAGCTGAGGCCTAAAGGGGTGTGTCAACCTCGTTATGATGGCTGGTGGGGGTGGGAGGTGGGGGTGGTCACGTCCAGGGAATCAGTGCCATAGTAAACTGTGTTCTAAACTATGAGCCCTGTATCTGGAAACCCCTTTTGCAGGACAGCTGCCCTCCTATTCTTTTTGTTTGGATCATAAAAGTAAAATTTTAAGCCACTAGGAGTTTGTGGGGGGGGGGGGGGGAGGGGAATCAAACGGATTCTGATCCAACTAGGTCAGGAAAAAAAATAAGTCCTGTTTTTTCCATCCCAGCCGTGTAGGCTGGTTGGAGTCCACCCCACTCAGGGACAGCTATTGTCTGCAATCACAGAGCCTTGATCCTGAGACCCAGTGCAAAGGAATTTCCCCCTCCATGAGCTCTATCCTTCAGAGGAGTCGCTAAAGGTGACTGTTTCTGTCTTCTCCTGGGTGATCTCTTTCTCTATAGAAGTCACGAGGCTGAACCAAATGTTCTGTGCTTCGCTGCAGAGACTGGTCTTTTTTTTTTTTTTTTTTTTTTTTAACCAGGCTCATCAAACAGTGGGCATTTTTTGTTCCCCCGATAATAAGTGTCGGTGGGTTCATGGGTCATCCTCAGGAGAGAGGTCAGGAAGAAAACACTGCAGTGTTCAAAGCTGGAGCTAGAAACTGCAGCCATCAAAGAACCACAGTACTCAGTGGACAGCGATGATGTATAGGACATGCACTGGCCGGCCTCCTCTGAGAGGTCACATCCAACCTTTATCCTCAGCAAAGCCAGGGAAGATCCCTGAATGTGTGGCTGACACTCAACTCTAGGAGGCCCTGGTGAGAGGCAGGCCAGGGAAGCCCTGGTGCCCCGTCCTGGGGGAATTCCTTGTCACTGAGGGAGAATTGTATTCAGGCTCCTCGCAGACTGACGTTGCAAGTACTTTGAACATTGAAAAGAACAAAAAAAGCAAACAGCCACAGAAAGGGGGGAGGAGGGAAGGGGGGGAGAGGAGAGAAAAAGAGAGAGACAGAGAGATATCAGCAGGGGTAGTTAGTAAAAAGAGGCCCGGGAGACAGAAAACCTTTTGTTCCCAGAATTCGTTTCATGTAGAGATTGGGAGGTGAATGGCTTTGAAATGAAATGGGTTTATGAAGGGGTTGCTAGGTCACAGGAAGCAGGACTGTCAGGCTGCTTTGTATATTCAATTTCCTTAAAACTTAGGTTCATCTTAAAAAGAAATTTCCTTTTTCTTTTTCTTTTTTTTTTTTTTAATCAGGAGGGGGAGGACGAAATGGGGAGTAGAGTTCCAGACGGTTCCCGACTTTGTTTCATTTTCCACCCTCTCTGCGAGACGTGGAGAGAAATGACCGCATCCCAAGTTCTTTTGTCAGTTTTCCGAAGTTGAGGGGTGGGCGGGGCCTCGCACTACCTTGGCCCGGCAGCCAATGGCGGGCGGTATGCAAATGAGGAGGGGGCGGGGCCGGCCGGTCGGGGCGGCGAGCGGAGGCTGTGCGGGAGCTCGGCGCGCAGCCCCCGGCGAGCCCGCCCCGGCCCGGCCGTCCCCGCTTTCATTTAGGGCTGCGGTCCATGGAGGGGCGGGCACGCCCGTGCTTGCTGCAGTCTCGCTAGTGCAGGAGCACGGCTCAGCCTACCGCCGCCGAGATGAAGTATAAGGTAAGCGGGGGGAGACCTCTTCCAGCGCGCGCGCGTGTGTGTGTGGCGTACGCGCGTGTGTGTTGCCCACTGCGGCAACTGCTCTCCAGGGACCCTTTTCGTGCATCCCGAGGTCGGCATACAAGGAGGCAGGACACCCAGTGTCTCAGACCCGCTCCGGGGGAGTTCATAGCACAGCCGTGGGCCATCTCCCCTGAAAGCCTTGGGAATTTAGAGCTGCCCCTGGAGCCAGTGGGATTCACAGGGTGACTAACTTGGGGCGCACACAGGTCTGGATTCCGCAGCCCTCTCCGCGGCTCCCCCAGGCCCGGCCTCCGCTGGCCCCCCGAGCTGTAATGAGAGAGGAATGAGAACTGCTGAGTTTTTCAGACTGGCTCTTAAAGCAGTTTTAGCCTTTGCTGTAAGCATTATGTATGGTAGGAGAGGCAGTTTGCCTTAGGTAGTTTGGGTGGGAGGCATGAAAAGCCCCAGGTACTGTTGTGACACAGCTGATGATGGGGGATTCTGACATCCTGAAAGGATACTGGATGTGAGAACAAATGAGTGTGTGCCACTTCTCGAAAGCACTTTTAACTGGCGTTTGAATGGGCTGAGGGTCTCAAGTGTCCGGCCAGCTTACTGTCCCTGCAGTTTGCGGAGTGTCGTGATACCTTAGCTTCCCATGCATTTTGCTCCATTGCCTTGGGGTGTTCTTGGCAAAAGGATGATAACTTGCTCGCAGTATCCCTGTTCTGTTTAAGGCACCCCCATCTAACCAGGCAAGCAGCTTCCAGAGACATTGTACTTGGAAGCACATTGCAGGCAATTGGGTGTGACTTCTAGAATAGACATGAGACAAAATGCTTTTAAACAAACATGCTATTATTAAAATGACGGTTGGCAAGGTGTCTATGCTCTTGGATTGACAATTTGTATTACCTGTCTGACCATCAGGATTGTGCTAGCTGGGGGCTACGTTGCTTCCTTTCCGAATTATGTAGTTTCTGGCCCATCCTTTTTTAATGTGTGGTTGTAAATACTCGGTTCTGGCTAATAGTCACTGGCTAACCTCAGTGATAAATCTTTTATTCAGAAGCTATAAATCTCGTTCAAAAGCTCTAAAGCAAAATGCCGAAAGTCTTTATTATAATGCGTGAGTTATGGTTCTCCTTGGAAAGGTTACAACCGTCTGAAGATACACACATCAGTTATCCCTGTGCTTTCCATTATTAGTAGTAGTATTATTCCACGATTTCTCCAGAGGAAAGAGCAGAGGAATGGATAATCCTGAAGATTCTTAATACTTTTGATTTTAGGATACAACCAGCAACAGATCCTTCTACCTGGCAGGAAAGTTCCCATTCCTGAAGGGGCTCACTCCGTATTTCCACAGTCCCTTGTTTAGAACAGTGGTTGGTCCAGAGATTCCTGAGCCTGCAGTGATTCTTTGCCCCTCCAATTCCTACTGCTGAATGCCTGTAGTCTTATAATAACCAGCTTGCGGGGCCGGGGGGGCGGGGGGGTGCGGATACATTCATATGTTTATGATTGGAAAGTTTAAGTGCCTGAAATCAATGCTGAGTACCACGATCTAGAAAGCGACAGGAGTCACAAAGTCTAAAGTCACTTTTATTCAGTGACCTCATCGTGTTTTGTTTTACTCTTATGGAGAGAAAACGTCATGGCAACTGACAAAATAAATTGCAATTGGTGTGCACGGAAAAAACCCTCCTCTTTGCTGGGTCTTACCAATGTCAAACACCCTGCCAGGTGGTGTACATATATGGTTGTTATTAGCTCATGGGCACCTTCACCAGGGGAAAAAAAAAAAAAAAACTGATTTCTGACTGACCAAATGCCAGATTTACACCTTATGGTGGCTATAAAATAAACTAGTGGCTGAAGCAACCTACTGTCCTTGTTTTATAAAGTCTGTTTTCTCTCCAGTGAATAATGGACAACTCTATTGCAGGAGATGATTTTGTCATTTTAAGTAGAAGAGATGATGCGGAGGTAGAGGGATGATAAATGCTATTAAGATTTACCGTGATAACACAGCATGGTCTTGTTTAACACTTCCAGAATCTCTGTGAGGTGGGTGTTATTATTCACTCATTTTTAAATGTGGAAATTGTGGCACAGAGAGGCTCAGTGATTTATCCAGAGCCACACAGCAGACAAGTGGTAGAGCTGTTAACTGAACCAAAGCGATCTGGCTTCCAGAACTTGTGACTTTAAACCACTATAATAGAAAGAATCATCTGTGACCTCCCTAAAATGCCCTGTGTGACTGGTGGTTTTGTCCTCCAGGGAGTTTAAAACTATTTCATTTCATCTCCAGTATTCCTGCAGAATAGATGCCTTTTTTTTTTTTTTTTTTTTTTAGATATAACTTGACAAAGCGAAGTCTTAACACACGTTTGGCAGTTATTTGTTTCATTTGAGCCCCTTCGGTAGTAAAACCAGATAATTATTAGATTGTAAAACCCTGGAGTCAGGAATTATCTTTTAAATACTGTGTTGCTCTACACACTATAAATGTAGCACAGTCAGACTTCTGTTTACCAGGAGAGATTTATAATTCAGCCGCTATAAGAATTTTTTTTTAAACCAGATTATCTGGTTTGGCTACTTTAGGAACCATAACCAGAGGACAACCAAACCCACACTCATTCTGCACTCCTCCAGGGCTCCAGGCCAGCCAGTCATGTATTTATAATAATCTTGAGAACTGTGGAATACGAGCTGTTACTTACGAACTTTTTTGGGGAGCACACATCGCATCTAGCTTTATTTCATTTTATGGTTTTTGTTGTTGTTCGTGGAAAGGCTGCAGTTTCATATGAAATGAACTTTATGTTCCATTTCTCTTAAAAGGCTTCAGTCTGCGGTTCTGGGATAGTAGACAGTAAATCACGGGGCCTGCATGTATTAAGAGTTGTCCATGAGCTCTTCTGAATATACAAAGCGCATCCTGAAGTCGGGGGGTTGGATGGTGGGGGGCACTGGGTCTCAGTGGCAGTGGCTTGCCCAGGGAGGGCTCCCCTTCTGAGGGTCGAGAGGCAGGCTGCCAGGAGGGCGATGGAAGCATCCGTGCACAGCTGTGTTGAGCCAAGGCCCGAGACCTGACCCCGCCCACTTTGTGCAGGCCCAGGCCTGGTCAGAGCCCAGCCGGCACTGCCTGTCTGATCTCTAATAACTGAGCAGCTTTTGTGGCTTTGCCAAATTTCAGAACCCTGTGTGCCTACCCTGAAGTTCTAAATTATGTATCTAGTCTACCATTCAACAAATTCTTTTTTTTTTTTTTTCCATCGAAGTATGGTGGACAACAAATGCATGCTTGAACGTTCTGAGCGAAGAGAAAGTCGAGGTGGGATGTACAATGCAAGTAAGAAAACTGACCTCTGAAAGGCAGATCTCTGTGTTCTGGCTGGATGTGGGCAAACAAAGTGTGTACTGTTCAAAGCCTTTGAAGGGACTTTGAAAATACTTTTATTTTTTTGAGCTACATTGAGAAAAAAATGAGCAAGGGTCTTCAGCCTCAGCAACACAGTCACCTGTGACTTAATACAATTCCCAGTTCTTTCCTTGCTTTGACACTTGGACTTTGAATTCTATATTTTCTTGTAAGTGATTTGTTGAGCTCAATCCAATCTAGAGACTCCTGTCCCCCGTGCTCCTTTGCAAATCTTCCATGAGAGCTATGAATTCAAAACCACTGAAAGATGTTTTAATATTAACTCGGTTGTTTAAGGATGGTTGTATTTATTGGGCAAACCCATTTTGAGAGCTAAATGACTTACCCATTGCAGACAGGAAAGGCTTTGGAGAACTGGAGGTGCTCAAACAATATGAAATGGAGCAAGTTGTGCAGTGTGGACGTACCAAGAACTCCCTTAGCATCCTTTCCTTACTGTAATGTACATCATTCCATTTCTCAGAATTCATCAATGGCTTCCTGTCTGCTGCTCCAACCCCCCCCCCCCACCAGACCTCTAAAGACACTTCCTCTCAACTTTTTCCCCTTTACAAATTCCCTCCCCCTTTTGTGCCCTCATGACCTTATCGTCTCTCATTTGTGCATTCAAGCTATCCTTATGCAGCCCTGATACCAGACTTGTGTACAGCTCAGCCTTCTCTGCCCCACGTAGGCATGACGTCCTTAAAGCACATCCTGAACCCCCAACCTCTCTCTTCTCTTTTGACTCTGCCGTGGGACATCTCGGTCTCTCCCTGCTCTCACTCATTTGCCCCCCGTCTCTCTGTGCCTAACCTACTTGCTTATATTGTCACTTCGCACAGGCCAGGTCTCCTCATCCACCCACTCTATAAAACGATCAAAAGCCTACACCTTTGTCTCCTCTACTGACCTCTAATCCCTGTGACAGCCTTCATGTTTTCCACCCCTGCCCTGCTCTGTTAGCACTGCCTTACTTATTAACCCCTCCCAATCGAGTCACTCTCTAAAGGATGCCTATAACTCACATCCATCTCCCAGTCGGGCCATCCAGTTTTAAGTAAGCTGCACTGAAAATGAGAGACCACCCTTTATTTGTGTGTAAAGGTAGACTGTTGGACAAGTCCTTGAATCAAAAAGTGTGATTTGGGATCTGTTAGAGCCTTGAGGGGGCACAGCCTTGATCCTGTATGTTCTTGTGGCAGATACAAGCTAGTGTGGGCTCTGAAGAAAGGCATTTCTGTTTCTTGGGACTTACTGCTCTATAGAGCCTCAGGCACGGTAGGCTCTCTGAGCCTCAGTTTTCTTATCTGTAAAATAGGGATAATAACTATCTCAGACTATTGTTCTAAGGCCTAAACAGGATAATACATGGATATAAAGTACTTACCATGGCTCCTGGCATATAGTGCCAAGATAATGCTAGTCAGCTTCGGCTCTCTTTGCATCGATAGGTGTTGAAAGGATAGTGTGGATGCAAGACTTGGTGACAGGATTATATCAAAATCCCAGTTACTAGGTTAAGATGGCTGAGTATTTTTAGTGTTCTATGGGCCTGGATGTGTGGTGTGGAAATGCAGATGCCAGACAACAGGGGTCTACCAGTGAGCTATGTGCCCTCTTACTAATATATTTGGTATCTTCATTGTTATTAATAAGATCTGATATTCCTGAAACTACAGGACCTTGCTCGTAGTCAACACTCAACAAATATTGAATTGAATGTTGAATGACATAAAATACTTATACAAGTAGCCATTAAAAAGAGGTGGGTGGGGTTTGTTTTTGTTTTTGTTTTGCCACTAAAAAGAGTCTTAATACTGTATGGCGTAGTGGAAGGGACTTGGGTTTTGTCGCAGATACAACTTTTGCTACTTCACGCTCTATTTCCTTATTTATAACATGGAAGTAATAATACCGATCTTATCAGATAGTGGTAAGGATATAATTTATGAAAATCATTAGTTTTTAGCACCCAGGCATATAAAAATGGCAGCTGTTATATGATGCATCATAAGACATATAACGAATAGATACAGAAGCATTATATAGATAAAAATTTAAGAGGAAGCATTTGCTAGACTTGCTTCTCCAAAACAAAAATACTAGTGAGGACAAGAGAAAGTCCTCAGTGTCCAAAATCGAAGGTAAAACTTGAAGGAGGTGATTTGGGGGGTAGGGAAGTTCAGAGGAAATTATATCTCTTACCCGATTACTGGAGATGTAACGTAAGAGGGCTTGGTGATCTATCGTTAGATCATTTTAGGGTTAGAAAGAAACCTAAACAAATTGGTTTGCGATGCCAGCCACTGAGCCCGTGACATTACTCCACAGTAACATACAGATTTAATTACCAAGCCTCCTTGCCAAGATACAGAAGAAGGACCCCTGAAAAGAAATGCTATATTTCCAAGGTAAAGTGCAGAGAATAGCTGCTGGTTTCCTAGGTGATGGATGATTGCAAAGAATATGGGCATGGAAGAGGACTCCCCCCCAAGAAAAACCCCCCTGTTTATACTCCATCAATGGCACCCCCCCCCCATCTTATTTACTTAGAGCATTCCAGTCATCCCCCTGCAGTCATTCCTACTGGTTAATGAGGACGATGCACGCCTGGGGAACATTACAGCTCAGCTGCAAAAGACTATCTTCCCGAAGAATCTTCAATTTAAGAGAAATGGCCTTGCTGATGACCCCTGCCACTGTCCACCAGATAGAGTGAATCTTTTAGGAGGTAGCTTTAGTAGACCATGAGATCCAGGTGAATTGAGGCATATGCTTTGAGGAAGATGGAACAGGCATTCCAGAAAATATGCTGAGTTGTGACAGTGTGTGACAGTGATTTTTTCATGTCTGAACGGGGGCTGGGGCAGCTGATCATGGAGATACTAAAATTGCCAGTCAAGTGTCTTCAAATAATCTGCCTGTTTTCAAATACCTCCTCCCCAACCCTGAATGGTGCTAAATGGTGTTTTAGGAAGCGATTCAGGATCCTTATTCAAAGGCGGGGTCCATCCCCATGGAGGGAGGTGTCTCATCTCTCATGGTGTGTATGATGCAAATGAGAATTCCTCCCAATATTTCTAATATGTCAAGGTCATACTTACATCACCAGAAATGTTTCTTAGTGGGATGTTGATCCTTCCGATGACCAGAAATAAAGACTGAGCCACCATGAATACATAAAAGTGCAAGCATTGCACAAAAATGTTTGATAGGATCTTTTTAATTGAAGTTTAATTCCTTTCTTTAGTCTGTGTGTGTGTGTGTGTAAGTATGTGTGTAAGTGTGTTTCGGGGGGAGTTATTTGGGAAGCTCAATAGAAAGCTGTAGCAACCAAAATGTACATAAGGTTAAGATTTAAACCAGATCTTTCTATTTATTAAAGCAATATGTATTTAGACAGAATGATGTGCCCTTCATATTTTTTCGATTTTTTTTTTTTTTAGCTATGTGGTAACCTTATGCTCTGATATGAATTAGCCTTAATCTCATTGATTTGTAGTAGTCAGTTCATTATTGTTAACTTAGCACCTCACTCCCACAGGGTATGTGGCTAACTCAGGACTCATCTAGGCTTCTCTGTCACCAAGCCCTGTACTCTACTAAAAGAATGAGCTGGAATTCACTGCCCTCCCCTTCAGCAGCCAATAACCATAACACTGGGAAGCCAGGAAAGTCGACTTCTAGACACTCCAGTCTTTTTGGTGTTCAGTCTTTAGTGTCTAGCAGGACATGTCAGTAATCTGTTGGTGAATTTTTTTGTTTTCTGGGTTACCAATCATTTGTGGTTTGAGTCCGAGTTTGGCAGGAAATGGGTTAGTGGACCAGCAGTATTGCATTTCTATCACAACAGCATTGGCAGAGTAAAATTGTGAAGACCTCTCTCCCTTGAATGGTCCAGTCGGCTCAACAGCATTCTTTCTCTTAACCCCACTCACTGTGAAGCTAGACTTCTAGACAATCCCACAAATGCCCAGATGGCCTTGAAATGTATCTCATTTCCTAATAAAAATCATCTTGTCGATTTGAGAACATGTCCATTGACTGAGTCAGAGACTCTTATCAATACCTATCTTTCTTTTCTCCCGAATCCTAAAGTCAACCAAGGCAGACCCATTAGCAAGATATATACTTGCACGCCTATCATTTATTTTTAGCTTAAAAAATAAATAAATAATTTCTGTGGATACGCATCCATGTTTCACAACCCAACAATAGAACATATGGTCTGATAAACGGATACTTAAAACTGGGACTCTTAAAAAGTTCAGGAACACATGGCCACTCTAGACAGTCAACATAAGCTGCTCCAAAGATCAACTGTGGAAGGCATTATCCTTTTTCCGTTGTGTCAGCCTTTTGACAGGTAATTATCTAAGAAGTGCTTTTTTTTTAAAGTGAATTCAGGTAAAATTTTCATATAAAGTCATAAATAATATTTTTTTTTAATTTTTTTATTTATTTATGATAGTCACAGAGAGATAGAGAGAGAGGCAGAGACACAGGCAGAGGGAGAAGCAGGCTCCATGCACCGGGAGCCCGACGTGGGACTCGATCCCGGGTCTCCAGGATCGCGCCCTGGGCCAAAGGCAGGCGCCAAACCGCTGCGCCACCCAGGGATCCCCATAAAGTCATAAATAATATTTACTTGTAAGTTCTTGGGGGCGCCTGAGTGGCTCAGTGGGTTAAGCGCCTGCCTTTTTGGCTCAGGTCATGATCACAGTGTCCTGGGATCAAGCCCTGCATTGGGTTCCCTGCTCCGTGGGGAGTCTGCTCATCCCTCTCCCTCCGCTTGCTGCTCCCACTGCTTGTGCGCTTCCTCTCTCTCTCTCTCATAATTAAATAAGTAAAATTTAAAAAAAATAAATAATTAGTTGTGACTTTGCTTTCTCCTTGCAGAAATAGGCATCTCTAGAGATGAAGGAAAGGCCTTGCTTTGAAATAAGGGCTTGTGCAGAGAACACCTGAGAGCGTGAAGCGGTGAGGGAGGTTGTATTTCAATTGTTCCTGCTTTAAACTCGGCAGGGCGGCTCTGTGCCTCATGGCCTGCAGCGGCTGCATCAAGCCTCCTGCCTCCCTTATTAAGATCTTAATTACAGACACAGCTTACTTCATGGCTGCAGGGAAAGAATTTAGTTTCTCTGAACTGTGTCTGTTTTTTGGTGTGGCAGGTGTAATCATGATGAGATCATTTCTGGTTTGTTTTCTTTTCCTGAAGGAATTTTTTTTCCAAGGGAGGGGGAGTACAGTTCTTAAGGCACAATTTCATGAGCTCATAATAGTGCAGTAATAATGACTGTGCTTTGATTTTATAGAGACCCTTTCTTCTGAAGGAATCAGACTGTTCTGCATATATAATTTCATGACTTCTCATAATATTATAAAGAACGTGTTCATTATCCCCATTTTGCAGGTGGAGAAACAGAGGCACAAAAGGATTTCTTTGCCATTAATCTTACAATATGAGGACTGAGGCTAGATCCCATTAATTCAGCGAGCGTCCATTCCTCTCTCCAGGGTTCTCCACTCAGCACGGAGGAACTTTTAGAGCTGATCTTTTCTTTTCTTTTTTTTTTTTTTTAATGATGGGAGACTGGCCTGTGCTTTACAGGATGTCTAACAGCATCTGGCCACTACCCACCGGCTGCCAGCAATACGCATGCATGTCACGTGACAACCAAAAATGTTTCCAAACTTTGCCAAGTCCCCAAATCGCCCCTAGTTATAAATCACTGGTCTAATCTCCCCTATTTCTTTTTTGCTTAAATAAAAAATTGCCTTGTTGGTTCCATGTGACAGAAGCACAGAAATACAACCATAGAGCGGTTGGCCATAATTGTACCATACTGATGTGTGCTACATGTCACAGGGCCTCAGCAAGGGGAAACTTCCTCTTACGTATATAGCCCCAATGTGTTCAATTGAATGCCACAAAGTACTGAGAAGCATGAGGTCTCAGGCCACCTGTAAAACCATCAGACTGTTTCTAAGGCAACCTTAGTTCTCTGAAGCCTTCCTCTGTCGTGTGTGTGCTCACGTACGTGCACTTGTGTGCATGTGTAATGGATCTATACTATTTTATATCGACATATAAAATAATGGAACATGCATTAGAATGGAACTTTGAAGAAATCCATTTAATTCTTATAGACTGGTATAGAATACATACATGTAGGAGCTTATCTCTCTACCCTATCTAGCCACTGAACAACTTCATTTAGAGGTTCTCTTCTGTTCCTTGTGCTCCTGCCATCTTTCCTCCCTCTTCTAGCTGAGAAGCTACAGCATCTGAAGCTTCTTTCTTGAGATCTGTCTGCAGGTGCCAGGCTGATAGCATATGGTTGTAGAAACCCTTTCAGCCAATGGTGTGTTTTGAAAAACTCAAGTAAAGTGGGATAATAGCAATCAGACAGCAAGCCTAGGTGACATCTGAAAGACTGTGGGGGGCAACCAAGGTATGTCAGCTGGGTCTGGCTGGGGGGCAGGCCGAGGTTGCTAGTGTGTGTACGTACTGGTGTTGGTGGGTGTAGATATTACTTCGTACCTTGAGAGCTGCATACCTTGATGCAGGAAGAGAGATATGCAAGAATGTAAAAAAATAGGAAGATCTTTCCCTTCCTTCAAATACTTTATTAGATGTTATAACTTTCGGGTTTTGACTTTTGAGAAATGATGCTGTTTTTGGAAATAAACTGTAATATAGTGGGCTGGCGTCTCCTACTCCTTCATAACTTAATTCTCATTTCACTTCCCCGAGTACCTGGATGTTGGAGGGATTTGTCTAGACAGGCAGATAGATGTGATCCAGTGCCAACACTGTCATGTTGGCTGAAATCCAGTTGGTTGTTTCATTGTTAATAAAACCTATCTTTTGGGTGAGTGGGTGTCAGGCCTTCATCATTATATGGCGCCTGTCAGATTTATCTAGGGACAGAACCCTGAAAAGAGTTTGTGCCTGCCCCATGGTTTTGATCTTTTGCCAACACACTATACTTAAATCTATCAAAACCAGGCAACCCAGGACAAATGCTTATAAATTCCAAGGCTTAATAGCAACAGTACTAAATTCTAAGATGGAGAGGTTCTCAGGAAGCACATCCTGGTCCAGTGGAAAAAATCCTAGATGAAGAGGGGAACCAGATGCTAGTTCTGGCTCTGCTGCTAATCTAATAGATGACCCTCTGGGCTGTAAAACAAGATTGGGTTAGAATGATCTCTAGAATCCCTTCTTAGTCTAAAACTCTAGTCTAATTGGTTTTGGTCAAGCTATAGGTGACTACTGGTTCTAATACATAGACACCACAGTGTTCTTCTGCCTTCTTTAAGACCCTCAGGAGTTGCTTTAAAAAATCTCAAAGACGGGATCCCTGGGTGGCGCAGTGGTTTGGCGCCTGCCTTTGGCCCAGGGCGCGATCCTGGAGACCCGGGATCGAATCCCACGTCGGGCTCCCGGTGCATGGAGCCTGCTTCTCCCTCTGCCTGTGTCTCTGCCTCTCTCTCTATCTCTCTGTGACTATCATAAATAAATAAAAATTGAAAAAAAAAATCTCAAAGACTACAGAGTAGTGGAAGATTGAACTCCTGAAGAACCATCAGACTTGTTAGGAAATTCTACCTTCTCACTACTGTCAGGATTCAAATTCATTCTCCACAACTGGCCAAGAAATAATAGACGTTGACTATGACGTCACACACACATGCACGCATGCCTCCCTAACAACCCCTTTTGTAATTTTTTTTTTAGATGAAACAAAGGATTTGCTCTAGGCTTTCATTGGTTTCATGGTAAACAGATCTCATCGTATGGATGTTCTTATCCTGCATCAAGCTTAAATCAAGGGAGAATAGGTGGCATTAACTCTAATGCAGAGAAGGAAGGAAAGCCAGCATTTTGAAGGAACACTTATTTAACCTCACATCCATGCTGTCCATATGAGATGACCAAATCTGGCCAGGTGGAAGATTCTTTCAGAGGTCCAAATATTCAAATTGGCCAAGAGCCTCACCTCTTCTCACCCACTCCCAAGAGGTATTGATACTCTGGCACATGAACCAGCAAAATAATTCAGGGTTCTAAATGATGCCTCATCAAACAGGGATAGGCCAATAATGGAAGAGATGTTAGGATTCCCAAATCTCAGTGCCTTGGGTTGGCCACACACAGGATACAGCCTCACAGTGCCTGTCAGGGCTGCTGTGTGTCAGAGTACCTTTGGGAGACAAGTGCCTAATGCAAGATTTCTTAAAGCATCTTCCATTTAGAAATGCTCAAAAGAGAATACAATGGGTAAAGTTCACAAGGCTAGAAAATCTAAGAAAAAGTCTGGACTTGGGGCAGAGTGAAGGGATATGAATATTAAGAAGGTCCAAGATACTCTTGTAAGCTTTGTGACCACCATAGGGGTTGAGAAACACTTTCCAATAAATGAAAATCATTGGCTGAAGTGTGGTCTTGGTGCCAGAGAAATCTTTGTGGCACACATTGGACACCCCTCACAGGGTATCAGAAGTATGACTAGGGAAGTTCTCCTGCTGCCTTTCCATGGCTAGTTCAGATCACCTAAAGATTACTGAGGAAAAAAAAAAAAAAAAAAAAAACCCTGGAAATGATACATATCCTATCTTCTGACTCCTGAACTTTCTTCAAAACCTCACGTCCCCTACTTAATATAACCTCCAGAGGATTTAACTCTAAAAATTCAACAGTCCAAGCATCCAATGAAAAGACCCAGGTGTAGACCCAGTATTCCAAGAACAAAAATCCAGACACTTGTAAATATTCATGTTTTCTGATTCTTACCTTCCTTGCGGAAATCCCACATTTCCCTATAACCTAAAGGTGATGGTGGGGTGAAGCCAAAGTGGTTTGATTACCCTCAGACCAAAGCTGATTGTTTGTCAGCAGGCACGAAAGCCTTTCTTTCTCTTCCCCAGTGTGTCCTGAGACTGACCTTCGTGATGCTCATTCCTTAGCTACTTCCTTTAGGACTAATTTCCTCGATAATAGCCATTTCCTTCTTTACTGTGTCTTTTTCTCAGGATCTGTCCACTGTGTGTGCGTGTGTGTATGCATGTGTGCATGCACGCGAGTGCATGTACCCCACTAGAGTTCAGGGCAGTTGGGTACAGGCAAGTCATGTGGTTGAGAATGTGGCAGTCCCAAGGTCTTGGCAGGAGCTCCTCCATGATAAATATAGAATGAAGTAAAAATAATAAGAGGAAGTCGGGCCATTGATGATGCTATCAATCCTGGTGGGGTGACACATCAGCCATTGTAATGTCTCATTTCTCTTCAAAGACCAGCGTGAATGGTCATGGAAATTATACGTCACACCTCTCTGTATTTGGAATAGCATAGAGTTTCCCTGGCAGTGGGAGTAATAAGCTTTCTTGACATTGGCAGGGAAGAGTGGGTGACGGTGTGGAAGCTGTCATATGACCTAGAGCTCTCTGCACCCAGTGATCTGGCTAGTTGTATGGTATTTGATTCCCACTCCTCAGGCATAGCTGAACCCGGAAGAGCAGAACCCAACATCTTGGCAAGGCATGAATGGTGCCCAGTTACCTGCTGCCGGATGGAGGGAGGAAAAACTCTTCCAGGGATGATTATATTTAATCTGGCTGGGACAGTCAGCTCCTCCTAGCCTTCCTGTTTGCTCAGTGGTTGTGGACACCAGATTCAAGCTCCCCATCTGCGTCATTATCCTGTTTAATAGAGAGGGGCGGGCACTTTCCTGCTTGCCATCTCCCACATGCTCTGGCTGTGAGGTCTGGCCATGCCATTTATCTTTCTGGTTCCGTTAGCTGATCTTCCCATGTCCATCTGAAAACTTTTACCAAATATCCTGCTGACGTCTCTAGAAAACAATTTCAAATCACCTTCGCTGTAGAGAACCAGGAAATCAGAGTCCAGAATCCATTGTAAATTAGCAAACATATAATGATGCGCATTTTGCTTCAGACGCTGGAAAGTTCTGGAAATGCCTAAGGACTAGGCCATCCTCCCTGAACTTCAGGAATTCACGGTCTTGAAAGGGATATTACAAGTCACACTGTAAGAAATACTATTCCAGGGGCAGCCCGGGTGGCTCAGTGGTTTAGCGCCGCCGTCGGCTCAGGGCGTGATCCTGGAGACCTGGGATCAAGTCCCACGTCAGGCTCCCTGCGTGGAGCCTGCTTCTCCCTCTGCCTGTGTCTCTGCCTCTCTCTCTGTGTCTCTCATGAATAAATAAATAAAATCTTAAAAAAAAAATAAATACTATTCTAGAGAACTGGAAGGGGAAAGCATCAGATAGGATTGGAAAGATAACTCTTCTGGGTAGGGGGGGGATAGATTTTGAGGTGCGAGAAGGTGAATGCAGGAAAACCAGTTGAAAAGCAATTGTCAGCCTCCCAATACCAGGTTGTTGAAGGTCTGAACTAGGAGAGGCAGTGAAGAGGAAGACAGGGGCCAAGCTGATCGGCTTCCAGATTGTGAAGAGACTCAGCAAACCTCCAAGGCTCCTATCTTGGGCAGCTACATGCGTGCTCTTAACTAAGAGAAAGCAGGAGAAAGGGCGTTTTGCACTTGTTGAGTTAGAGGTGAGGATACCTATTAGCCAGTTGGAGATTTGGGACAGGAGTGCAGAAGCGTCTAGGCTGGAGCTATGGATCTGTTATCTGGGTGGGGTGGGTTTTTTTTCCCCTTTTTTGAGTTTTTATTTAAATTCTAGTTAGTTAATATACAGTGTAATATTAGTTTCAGGTGTAGAGTTTAGTGCTTCAGCACTTCCATACATCACTTAGTGTTCATCACAACAAGTGCCCTCCTTCATCCCTATCACCCATTTTACCCATACCCCCTCTCACCTCCCCTCTGGTGACCATCAGTTTGCTCTCTTGGGTTAAGAATCTGTTTCTTGGTTTGCCTCTCTCTTTTTCCTCCACTATGTTCATCTGTTTTGTTTCTTAAATTCCACGTATTAGGGAAATCATATGGTATTTATCTTTCTCTGACTCATCTTGCTTAGTATAATACGCTCGAGCTCCATCCATGTTGTTGCAAATGGCAAGATTTCATTCTTTTTGATAGCTGAGTAATATTCCATTGTGTGTGTATAGATATAGATATAGATATAGATAATATACCACATATATGTGTTTTATATACCACATCTTTTTTATCCATTTATCATCAGTGGATGAACATTTGGGCTCTTTCCATAATTTGCCTATGGTAGATAACGTAGCTACAAACATCAGAGCACATGTATCTCTACTTCTGAAACCAATAATACATGATCTATTAATTAATTGAATTTAAATACAATTTTTAAAATAATATACCAATTTGAAGGGATATCTGTGTGTTTCAATACCATTGGTACGGATGAGGTTTCCTCTAGAGACTGAGCATGTAAAGAAGAGCAAAGAACGAAGGAGGGTTCCCTTTGAAACATGATTAGTCCATGAAGAAGAAGGTAGATAGATGAGTGGTCATGCGAACAGAGGGAGGAAACCAGAAGTGGAATCATGGAAGCCAAACGAGAGCTTCAAGAAAGACTGGGGTGGGAATCAATGCTAGAGGCTGCTGTTATTAGGGTTTCCTCAATAGGATTTATAACTCTCAATGCTGATTTCCAATCCTTTTTATTTTTATTTTTTATTTCCAATCCTAATTAGAACCACAGCTTTGGTAGCTGTGCATTTGCATTTGACTTTGTTAAAGTGTCCCCATTCTGGAGCTGGAGACCAGAGACCTGAATTTGTGTCCCAGTTCTGTGACCTTCTTGCCAGGTGGCTTGGCAAATCATTAACATCTTGAGCCTCGTTTGTTCTCATTTGTAAGGTGAAGGAGCTGGAGTGTAATTGTTTGAAGTTCCTTAGGCTTTCAACTTCTGTGCCCCAACTGTTCTGGCACTTAGCCAAGCCCTAGCTACATTTCTAACTGCCACCCTCCAGAGGCTAACCATCCAACTGGCGATAGAATGACATAGCTCTCTTATCTCTCCTGGATTTGTTTCTGTGTTGACCTTTCCTGCCCTAGAGATAAATATCCTGGGGTGGGTGGGAGAAAGAGGAGATCTTGAATAGACAAACTGCCTCTCCTGGGTTTTTCTAAGATGTTCAGATAATCACCCTTCTGACTTGGTGGCTTTAAGGCATCACACTTCCCACCCTGAATGAGAAGGTCCCTCCACCTTCTTTCTACCCAATTAACCCTTGATCTGCCTATAAAGTAGGTGCACTTTTGACTGAGACGGTTTGTGTTCTGGCTGACGTTCATTTTGCTGTTATCTTCTCAAATGAACTCTTGCCCCCAAAGCACCAAGTGTTTTCAGAAGCCAAGCTCCTCACCCAGTTTTTCCCCCCACTTTCTGATAGCTTGGATTCTGCTGGAATCTGAAGACATATATCCATAATTCATTCAGTAATAATCAGAGCAGTGATAATAATAATATTTTGTCTCGGTCTCTTGAGGCCAGTCGATAGCTTCATATTTGCTGTTTGTAAGCAAATATTCCACAAGGGGTAGCAGTGACCATGACTCATTTTTTTTTTAATTTTTTTTATTTATTTATGATAGTCACACAGAGAGAGAGAGAGAGGCAGAGACATAGGCAGAGGGAGAAGCAGGCTCCATGCACCGGGAGCCCCACGTGGGACTGGATCCCGGGTCTCCAGGATCGTGCCCTGGGGCAAAGGCAGGCGCTAAACCACTGCGCCACCCAGGGATCCCACCATGACTCATTATTAATTCAGAGAAATACTGCAAGATGCAGTTCTCCTGATATGTAATTGAAAGCAAGAGAAATATCAGCTGTGTATAAATATATGTGTGTATATATATATATATATATATATATATATATATATATATATATATAAATTCTAGCATAACTAACCCAACCCTTGTTGAGCACTGACAGGAGGCTGAGTGAGGAGGGAGCCCAAGGCCAAAATGCCATCCAGCAAACTAAATAAATTGTCACAATAGCTTCCTGAGCCCTCTAGCAGTGTTAAGGTACTTGAGTTGGATTAACTCAGCTCATCCTCACAGCAAACCCATGAAGTAGGCGCCATAGGTACTGTTACCCTCACTCCCATTTTTACAGATGAGGAAGTTAAGGCACAAAGGGAAATAATCTATTTATTCTATAGATACGACAAGAATTGTCATTTTCAGAACTTCCCTATATAATGGAGTTGAGCCCAGTTGGGAAGACATTGTGTAGTTGAGCTAAGCTGGCTTAGAGTTCTAGAAAGAGATCTGAACCAAGAGACCATAGTTCTGTTCTCATCTCTGACACCAAAATTGTGGCTTTGAGCAAAAGATAAACTGGCCTCCCCAGACCTGTTTCTTTATCTATAAAACTGGGTCCAGTTCTCTAAAGGTCTCTGGAACTGCATGCATGTAACCTTCCATATGGGAGAGTAATGGGTGTGTGTAGACCGTGTGTAGATGCTGACTCTCTGGAGCTTGCACCGATATTAAGTAACTCACTCCTGGTCAGCCAAGGCTGTAAATATCTGTCAGTATGTGAGGTGTCAGGCTAGCACTGGGGGGTGCATGCCACCAGTGGTCATGCCAAACTCTCTTCCTAAATCCTCATTTCTCAGGGCAGCAGGGAAGACTGATGGGGAGTCATGGACAACCAGTCAGGAGGACTCACCCAGGGTTTCTCTGTTAGCGAGGACAACAGTCTCTGAAAGTTTTCCCAGAGACCCAGGTCTTGAGGCACATCTGAAACATTCGCATGCTGCTAACCAGGTGGTGGGAAGGTCACTGGGATGGGAGACAAAGAACATCCAGAACAACTCTCACATGGGGGTTTCTATCTGCCTCTAATCAAACACGGCCCAGTGCTCCACTTCAGTGCTTGGAGTCCCATGGCAGTGACCCAACTCCACATGCCTCGAGTTTATTTATGCTGATTAGGTCCGTAGTCCCTTGCCTTTCTGCTGTTTTCTGTTTCTTTGCTTTCTTTGTAGCCCCTACAGTTGTCCAGTGACCCACCCTCAGCCTCCATAGAACGGGTCCTGACTCTCTTAACTTCTGATTTAATCTCGAGGCTTTCTTACCAGCCATTCCCAATCATGGAATGGGCCCCAGCAAAAGGGATAGAGACCACAGTGCTCAACTCTCTCCCTCCTCTATCATCACAATACAGCTCTTCTTGAGTGGAGTGATCTCCATCAGATTATTTTGGTACAAAGGCCCAGAACCTTGTCGTCCGTAACTCTGACTTTTCTTTTTAAGTTACAGAGCACTCAAGAGATGGAAGAAGAGAAACAGATTTTAGGATTATGACACATTCTTAAGTGGTTCCTCAAGACAGGATAGTAAGCTGCATGATTTTATCTTTGTGTATGTGAGTTTCTGTTAGGAAAAATCCCAAAGCTTCCTAGCATATAAATACTAAGTAAAACTTTCACTCAGAACACAAATCCCTCAGTTTCCCATGAGCTTCCCTGTCTACATTGCAGACTTCTTGGATCCCCAAACTGTAACCAATAAGAACTTCAACCTTATTCTTCAAAAGCATCATCTGGCTCCCTGGGTACTG
This sequence comes from Vulpes lagopus, assembly GCF_018345385.1. NCBI lineage: Eukaryota > Metazoa > Chordata > Mammalia > Carnivora > Canidae > Vulpes > Vulpes lagopus. Next base: position 15,313,949 of record NC_054833.1, read on the forward strand.
ACCTCTTTTTTCTTAGGTTAAGTAGTAACACTAAGAGGATTAACAGTAAGAGTAGGACCCCCTCCCAGGTACTGATGGGAAGGGAGCTGCTTACATAATGCAGCCCCCAACCCCAACCCCCACTCCAGAGGGGAGACCCAGCACACAGCACAAGACTGTGGTTATGGGGCATAGTACAGGGGGAGATGATTAATGTATGTCAGTTCTAAAGGAATGAGAAGCACGGGGCTGGAAGATCAAGTCCACGTTTCTAGAGAAGCAAACAGGGGGCAGAAGTCCAAACAACAACTGCCAAAAATTCCACGAATATGTAAAGTCCCAAACATGCTCCACCCAATAGGCAGTCCCTCCTCCCACAAATGATCAGCATCCCGGTGACTCAGGTGCATCCAGACACTTTCGTGAAGCACCGAAGAGATCACTTTTAGTTTTCCAAGTGCCTGTGATGAATTTACAGCGTCCCGGCCCCTCTGTGTGCTGGGAAGGAGCAGGCATGTGGTGATGGCTGCCATCGTACCGCGAAACATGACTAACGCCAAGAAATGAAGTCTTCGGAGCCTTTGAAAGGCGTCCAAGAATGTCAGCACATACCGCTTGCCCACTCTCTGCTGAATGCCTACTTGGGCTGTCTGCTTAGTACTGAATGTGCCAGACAGGCCTTCATACAAAGGGGGAGAGTGTTTGGGGCCCCTGAAAGGGGGAGGCAGAGCCTTTCTGATGTGAATGGAGAGATTCAAGGAGTGGGGGGAAGAGGTGGCAGGGGGAGGAGGGGGCTTCAGGAAAGGTATGAATAAAAGACCAAAAAAGGAAAGAGGTGGCATCTACCTACATGCAGTAAACTCTTCGTAGCCCCCTGCCATCAACTCTGAAGAGAGACCACTGTCACCCTGTGCTCCATGCTTGGTTATCACGTAAAGAGCACTTGCTTGTGGATTCCCCCTGTATCCACAACTTGATCGACTGGGAATAAGAATTTGGAAGGCCTGCCAAGGCATACATAAGTCGACTTTTGTTTCCACTTTAACGCCAAATATAAATGCCATGTGTCCCGTTTGTCATTTGGGATTGTCTTTGACTCCTCCTGCCTCCGATATATGAAAAGATTGAGAAATGTCTGCTGTGGCACATCTGAGTATCTTGGAATGTCTTATTCTTCGAGCTGGCTTGAGGAAAGGAAGAAAAGTGTTCTGTATAGTGAACTCTTTACCAGTGCTACTCGTAATTCCTTGGCACGGCATCCCCTGCTAGAGGGAAGAACTCTTGTGGTGTTCGGAGCTCCGCCGAGGAGGCAGTCTGACGTCACTGGTGGCAGGCACAGTACGGACGTATCTGTGTTTTGTCTGCATCCATCTGTTTTTCTCCTTACAGGCTATTGTTCACATTTGTTCTTCTCCCCCTTCCAGGAAGTGTGCTTCTCCAGAAGAGCACGGGCTTTAGGTGTTTAAAGGACTGAGCTAGCATTCTAACACAATTTCCCTCTGTTCTCTTCTTCCTAGAATCTTATGGCAAGGGCCTTATACGACAATGTCCCAGAGTGTGCTGAGGAATTGGCCTTTCGCAAGGGAGATATCCTGACTGTCATAGAGCAGAACACAGGAGGACTGGAAGGATGGTGGCTCTGCTCCTTACATGGTCGACAAGGCATCGTCCCAGGCAACCGGGTGAAGCTTCTGATTGGCCCCATTCAAGAGACCCCCTCCGGTCAGGACCAGCCTACTTCAGGACTAATGCATCAGACCTTTGGCCAACAGAAGCTCTATCAAGTGCCAAACCCACACGGTGCCCCTCGAGATACGATCTACCAAGTTCCACCTTCCTACCAACATCAGGGAATTTACCAGGTCCCCACTAGCCATGGTATCCAGGAACAAGATGTGTATCAAGTACCACCATCAGTGCAGAGAAGCATTGGGGCGGCTAATGGTCCCCACTTAAGCAAAAAGGTGAGTGAGTGACCAAGATTTCTGTTCCTACTTGTTTCCGTTGTACTCAGAGCAATAGAAATGTTCCCAGAACAAGAACTTAAAACTTTCAAGAGGTAAATATATCTTCTAAAGAGTAAGTATAACTAAATACTTGACCTTGAGCATTAGTTTTGCATCATTTTTCCATTCATTGGTCAGCAAAACTTTGTTCCCATGTCATTATAAGTTCTTGTGTCATTCCAAATCAAACTGGATCATTAAGTTTTTTCCGTCTTTCTGATATATCTGCTTTTAGACCTAGGTTCTAGACTCAGAAATAGTTTCCCGTCTTTTCTCTTTCCTCCTTGAGTGGTACAAAGCACCAAATTTACACAAATACAATGATGCAGAAAGGACTGTCTTCTCATCAAAAGCTGAATCGTGTCCGCATTGAACTGGCTGCACAAAGAACCCACCAGAGAGCAAAGAAGCTGTTAGTGGGTCATGCCAACCAACTTGTTCTGCAGAGTTGTTAGTTTCAAGGTTGACCCATTTAAAATAATACATGGATACTAGTGAATTTAGAAAGGAGCCATCCTCTTGTCCTTCAACTAATTCCTATAATAATGCTGGAGCCAGTGGGTGAAAATAGTAGAGCTGGAATACTTAGGAAACCATCATGGTAAAAAAAAAAAAAATTTAAAAAGGAAGGATCTCGTCAGCACTTTATATAATTCCAGATGCCACAACAATTTGACATAAATAGAAGTCTGTTTGTTGAATTAATTTTAAGCATTTCATATATATATACATTTATTTTTAAAAGAGTTTATTTTTTAAAGATTTTATTTTTATTAATTCATGGGAGACACAGAGAGAGAGGCAAAGATATAGGCAGAGGGAGAAGCAGGCTTCCTACAGGGACCCTAATGTGGGACTCGATCCCAGGACCCCAAGATCACGACCTGAGCCAAAGGCAGATGCTCAACATTGAGCCACCCAGGTGCCCTTGTTTATTTTTTTTTAAGTAATCTCTATACCCAACCTGGGGGCTCGAACTCACAACCCCAGGATCAAGAGTCACATGGTCATGGGATGAGCCAGGCAGGCAGGCAACCCTTTATTTAGTATATTTTTGATGCTTGTGATACAGGGATGAACTAGAGTGGACAAGGATGAACCTTCATGATGCTTCATTGTAGTGGGGAGAGAAGCAGATGCTGTAATGTCAGGTGGAACTACACACTGGAGAGAAAATAATGTTAGTGAACTACTGGGGTGATAGCCAACACCAGGATCCTGCTTATGGGAGCATTACAAGGGAGGGCTTTCCTCTTTCATTTCCCGGCAAATTCCAAGGCTCTACAATGGGTCCTTTGAGGCTTGAGATTAAGAATGGACTGAATTTTCCCACATATATGAGTGAAACCATATGATGATCGTCCTTCTCTGACTGACTTATTTCACTCAGCATAATACCCTTCACTTCCATCCATGTCAAAGAAATGGTGGATATTCGTCTTTTCTGATGGCTGAGTAATATTCCATTGTATTCATAGGCCACATCTTCTTTATCCACTCGTCTGTTGAAGGACATCGTGGCTCCTTCCACAGTTTGGCTATTGTGGACATTGCTGCTATGAACATTGGGGTGCAGGTGAGGTGGGTGGGGGGATGGGGCAGCTGGGCGATGGGCACTGAGGAGGGCACTTGATGGGATGAGCACTGGGTGTTATACTATATGTTGGCAAATTGAATTTAAATAAAGAAAAAGAATGGACTGATTTAATGGAATAAGAAATAAGGGAAGATGCAGTTAGATAAAAGATGGAGCTTGCTGGCTCTGAGAACACTACATAGGCATGTGCCCTGGCTCAAGAAAATCTAATACAACTGCTGAATTTACAAACCCAAGTCAATTATGAAATAATCTATTCTCATGATAATGGAACTAACTCTCCATTGGACAAAAAGAAGGGGGGTAGGGGGAGAATCACTGCTGGATTCCTTAAATAACAAAACCATGAGTGTATTTTCGAATCACCTTTTATACAAAAGGTACGAATTACAAAATACTGCTCAAGAGCACCTGTGTTGCATAAGCCGAGGGCATGCCCAAGAGGAGAATTCCTCAAGAAGTGGCGACTTGTTTTGCCCAGAACAGTGATCACTGTCTGGAGGCAAAGTGACTCCACCATGACCTTTCAAAGGCCTTCTTACCCCAGGGATTTTAGATTCAAAGGGAAAGCCAAACCCAGCCTCTATCTCCAGAGGGGGGAAAAGAACAGTTGAAAGGTGTAACTATAAATAAATAACTTCTCATTCTTACTCCTGGTTGTTTGCACCTTAAAAATAGCTCTCCCTCATCTGAGCTAGTATGAAGCAGACGAGGGAACAGACCAGAACAGGAAATGCTTGGCTGAAAGGTGGTGGGGTCTAAACTTTCATCACAGTTTATTTTGGCAGGAAGGTGACATGTTTTCCTTTTTAGACTCAACCTTTTGAGTTCCAAGTCTGAAAAGTACATCAGACTTCTTCCCGTTTTATTTGCTATAACTGCACAGGAGATTTGCTCCTTGACCCTCCATCCCTTTAAAGGAGAGAGACTTTGGCCATGCCTTCCCTTGGACTGATGTTGGGGTGCACGCTTGCAGTCAACGTTTTGTTTGTTTAATTTTAAAAGCAGTAGAACATTTTGTGTTTACCAAAAGGTAGGTGATTCCTGTAGGAGGAAGCCAACTTCCGAATCAGACCTCTGCCAACGCTTACAGGGGGGTGATTTTACCAGAACTGAGTAGATAATGCCTGCAGTGCCAAGTGTTGAGCTTTTGGGGTTCAAGGTGGTAACACTGGCAGCAAGGATGGGAAGGGCAGGAGGGAATGGTCCTGGCTCCCCCCCTGCCAAACACCAAGTGTTCTGCAGGATATCCTGACCTCACCTTGAAAGTCATCTGAGTGCCTGTGGTTGCCTAGGCTGTCTGCCTCCATCGTGTCCACTGGGCCTCTGCTGGAACCTCCATGGGTGTGAGGAAGAAGACCCCTTCCTTCCTTTCCTCATCTTCTTTTCTCTCTCCCTTCCTCTCTCTCTCTCTCTCTCTCTCTTGCTCTTTCTCTTTGCTCTTTTCTTTCCCTTTTTTCTTCCTTCCTTCTTTCCTTCTCTCCGTCCTTCTTAGTGGAGATGGCTTGGCTGCAAAAAGGTAATTTTAACCTTCTAGATAATAGTTGCTTTAAAAACTATTGTCAACATCTTCCTCTCTGTAGGGACCTTCTCAGTGGGTGAGAATCACACTAATGACTTAATAAGCCCAGGCCCCAAGAGTTAATCTCAGTACAAGAATCAATCAGGCAGGCTTTTAGGGTTTTGCTTTTGTTTTTGTTTGGTCTTTGGGCTTTTTTTTTTTTTTTTTTTTTTTTTGAGTTCTTATTGTAGCTGACTTAGTGAATAGCCCTCTACCCATTTTTCTCTTTACTTTCTCATCTGTAAAATGGTGGTGAGCCCACAACTAGACATTTCTGGAAGTTTAAGCTACGGTCTGGAAAAGCACTTAAAGAAGAAAAAGAGGAGGAAGTGGATCTTATCCTAAACCATGCAAGTGTGGTTCAGAACTTTAAGAGAACATAAGAATCCTCTAGAGGTGAGCCGAAATGCAGATTTCCAGGCCTTCCCCACCAGAGATTCTAATCCTGGGACTTGGGAATCTGCCTTGGGGTGAGCTCATTGGCTAGTCCTGGGGGAGGTGATCCAGGACTGCATTTTGAGAAACACTGTGAAGTGACCATTATGGGGGGTTGGATATGTTCCAATTTGATTGTGATCTGGGACTTTCCATAGTTAAAGATTCCCTTGATGTTGCTACAGAGTGTGGGCTTCAGGAGTTTTATCCACCACAGTTTTTTCCACGAATGAATCATTTAAGAGAAAAGAAAAAATTCTCCCTTCTATCACTTCAATTTTGCTCTTTGGGAAACTTCAGCCTCTACCCACCTAACACGCCTCTACCCATCCTGACCACATTAAGTGACACGTATCACTTAATACATCAGCAGTTAGAAAAAGAAAGATGATCATATGATCCCCACCCTTTTATAAAACAAGACAGTATGAGTTTTGTGCAAAGAGCATGGACTTTGGGGTTAGGCGGACCCCTGGCTCTCTTCCTTCATAGCTGTCAACCCCTTGGCAAGCTGCTCAATTTCCCTAAACTATGGTTTCTCCATCTGTAAAATGGGAGCAATCACAACTACCTCTTAGAGTTCTTGTGAGAATTAAATAGAACAACCTGCAGAAAACGACCCAGCCCAGGGCTTAGCATGGCAGGGGCCTAAAAAAAAAAATTAGTTCCTCTCCCTTATTTGTCTTTCCTTTCTCAGAGTTTGTTTTGAATGCCTCAGCCCTGTTTGTGTTTCTGATTGTACACCAAACATGCAAATACTTTACTGCCAACACCTAAGCTGTTCCCTTTGAGCCTGTAGCACTCTCTCTCTCTCTCTCTCTCTCTCTCTCGTTCTATGAGAATTTTGCACAGAGTGGAAAAGAACTCTTAAAGTTATCTGGAAACCATATACACTGACACCTTTCTTAATTTCATTGGTCTTTTGCACTCTGGGTTTTGTGTGCAGTGCCGTTTTATCCATTAGGCATTATGGGCAGAATGCCCAGGGCCTGCAAGAATGTTTAAGGGCCACCCCCCCCCCATTTTTTTTAACTCCAAAGCATGAAACACAAAAACTGCAAAATATAAATTAATAAACATCGAGACAAATGAGTAGGAAACAACATAAGGTCAACCTCATTAATTGTTACATGGAGGGCTCAGAGCTATTTCATTACATTTGAAAACAATTTGTAAGTTAGATTCTTCTCACTTTGCAAAGATTTCTAAATATGCCCTGTGGTTGCCAAGAACTCACAGGCAATCTTAAATTAAAAGAGCTACTCAGAATCCAATAATTTGAAGAGCTAAATTATGTATATTTTTTAATGTTCTCAGTTTTTTTTTAAAGAGAAAATTCTGGGGATCCTTGGGTGGCTCAGTGGTTTAGCGCTTGTCTTTGGCCCAGGGCATGATCCTGGAGTCCTGGGATCGAGTCCCACATCAGGCTCCCTGCATGGAGCCTGCTTCTCCCTCTGCCTGTGTCTCTGCCTCTCTCTCTCTCTCTCTCTCTCTCTCTCTCATGAATGAATAAATAAATAAAATATTTTTAAAAAGGAGAGAAAATTCTACTTCATAAGGGACTGTGGTTGGGAGTGGAGCCCCCCAAACGTCCAAAAGTCTAAGATTCACAAAGGTCTAAAATAGCCTCATTTTTCTGCTTCAGAGATTAGTAAAACTGCCACCTGAGTTCATCCATTCTGTGCCTTGATCTGCAGAGAGACTGATCTGTTTTTCTCTGATTATTTTTCCGACATGTCACTTTTATTTGACTGATGTAAGTAGGTTCGTTTTGCATTCTTCTAACGATCAGTTTTGAGCTAAATTATAAGTCCCATTAAGGGGGGCAGCGGCCAGAGCTGTCATCGACATATGGCATTTAATGTATGGCATTTACTGCTATAGGCCAAGCTCACAGCAAAGTGTCAGCATACGGAGGACCGCCAATGAAGGAACGAGCAAGCCAGAAGCAAGAAATGAAGCATTTAATTTGAGTTGACCTTTAAGTAAACTGAAAAGTGGTTCTGATCTTATCACCCATCAGACTATCACACATTGTTCACATCTCATTGCCCAGCTCATTACAGTTATGATGTATGTCAGATTCTACAGGGTTGTTTCCCCTAAGAAGGGTGTTGGGGAATGCCAACATCTCTTCTCTGTAATCATAACCATCCATACACAACTGAGCATTCAAAGCATGACTGATGTAAAGTTCAGCATGTCTGAGGGGCTAACATTCATTCATTCATTCGTTTACTTTTTTAGTTTTTTAAAAGAATTATTTATTCAAGAGAGTGAGCACGAGGAGGGAGAGGGGAAGGGGGGAGAGAGAGAATCCCAAGCAGACTCCCCACTGAGCACAGAGCCTGATGTGGGACCCTGAGATCATGACCTGAGCCCAAATGAAGATTCAGATGCTGGGGGTGCCTGAGTGGCTCAGTCGGCCAGGTGCCTGCCTTCGGTTCGGGTCATGATCCCAGGGTCATGGGATAGAGCCCTGCTTTGGGCTCTCTGCCCAGCGGGGAGCCTGCTTCTCCCTTTCCCTCTGCCTCTTGCTCCCCCTGCTTGTGCATGCATCCTTTCTGTCAAGTAAATAAAAAACTTTAAAAAAAAAAAAAAAAAGAAGAAGAGTCAGACGCTTAACCAACCGAGCCACGCAGGCTCCCAAGAGCCTAACTTTTAAATATTCTGTCCAACGTAGACAAGATTAGTTGACTCTTCCGTGGTCACCTAAAGAGGAGAATATACTCTTTTTTAACTGGGGATCAGAGCTTCCTTTGCATAGTCTGTTATTTACCTAGAATAATTTTTCTCCTCCATTCTATCTGTAAACTCCTATTCATACTTGAAAGCCCATTTCAATGTTCATCTCTTCTGTGAAGTTTTCTGTCTGCACCACTGCAGTTTTCCCCCTCCTCTTTGGTCGCCAAATATGTCATACTCTTCACTTAATCTCAAGGGAGCTCATGGGTTCAATAAAACTTCAATAGCCTTTACAGTGTGTATGATGGGATAGGCTGGGGCAAATACTGTGTGGGGGATGGCACTTAGAAAACTCAAGTAACATTAAAGTTTATCTAGACCCCATTACATCATCTTTAAAGACCATATCCTACCTTCCAAAATGGGACATGGCCAAATGTTGGCAGGATACGCTTATGAGCTTTTAGCCAGGTCTTCCAGGCCCGTTCTTGAAAGGTAGCATAAGAAGCAGAAATAGATTTGCTATAATATTTGTACCTTCTCAGACACTGAGTCACCACAAATTACACACACATACACACCCTCACCCAAAGCCATTGGTTAGGGAACAGAGGACTTCCCTTATTGGGATTTGAAGCATTGTGAAATCTGGTTGCCCAAAGCAACACTCAGTTACCAGCCAGCTAACTGCTATATATTAGCAGTAAGGTTTGTCTACCAACAAGTAAAAATAGATATAGAGGAAATGAAAGTGCCCGAGAAGATAAACTCTGACTTCACCCACTTTCCTTTGTTCCCTTCCTATATACACACACACAGACACCCACCCATCCCTTGAAAAATAGCAGGGAGACTCAGAGTTTGACAGGGCACAGGGTGCCTCTGGTTTCTTCACTTATAAGCTCAATAAAGTATGACCATGTTTCAGAATTGTACATCTCTCTATAAAGATAATCTGGATTGAAATGATGTTCCGCCTCAATATGTGGCTTTTGGGCTGTGTGGAGAAGTGACCTTCCATCTAAATGGCTCACCCTCAAGAGTCAAGATGAATTCTACATCCTGGGGCAGTCTGGGTGGCTCAGCGGTTTAGCGCCGCCTTCAGCCCAGGGCCTGATCCTGGAGACCCGGGATCGAGTCCCACATCTAGCAAACTGCATGGAGCCTGCTTCTCCCTCTGCCTGTGTCTCTGCCTCTCTCTCTCTCTCTCCCTCTCTCTCTCTCTCTCTGTGTCTTTCATGAATAAATAAATGAAATCTTTAAAAAAAAAATAAATAATTCTACATCCTACACAGAATTTGAGGTCCTTGAGCGCTTAGGGGCAGGACTTTATGAGATCATTTTGGAAATGAGAAGTCTCCCCTCCCAGCCAAGCCACCCACGCCAGGGGAATGAGCAAAGTGTAACACCTCCCTAAAAATGTACAAAAGTCTTTTTTGTTTGGTCAATGCCAAGGCCTTCTAATTCAGTTGCAATTTGTCATAAAGCTCATAGATAGTGTGTATTTCTAAGAGTGCATTAGTAACTTCTTATGAACCCACACCAGAGCAAACAGAGGTAATCTTCCTTCCTTTTTCAATGATTTCATGCTAAGTGACTGTGCTTATCAGAGTGAATAGGTCAGATATTGTGTGTGGTGTGATGTCTGGCTGAGTGGATAATGCTCTGTTTGTGAAGGAGATAAAAGGAATACATTGATTTATTTGATTTGATGATAGAACTCAGACTTAATATTGGTGGGACACATCTTTAAAAGCAGGCTTGTTTGAGCACTTTGTGGAAAATGCAGAGCAAGATCCCATCACAAGTGGACTTGGTACTAAATAGTGCCATACACCCAGCTGTCGAGGCATGCTTCTAGAGAGGCATGCTGTTCCTGTTTACAGAGTTGCTTAGGACAGTGTGTCTTCTCCAAAAACTTCTATGTAATTCTGGTAACATCTGAAAAATACCAAGGAATCCTCTCTTTTTAACGGGGTTCCACAGTAGATCAGTTTTTGGAGCAAAGAATCTTCAGCATGCCACAATCACATCTGATTTATTTGAGTAAATTTTATTTGGTTTTCTTAAAGCAGGGCGTGCTTAAACCAGTTATTTTTTTTTTTTAAACCAGTTATTTTTTTTTTTTAAACCAGTTATTTATCAGAATAGTTATTTATTTTCAAATTTACCCACTAACTGACTGTGTAGTCCTTAGCACGCTATGAAGTTACTCATTTTTCACCATAGCTTTAGGACTAAAGTGAGGGTAACCCAAAAGCACCCTGGAGCCCTGGCTCCATGTTAGGGACCTTATAGCCATAATCTCATCTGATCTCCTCAACAGCTTCAAAGGTGTTCCTTACAACCCCCTTACTTTATGGGGGAGGGATCTGAGGTCTGAGAGATTAGTTCACTTGCTGAAGGACGTACCTCTGCTAAGAGGCGGTCTCGCTAGTTGAACCCATGCCTGTCTGACTCTGAAGCTAATGATTTTTACATCCTGGCTAATGGTTGATGTTGCCAAGTCCTTAAAGTAAGAGGGCATGGTTAGGACAATTCACTAGCAAGTCCAGCTCATCGAGTCCTGGGTGTCCAACAGTGTCGCCTTGGCCAGGAAGAATTAAAGTCACTTCAGAAAGCTCTCACCCCAGAGCTGAAGAGTAGCCTCTACGCTGAGACACTGTGAGTTGAGCTGCAGCGGGCATTTTCATGGCAGGCTGATCTGGAAGTCCTGAGCAGATGATTAAGGTGATGTAAAGACCGTGGTATCATTGAGAACATTGCTATGTTGGCTTTCTCTACCATTGGAAGCACTATCTTTTCAAATGACTTCAAATTGGTCCAGATGGATAACATCATTTAACCAGACACAGTAGTCCCAGACTCCCTTATCTCCAGTTTTGTTCTCACAGTTTCAGTTATCCATGGTCAGGCAGGATCCAGAAGCAAATGATCCTCAGAAGGAGGATCCTTCTGACATACTGTCAATGCCTAGGCCACTCACCTCACTTCAGCTCATCACACAGGCATTTTATTGTCTCACATCAATGCAAGAAAGGTACATATAGTACAGTAAGACATTTTGAGAGAGAGAGAGGCACCATGTTCACATAACTTTTATCATAGTATATTGTTATAATTGTTCTATTTTATTGTTAATCTCTGTGTTGAATTGATAAATTGAACTTTATCATAGGTATGTGTGTATAGGGGAAAACCATAGTATATATAGGGCTCAGTACTAACCACAGTTTCAGGCATCCACTGGGGGTCTTGGAACATATCCACCATGGAGGAGGAGAGACTACTGTACGGTCCTATCTCCCAGAATGAGCTTGCCAGGGAAAGGGGCACCCCCAAAATTTAAGATGCCCAGATTTCAAGTTTTGCTTCTCATACAAGGATGTGAGTTTCTCTCTGAAACCAGGAAAGTAATAAATTTCTAGTAAATTTCTAATCTGTCTTGCGAATGTAAGCACCGGGGCATTGAGAAAAGTATTGTGGACCGTGGGACCCAGCCAACCAGATTCTTCTTGACTTCTCTGTCATTAACCAGCTGAATAACCTCTCTGAACTTCAGTTCCCTCAACTGTGAAATGGTGAGTAGGGCTGAATTATGTCTAATGGCCTTTGTTAAATTTTTATGATCCAGATATCCTTATCTGATTCTTTCCCAGAGTCACTTGAAAAGTGTAATAAAATGGCTTGACCTCAAAATGCTTAAAAAAAAAATTAAAAAAAAAAAGACACTCAGGCATTGGTATAAATTTCAAGCTGACCCCGTAAGTTTTGGCAAATCTTCCTCCTCTTTTAGGATGCAGCCTGCCTTCCCATCTGGAAACCGCAGTCACCTTTACAAGACTGAGCTGTGGCAATAGAAGGCAAGGAGCAGAGCAACACAGGAGGGAGGGTCGGGTATGCTGAGCCAGTGGAGACTCAGAGCTCGCAGTCCCATCCCTGAGAGTGAGAGCACTTTCCAAAGAGCAGCTTATGAAGGAGAACTCTCTCCCCTGCTTTGTACCATAAGATAAGAGAGTGTTTCATCCGAGAACTCGTTATTTTCTGTCCATTTTCCTCTTTTTGAGCCTCTTGAATATGGCAGAGACGCTTGGTGGGTCAGGTGTGTCTCGAAGCAACAACCCTGTCGCAGCACCACCTACTGCCATGTGACTGGTCTGTCCCATCAGCTGCTACGTCTTGTCTCCCAGTGAAGCCATGAGAAGAGCTGAGGGCTCTATGTCCTTGGATCCAGAAATTCTCATGCCTGGCCCCCTCCTTTCCATGATCACGTCCCATTTCAGGCAGTCTGTGGGCATCTCTCTGAAATCCATTTCAAAATCTAGATGTAATGGCTTGTGTCCTGTTGCATTTATTTGGACATCGAAAGAACCAAAACGCTTATGGTTCTCCAAGAACATTGCACCATGAGATCTAAAACATGACTTCGCTGTACCCAGCTCCGTCACGGGTCCCATTCAGCTTTGTCCAGAGAAAGATCTCAACCACTGCAGGAACCCAGACGTCATTCCCTGCCATGCTCTTCCACGTTAAATGCTCGGAGCTGCTCTTTGGCGCTTGGTGGCCCCATAACTAAATATTGCTTTAGCACTTGCTGCACAAAAAGCTTCCTGAAAGCAGCAGGGGAGGCGCGCTAGAGGCTTGACAATCGGGGCACTGTTTCCATTGAGTGGCTTGCCTCCTGAATGCTGTGTCAAATGAAAGTGACCCAAGAGCCCCGTTCCACTTCTGAGCCTTCAGTGGTGACTTTTTTCCTCATTTGGAAAACAGAGACCAGCCGTGAGGTAGATGTGGCGAGCAAAAGGCTTAGTTCTAGCATAAAGATCAGACATCAGAATGTCTTTGATGGAAAGGAAATCACTGCCCAAAAACAGAGGGGGAGAAGCCTCGCTGTGCAAAAGAGGGGCTTTAGGAAGGGTAAACCATGCACTTGGCCCATTGGGGTGTATTTTTCAGGCCAGACTCAAGTTTTCATTATATTGTTGCTATGCGAATAATAAATGAGCTCACTGCTACACCCAAGCTGGGCAGAGAGAATTTATAGAGGATTAATAAATCCAGTGTAGGCAACATGTGCCTTTTCCTCTGGTCATAGAAAAGAAACTAGTAATCTTGGATTTTAAACAGACAAGTCTCTATAACTTTGCAGTTTCTGAAAACTGGATCCAAGTTCTAACGGGCAGGCGGTGATAATAGTGATGTTTCTCTTCCTAAGGGTTTTCTTTAAAGGGAGAGGGTCACACAGTTCATGGGCTTTAAGACAAAGAGGTTATTATAAGGTCTAATAAATACCATGGTGGTTCTGTGAATGCTTTTTAAGGGCATTTACGTGAAATAAGTCCTTTCCAGCAGGCAGTTTTAGAAATCTAAATACTCTTGTTAAATGCATGAAACCCAGAGATAGTATAAATAAAACAGGGGGGCTAGGGGGATTAGCAATAGACAGTAAGCCATCTGATTTTTCCACGTATGTCAAGAAAACTGCAAATGGCTGATTTGCTAATCAGTGAGGCCTACTTTTGAATTCAGACAATCTTAGGTGCTGTTAATGGCAGGGTTATAAATCTGAACTTAATTATTATGGCACAGTGGCACTTTTTAACTTCTCGTCAAGTACTCATTATATTTCCTGAGCCACCTGGTTGCCCAGTTCTTGACAAGGCCCTGGGGCGGAACACCGGGAGCCGGTTCTATGTGTTCCTGCTCCACTGGACTGATGGGTAAACTCCAGGGGTCAATTATTGAGCCATTATCTGGATATCAGAAGAAAGGATTGCGTCATTCTGGCCATTTCTGTGTTGCTTTGGAATGGAGAGACTTAGACCCCGAGAATTAAATCACAGGACACAGAAACTCCCAACAGTTCCAAAAGACTCCTTCTTGCCCTTCCAAGTGGGATTTTTTTGTTATTTTTAAAAATTCTGTTAAAATTATTTTTTAAGAATTCTAGTTTTGTGATCTTTTGTAATTGTTGCAACAGGCTTCTAGCAAATGGAGAAGTATGAGCAGTAATAATGATGGTACCCGAGACTGGTTAACCTGTGCTCTTCCTCATCCCATCTCTGCCCCTCTTCTGTTCCACCCAGCTTTCTGTCAGAGCGTAGGGTTTTTCTGCTTCCTTCGTACTGTTTTTGCTCTTCTTTATGGTTGCTGCTAGCATGGCAGGAGGGAAGGAGTCAAAACAGGGTGGGTGGTGGAGGAGAGAGATGAAAAGTTGCCGTAAGTGCTGAGTGGTTGAGCTGGTGTCAGATGGAAGCATGGCACAACACAGCAGGACCTGAGACCCTACTAGTTGGCTTTCACAGGATTCTTGGGGTGGGGAGGGTCTGGCTTCATGGATGGCACAGCCTGCCCCCCTCCCGCTTCCCACAGCACCCACTGAACTGGTAGCATGCAGCTGAGAAGCTCAAGTCTTCCTGACCTCAGGCCTCCACAGCAGTGAGGCCCCACTCCCAGGCACTCAACAGCGATCTTGGCTCTGAGGAGGTGAAGTGGGTGCCCAAGGAGACTTGCTGAGACTTTGGCCCGAGTGGTACCATGTGAGCAGGCGTTGTCTTGAAAGTATTTTGCTTCTAGACATTCCAGTTGGGTATGTGCCCTACTTCTTGGTGAGATCCTCTTGACAAACCCAGCTTGTGATCTTCCACTGAAAAGGCCTTGTCTGAAGAGAAATCCAATAAAGTGTCCTGGGTTTGGGACATTGCCATCTTTGTTCTGGATAAATAGGTTTATTTCTATGCCTCATAGAGCACTTTTTCTCCTGGGGCTTTCCACTGGAGTGTCTTGGGCTGTTACGGTGATAACTGTGACAATGGCAATGCTGATATGACCTGAGTGAAATGGTAACCCAAGTCAGTCTACTGATAGTCATCAAGAACCAGTCTCTTGTCACTTAACTGCTTTGATGTGAAGTTCCCATCGCCTCATAGACCTCACTGGGAACACTGTATGCATTTGTAAAGATTAATTTCTTTCTATTCCAGTCATATCTAAATGATTACATTTTGTTTTCTCCCATGGCTTAATCACAAAACATTTTGAAAGCAAACAGCCTTGAGATCTGTGACCACGAAGACACACAGACCACGTCCTCCTCACATTAGGAAGAAAGCAAAAATTGGCTGTTGTTTGTTTTTTTCCGCTGTCTCATCTCCCACGTTGTTGGGTATCTTTGTATGGTGGACACTGTATTTTTAAATATTTGTAAGAAATAACTTAAGGCCTATTAAGATGTTCTCTACATCCAGAGAGGATTTTATTTCCTTCTGCCAGCCTCCCAGTCACACATAAATCTAATTTCAGGCTTTGAGATGTTCTTACCAACCCTGATGAGTTAAAACCTGGCTTCAGCCCGTGCAAGGGTGGCTTCCCTTCTAGTTAATTCTCACGTTCACATGCAGCTTTTAGACTACCAACCCAAAGTGGGGATGGTTATCAGGGTCCCAACCTCAGTGAGTCCTTGTGTCCCATATTCCTCCCATACCTGAAGATGCTGTAAAAAGACACAGTGTGGCCTCTCAGACATCTGTCTCGGGTCAGCAAATGCCCCCAGGACAAAAACAGCCTTCGAATGGGAGTTTACCTCTATGAATTCATCTCTACTCCCAAATTTGGACCTGATCATTCTTTACTATCTTTTAGTGCTTTCATGCAATGAAGAAGACTTTTGAGTATCTTTTGCTCATCTTTTTAAAAAGCTGTCTTCAGTAGGATGGTTGATCTGAATTACCTGGTTCAAATTTAAGTCCAAAAGTAAAAGCTGTATGACCCAGGTGACAGTCCTCATAGAAATAACTAAGGCTGCAGGGGTTTACTCTATGCTGGGCACTTTCTGTACTTGATCTCATTTAATACACCAATAGCCTGTAAGTATTATTATTTCCATTCTCCTAATGAGGAAACAGGCCTAGAATGGACAGATGCCTTGGTTGTGTTCTCACATGTGGTAGAGTCAGCTCTCCCTGAGCCTGGCTTATTTTCTCTCATCACTCTCCTCATCAGACCTAATCCTTTCCATGAGCTAAAGACCTAGTGTGGCTATGGCCTCTACTGTACAGCTTCTCGAGACCCATGTCAGAATTCCTGTTCCTTTCTGTTGTGTTTTATTTTTTAAGATTGTATTTATTTATTCATGAGAGACACAGAGAGAGAGGTAGAGACACAGGCAGAGGGAGAAGCAGGCTCCATGCAGGGAGCCCTATATGAGACTTGATCCCAGATCCTGGGATCACGCCCTGAGCCAAAGGCAGACACTCAACCGCTGAGCCACCCAGGCATCCCTCTGTTGTATTTTCCTTCTGATATTAAGGTAAACTGCAGAGGCTGCTTTGATTTCTTCTTGCAAAACTCCCTGGTCTGTTTCTAGCTTGTGGCTGAGAACAACACAGATGTTCATGTTGCACGCAGGCTCTAGAGTGAGGAAAAGGAAACCATCTAGCAGCCTCTTTTGGCCTCCACAGGTAGTTTGCACCAAATACTGGTGCAGGTGATCATGCCTCCGTGGTTTCCGACTTCTTGATTTTATCTAAAATTCACTCTGGTTTTTTGGCTTCCTCACTTGCCTGATCTTACCACACATGGCTGATGAGAGCCAGTCCAGCCTCTTTTCCTGTGGGTCACACTCATCCTAGAGCTGAATTCACCTGGAAACCAACCTAATCCTAGACAGCCAGATCTTGTTTCCCATCCAGTCCAGTTCCACACTATCTTGCTTAAGAAAAGCCTCGAGTTTTCCTTTAGTTCACAAATGTATTCAGTCAAGGCATTTATCCAAGCCCTACTACAGTCAAGGCACTGTGCTAGGTCCTGACGTGGATCTACAAATGAAGAAGAAATGGGCTCAGTCTCCACTGTGCCAAGAGAAGAAATGGAATGCCCTGGAACAGACCACAAGTGATAAGGACCATTAGAGATGTACAGATAACATGCTTACAGCGTTCTGAAGGGAAAGGTATTTTATCTGTTTGGAAAGGCCTCATGAGAGAGAGGCACTCAGCTTGGCCTTGAAAGTCGGATAAAATTTTAAGTATGAGGAAAGGAAGAAGAGTATCTTGGACAAAGCAGTGTGAGGAAAGGCACAGAGGTGTGGCAGGCAGGGCGCAGGTATAAAATGGTACAGTTCAGTCTTCCCAAGGAATGGGATTGGTAAAGGGTTTTCTGGGGCCCTGGCCTTAGAAACGTTGAACACATCCAGGGAGGAGGGCAGAAATAAGTAGATGAAGGCAAGACTGGCACCCTGGGGGCCACAGATAGATTTGGTTTGGCCAAGATGCTGTTTGAAATATTTGAGCCAATTCTGGAAATCAGATTTCATATTTTTAAAAAAGTCCAGATTTCTGGCTTCTCCTGAAAATTTAAGAGACTTAGCAACACAGCGTGTATTTTTTTCAGGATGGCAGTTGGCTGGAGCTGAGGAGTGGCTGCTTTCTTCTAGGAGGCTATGAGTTCTGTCTCCCCAGCGCAAAATCCCAGCTCGTTTCTCCCTTGGCCTCACCTGCTCGGCCCCGCAGGTATCTTAAGCATCAGGCCCTTACTCGGCTACAGGTGCAAGGCCTGGCCAAGGACTGGGGAGGTGGGAGCGGCACAGCCCAAGGGCCTCTCTTCCAGCTCACTGACTCACACACGTAGGTTGTCAGTGTCCCCTGGCCCTCCCTGCCACCCTGGACACGTGCTCCTCTTCTTTAAAATTTCAGCATGAGGGACTCCTGGGTGGCTCAGCGGTTGAGCGCCTGCCTTCGGCTCAGGGCGTGATCCTGGAGACCCAGGATCGAGTCCCACATCAGGCTCCCTGCATGGAGCCTGCTTCTCCCTCTGCCTGTGTCTCTGCCTCTCTCTCTCTCTCTCTCTCTCTCTCTCTCTCATAAATAAATAAAATCTTTTCAAAAAAAAAAAATTTCAGCATGCACAGCTCTCAAAACGATGAGACAGGGAGGTATTTAAATCATCTCGTAAAGCAGCTAGTGGTGTGAATCAAACACATCACAGTGCGTGGTGGGGCACGCTGTGCGTGACGGCCTACTTTAAGGCAAGCACATACTTAGAGCACTAACCTAACCCCAGTCTCTGGACTTTGTGGATGCCAGGATGCCACCCCCCTGCGAGACTTATTAAATGGACTATTCCTTTCCTCAATTTCTACATCTGCCCTTCTCATCTCAAAGTGCCCAACTTCAGACTTTTCAGTTAGTTGGCAAGAATAGCATACTAACATCTGAGGAACAGTCAAGATTCTTCCCTGGGGGGGGGGGGGGGGGGCAGAAAATCCACATTTGGAAAATGCTAATCATCTGCCAGGGTCATCAGAACAGGGGTTGCAGGAGCCCCAGGAATCCCCCTTCCTCGCCCCATTTGCATCAACTCTAAGGAACTAAGAGGTCAGTTTGGTAGTTCCCAAAGCGAAGCCTTTGTAACTATAAATAAATACACAGAACACAAGGAAAGCACGAAAGAAAAACAAACGGAAGGAGAAAGGAAATGAAAAACCTGACTTCAGTTCATTGAGAAAATTAGGTTTGAAATGCCCTTTCTGTAGCGAGTCCCTCAGCGCCTTGCTGCACAAACGCCCAGGAGAACCCTTCCAAAATTCACTCCCCCTTCGCTCGGCCTTGGTGTTCCTCGTAGGCTGAGGTTCAGTATTTCTGGGACAGTAGGAAGGTTTTTGTGGACTTTGTCAAGCAGGAAGAAAAGGTCTCATGACCACAAAACTGGATACTTTCTAAGGTACAGAACAGTCAGCACTCCCCCCCCCCCCCCCGAGGAGAACACACAGTTGGCATGAGAGACACCCAAGCGACAAGCGACGGGTGGAGGAAAAGAATGTGCAAAGTAGAAGACTTCCCGCTCCTCGTTCCTTCAGATGTTCACACAGTGCATCGCTCTACGCCAGGGATGCATCTGACCAGATGCAAAACGCTGGTCCCTTTTAAATGCTATTTGTGGACCAGCGTGCATTAGATGGTACCGTCGGGAATGCTGGAATCGGGGAGAGATTGTATTTTGTTGGCTTTCTCCCTCTGCGGTTTGCGCCATCTGTTTCTTTTAATGCATAAACAAGGAAAATGACTGGCTTGGAATGCAAAGTTTTTAAAAACCAGATGACCACAGGCATCCTCTAAATGAGAAAGAGAGAGCAAGTTGAGGTTCTGTGACATTTGTCAGGAAGCAAGATGTTAAATACCGGGAAGCACGAATGCTCTCTGCCAGGGCAGATCCACCAAGGCAAGGAAAAGCTTTGCCTATGACCCTGCCTTTCTGAGGTCTTGCCATATGTTTACATTTCACCAGGGACTATTTTCAGATCCCGGCACCCCCGCCTCTATCTCCCAGCCCCTCTTCCCGTGTTTAAACTAAGGATGGAACCGCTCAGCTGGCCTTCAGCATAACCAGCCTTGGTTTTCCATTAGCATTATTACTGGCTTGGCAACCTTGGACAGAATCCGCTCTTAGAAACTTTCAGACTGAACAAAAGCTGTGCTGTGTGCAGGTTCTCTTACGAAGCCAAAATAGAGAGCTATAAATAGAGGGGCTGAGGAGATAAACTCAGAGAAGATACTTTACTTCTCTCCTGGATAATAGCGAGTGGGAAAAAAAAAATCCTATAAGGGCAGGAGGAAGACGGTGCGTTTTTCTTGAGCAAAGGGCATGCTGCTTTTAAAAGGAAGATTTGCTCTACACAATCCAGTGGCCAGTGTATAAACGGTTCTGTATGCTCCATGCCAGCAATCTTTAAAGCCATAGATGCCTTAAAAAAAAAAAAAAAAAAAAAAACCATGGCAGTGGAGAGATCTGATGGGATAGTGGCTGCGTACAAATCTTTACCTTCATTGCAAGAAGTAATCAGCTGCAAGCACCGGGGATTTCAGCATTTTAGAGCTCCCGGGGAGAGGGGGCATTGGTGCATCTGGCTGAGTTCCACCTACTTCAGCATGAGACGGACACCGAGCATTTTTCACATAGTTTTGTAGGCAGCCCAACGCCAGAATTTTCACATTAGAGAAAGGATCAAAGATGATAGTTTCTTAGGGAAGAACCAACTCTGCCTAATTTACAATGCCCCTTCTCCTATAAAAAAAATAAAATAAAATAAATAAGACTTCATGGGCAATACTAAGAGGGGCTTTGTTAGTCATTTGGAAGGGCCTGCATTAGATAGAAACAAGACCCTGGTCATTTAGAAGTCCTTGGAGGACTAAATATGTTTCCAAATGAGTTTAAGTTCAAATAATTTCTCTACCCGAACTTAGGACATGGTGAAGGATGGTAGATAGGAAAATACGAGCCGGTCGGGTGAGGTTCGTTTCATTGGCATTGGTTCTAGATGCCAGAGTTGTGATGAGTGCGTTTGACTTCCCACATCCCTTGGACATAGGTACTGTCTGGGATGTCTGCTTCCCTGGTGGAAATGAGAAAAGGGTTAGAGACCTTGAACTCTGTTCCTGGTGACTCTCAACCCAGTCTGTCATTTGTTTCAAAGGTTAGATTGAAAGCTCCTGGAGGCTTCTGAGAGCAGCACTGCTTGAGTGTTGGCTTCATATAAGTACTCTAGTGACCTATGGAATTTTAGTTATAATAATAATCATGTCACATGAAGAGGCGTCCTGGGGAAGGTATGAGAGGAATTTTAAGTAGTTCAACTCTCTATTTGCATTCTTCTCTTGACAAATAGTTTCAGAGCCTTTAAAAAAAAATCGTGGGTTTTTTTTTCCCCATTAGGCTATGTTTTTGGTGCTCCTAAGGGATGATCTAGGACCTTCATAATTTAAAAATGATTCTCCCCTAAGGTACATACTTGGGATTGAGACTTTGACCAACTTTGTCATTAGGAGGAAGAGGGTTGGAGCTGTTTCAGGGATTTGTTCTTTATTGGGATTCAAGAGGGGATTTAAAAGTGTTCCGACCTGATGTCTCCTTGTCTCCTTTTTCTCTTCCCTTCCTTGTTTTTCTTTCTTTCTTTTTATGGGAGATAGGTGACGGAGGAGTGCCTGGTTAGGAGTCTAAAAGATTCACTCAGGACTGTGGTTCAGAAGTTTACACCCTCTTTGTCTTCCTGCCCACAGGTGGTAACCCCAGTGAGGACAGGCCAGGGCTATGTGTACGAGTACCCGTCCAGACACCAAAAGGACATCTACGACATCCCTCCTTCCCACACCACTCAAGGGGTACGTACCAGGACCGTGGTCACCGGGGGAGGGGAACACTTCAGGGTGGCATCCCTCAGGGCTTCAGAGCAAAGGGATGTTCACAAATTATGCATGTTTCACATGATGCTCTATTTAGGTTATCATCCAGAAGCCATTTTCACCAAAGCTGTTTAAATTATGTTTTCGGGATTTGCCTTCTCAGGAGACCCTAGGCTTTTATCTGACAAAGCTTTTGTTGCTTATCATTTTCCTTCGGGAAGTGTAAGATTTAAACTATAGTTCAAAGTACAGGCAGTGTAGATAATTTCACATAGGGTCACTTTTATACTCAATCTAAGTCAAAGTATATGAAATATAAAAAGAAAAATCCTATCAACCCCTTATGACATAGAGTGCGGCTAAAGAGCAAGGTTGTACACGTAACGTGGCAAATAAACCCATAATGAAAGGCTTAGCAGATTAAGAAATGACAAGGATACAATATTTCTATTCTGGGTAAAGCAAGTGTATTCTCTTCAGGTGTATGACATCCCTCCGTCATCTGTGAAAGTCCCTGTGTTCTCACTGCCAGTGGGAGAGATAAAACCTCAAGGCGTCTATGACATCCCTCCTACTAAAGGGGTAAGTGAATTTCCTACGAGCAGCAAAAAAAAAGGTGTGTGTGTATGTGTGTTTGTGTGTGTGTGTGTGTGTGTGTGTGTGTGTGTGTGTTTATTGGGATGAAACAAGAAGGGCAAACCAAAGGGGAAAAACTAGTCTTTATGAGAGAGTGAATGGGAGGAAGGAAAGGCCATAGTTAGTCATAAGTCTAAGGATTCCAGGGGTGCCTGGCTGGCTCAGTCGGTGGAGCATTCGACTCTTGATCTCAGGGGCATGAGTTTGAGCCCCACAGTGGGTACAGAGATTACTTAAAAAAAAGGAAAAGAAAAAAATCTCAAAGAGAAGTCTAAGGATTCCATATTTACGGGATTCCGTAAAATAATTCAGTTTGGCAAGCAATGAATATATCTCATATTTATTAGAAGTGTTACAGCGTCCTCAGTTCGTAGACTGGGGTTGCTGCGTCTGATGCACTCTGTTACCCGCTGGGGTATTACTGCACAGCAAGCGTAGTTATCCTTATCGTGCAGAGAAGGGAGCTGTGTGTGGAGACATTTAAGCCACTTATTCAGCATCTCATGGCCAATAGATGCAGGGAGAAACCTCAGGTCTTCTGACACCTGGTCCTGTGTGTGCACGCACAGTCTGCCTCCCCGGCTGGATCAGCCGAGGAAGGAGACCCCAGGAGGTGGTCAGACACGCGGGGCTGGGCCCCAGGGAGAGCAACTCAGCCAGGAAGGTTCCACACACAGGCAGCACTGAGGCCATGGGAAGGACGGTCCTGTCAAAGGATGAAGGAAGTGAGAACAGAACAGAGCGGAGCCTTGGGAACCACCGGCCGTAAGTGAGTAGAAGGTGGAAGACAAGAGCCAGTGATTCGGACTGAGAAATCGGGCCTCGTTTTCACGTCCTTTTCAGTTTCTGCATGTTCACATGAGCCAGCTGAACTAATACTAACTCCTTTTCCTACTCACTTTTCAGTTATATGCCATTCCACCCTCTGCTTGCCGAGATGAAGCAGGGCTTCGGGAAAAAGAGTATGATTTCCCCCCTCCGATGAGACAAGCTGGGAGGCTGGACGTCAGGCCCGAGGGTGTTTATGACATCCCCCCAACCAGCACCAAGCCCACGGGGAAGGACCTTCACATAAAATATAACTGTGATGCTCCGGGGGCCGCCGAACTGGCCACACGAAGACACCAAAGCGTCTTGCTGAACCACGCGCCCTCACAGCTGGGACAGTCACCGGGCGCCCAGAATGATGCCTACGATGTCCCCCGAGGGGTTCAGTTTCTGGAGCCGCCAGCAGAAACCAGTGAGAAAGCAAACCCTGAAGAAAGAGACGGCGTCTACGATGTCCCTCTGCACAACCCACCCGATGCCAAAGGCTCTCAGGACGTGGTGGATGGTATGAACCGGTTATCTTTCTCCAGCACAGGCAGCACCAGGAGCAACATGTCCACATCCTCCACCACCTCCAAGGAATCTTCGGTGTCCGCCTCCCCATCTCAGGACAAAAGGCTCTTACTGGACCCAGACACAGCCATTGAGAGACTTCACCGGCTGCAGCAGACCTTGGAGGTGGGCGTCTCCAGCCTCATGGCCCTGGTCACCACGGACTGGCGGTGTTACGGATACATGGACCGCCACATCAACGAGATCCGCAGCTCGGTGGACAAGGTGGAGCTGTTCGTGAGGGACTACCTCCATTTCGCCAAGGGGGCCGTGGCAAATGCTTCCTGCCTCCCCGAACTCCTCCTCCACAACAAAATGAAGCGGGAGCTCCAAAGAGTGGAAGATTCCCACCAGATTCTGAGCCAGACCAGCCACGACTTAAATGAGTGCAGCTGGTCCCTGAATATTCTGGCCGTCAACAAGCCCCAGAACAAGTGTGATGACCTGGACCGGTTTGTGATGGTGGCAAAGACAGTGCCCGATGACGCCAAGCAGCTCACCACGACCATCAATACCAACGCCGAGGCCCTCTTTAGACCAGGCCCTGGCAGCTCGCATGTGAAGAGCGGGTCTGAGAACATCATGAACTCCACGGAGTACCCACACGCTGCATCCCAGATGCCTCTGCTGCATCCTGGGGACCACAAGGCTCAAGGCCTCAACAAGCCCCTGCCCCCAAGCCTGGGTAAGGACCAGCCTCCTGACTGCAGCAGCAGCGATGGCTCTGAAAGGAGCTGGATGGATGATTATGACTACGTCCACCTACAGGTAAGGAAACCAGGCTCATAAAGCGCCTATATTTGCATTCAAGGAGCCTGGGGCTGATGGGTGTTCGGCTATTAGGCTGACCTGCCAGAGGCAAGAACGTGATTAACAGTTCCCAAGCGGGATTAGTAGTTCATGTATGGAGGCGACATTGTACAGTAGGAAGGGTGCGGAGTCCTGAGTTCCAGACCTTTCCCTGACACTAACTGTGTGTTATTGAACCTCCCTGGGCCGTTATTATTTCTTCATTTGCAAAGTGAATGAAGCACAGGGTTGGAGTGACCCATTGGTATGCCCCAGGCAAGCAGGAGGAAGACTCCCCAAATAGGAAAGTAGGCCCTCAGATAAACACGGCAGCTCCACCTCTATTTGCATTTTATGGTAATAGAGTTCTGCATGGTATTTTATTTGAAAAGGGAAAGAGGCCCTGATAGGAAAAAAAAAAAAAAATGAAAACCCTAGACTAGAGAATTTCTAGGTCCCTTCAGCTCTATAATGTGTGTGTGTTTATGTGTGTTTAATTACTTACAGAAAAACTTCACCTCACCTCAGGTTTAGCTTGAGGAACATTGGGCATTTGTCAATTGACCTAGAACTTCACCAGCACATGGAAAACTGGGCAGGCACAGTCTACCTCCTACAAGTGGAAAGTCTGCCAAGTTGACCTGGGATCACTGTCACTTTGGGAAATTCAAACATTCAACCAAGATCCATTATTTAGAACTTGGCGTACTATCTCCTTTGGCCATTCTTTTCAGTTGACTGAGAGGGATGGATCATCCTGGGAACTGTGCATTCAGGAGACTGGGGAAGGGAGAGAGCTGAGCCCCCTTCCCACAACCCCCACTGCTAAGGAAAGGTGTAGGGAGAGAGTAGATGGGGGCATGCACCATTCCCCTGGTGGGTTGTTCAGCTCGCATATTGGGAAATACTAGAAACCAGGGATGCAGTGTGGACCCCATTTAGACCTGTATTAGGAGGCTTATGGGTTTGCAGATAACCTATTAGAAAAGAACCCTGAGAAATAGTACTGCTTAAGGAGGTTTGAAGGGGATTGTGGATCTCCCAAAACGGTAAAGTGGTGCAGAGATGGTGGCACACCACATGGAAACAGATTTTAGTTTTCTGCCCTTTCCTTACACAGCAGCTCAGAAAGTCTGGTAGGGAAGTCCACCCTCCCAGGCTGGTGTTCACAGGGCCTAACAGGGCCAAGGCAATGGAAAACAAAAGAGTATTTACACATTTGTCAATGGAAATGTTAGCACAAGTGAATCACAGGGGTGATAAAATGTTTTCTTTATTTTGAAAAATAATAGGGTAAGGAGGAGTTTGAGAGGCAACAGAAGGAGCTGTTGGAAAAGGAGAATATCATCAAACAGAACAAGCTGCAGCTGGAGCATCATCAGGTAAGCCCAGCCAGGACAGAACCTGCCTGGTTGTACGGATTTCCCGCTTTGTAGGAAAGGTAGCACTCCAGAAGATTCTGATTCTGATCCTTCCAGCATACATGGGCATAAATAAGCTCCAAGGCTCGAAGCGCCTGAGTGGCTCAATCAGTTAAGCATCTGACTCTTGGTTTCAACTCAGGTTGTGATCTCAGGGTTGTGAGATCAAGCCCCACGTTGGCTCCGTGCTCAGCATGGAGTCTGCATGGAATTCTCTCTCCTCTCCCTCTGCCTCCCTCTGCACTCCCTTTCTCTCTCTCAAATAAATAAATGCATCTTTAAAAAAATAATAATAAGCCTCAAGGCTGATAATAGGAGATAAGAACAAAGAGAAAATTTATGGCTTTAGTAATCCAAATAGTTCTGTCCAAACAGCCATTTCTCCAGGCTACTTCTGTACACTTAGCATATTAGGACTCATGGGACACCTTCAGCTCAGGGTGTGATCCTGGGGTCCTGGGATCAAGTCCTACATCGGGCTCACTGCAGGGAGTCTGTGTCTCTGCCTCTCTCTCTGTATGTGTCTCTCATGAATAAATAAATAAAATCTTAACAAAAAAAAAACCATATTAAGACTCTTTATGTTAATGTTCTTGGTCTCAAGAAGCAAGTCCTAGTCAAGCTAGCCCAAGCAAACAGGTTTTATAGTAAGGCCATAGTAGGGGAATACAGGAACAGAAAATACAGATACAGCCAAGTCCGATGAGAGCTAGAACTATAAATTCTCCTTCCTTCTTATACTTCATTTGCTTTGCTCTAAATCTGCTTCCTTCTCCTCTATTTTCTGAGAGTTTCCTCTGCGTATCTACTCATTTGGCCCCCTTGAGCTTTACAGAACCCATCAGTGGCCATTCAAAGTCCTTTCCACAGATGGCTTTTCATCTCAGCTTCCTCCGTTGGATAGCCCCTTACTGTGGTTCATCAAATTCCCTAAAAAAAAAGAGTCATATTGTGCTCTATCTATTTATCTATCATCTCCTACAACACAAGCCTATGGCTAGGCTATTCTCGGTCCCATCTAAAAGAACAAGGGCAAGATCAAATGTGTCCAAGCCCTTAAACAGGGGATTTTGGCAAGGCAGTTTGTTCACTCAAAAGTTGGCCATAAATGGGGTTGATAAGGTATTGTTGATACAAGGGCATAAAAATAAAGGGTAATGGATTGAGGATTTAGATGCTTTCTAAGTTGAAATGGTATGTAGAGACATGAACTGTCACACTCCACTCAGGAAACTCATTTCCTTTTTTTAAGATATTTTATCTTATTTTATTTTATTTTATTTTATTTTATTTTATTTTATTTTATTTTTAGAGAGAGAGTACAAGAGTGTGAGAAGGGTTGGGGGAGGGGCAGAGGGAAAGGGAGAGAGAGAATCTCAAGCAGACTCCTTACTGAGTGGGGAGCCCAATATATGGGGCTTGATCTCACAACCCTGAGATCATGACCTGAGCCAAAACCAAGAGTTGGATGCCTACCGACGGAGTCACCCAGGCACCTCAGGAAACCAGAGTTCTAACCCTTGCTTTCTGACTAGCCAACTGTGTGACCTTAGGCAAATCTTAACCTCCCTGAATTTGTTACTTCTCTATAAAAATAGCCCCATGTCTCCATCTAATAAGATAATATATTTATGAACATATTTGCAGGAGCATAATTGAAATATCTTCAAACATCATCCTATATCTGTTTATGTCTGCTTTGGCATTTGGCCAAATGCCCTTCTGTAGGGCTTTAGGGAGCATGTTGAAACCACAGCAATTCCTAAGAAGAAAGCAGACTCTGTTGAAAAGTAAAGCTCGCTGTGTCTTTCTTGGAGGAGAAGCGGGATGAGCCTGTCCCTACTCTGACTGAGCTCTACCTCAGAGCACAAGCCCTGAGCCCTAAGCTCACATCACAGGTCATCCTACCTGCAGAAGAAGGTCTCTCCTCAGACTTGGTGAAAGAGTATGAGAATATTCTACCTGCAGTCTAAATCCTACAGCAGTTGGGAGCAGTGAGGAAAGAAGAGAGCTAACACACTGAGTCTGACCGCATGTGAGGTTCTTTTCTTTCAACAATAGGGTGACTAAGTGCTACGATGCACAATTAGCATTCAGATTCCCTTAGAGATGCTCTTTTCCACAATGCACAGATTTTTTTTTCTTTTTTTTTTTAGATATTTATACGCAATAGTCTCTCCCATAGGGCTGCATAGTAACATTTACAAATCTTGACTCAAAAAGTAGGAGAAACAGAGAGGGATCATGGATTGTCATTTATCTAAGAGTCTGGAAGGGATAGAGTCATGACTTTCCCAGAGAAGGAGCCAACGGTCAGTGATTTACCTGATGAAGAGATCCCTCCATTTGACTTTCCCTCGCCACCACTCAACGTCAAATAAACATTTACATGGAGACTATGATATACCAAATGCCATTCTGAGCACTTTGTAAATGTTAACTCAGGGAACTTTCATAAAGGTGCAGGTAACAGAGCTGAGTAGCAATGCAAGCTGCCTTCCAGCCTTAGGACAGAAGAGCCAACACCCAACCACAGGGGCCTGCGCTGGAGGATTCCTTAGGGATCTTCTTTCTCAGCCTCTACATTTTACACTTTAGGAAAGCAACACCTCCCATCTAATGAGCACTTGCTTCTTAGTAGGGACTAAAATCCCTGGCTAATGTCCAGCACAGCACACTGCCTTCCCCCTTCACAAAATCTGCTTTTTTTTTCTCCCTTTGCAGCTAAGTCAGTTCCAGTTGTTGGAACAAGAAATCACCAAGCCCGTGGAGAATGACATCTCAAAGTGGAAGCCCTCTCAGAGCCTCCCGACCACCAACAGCAGCGTGGGCGCTCAGGATAGGCAGCTGCTCTGCTTCTACTACGACCAGTGCGAGACCCATTACATCTCCCTCCTCAACGCCATCGACGCCCTCTTCAGCTGTGTCAGCTCAGCGCAGCCCCCGCGCATCTTCGTGGCCCACAGCAAGTTTGTCATCCTGAGCGCACACAAACTGGTGTTCATTGGGGACACGCTGACGCGGCAGGTGGCTGCCCAGGACATTCGCAACAAAGTGATGAACTCCAGCAACCAGCTCTGCGAGCAGCTCAAGACTATAGTGATGGCAACCAAGATGGCGGCCCTCCATTACCCCAGCACCACGGCCCTGCAGGAGATGGTGCACCAAGTGACAGACCTGTCCAGGAACGCCCAGCTCTTCAAGCGCTCTTTGCTGGAGATGGCAACCTTCTGAGGGGAGGAGGAGAAAAGGGGGACTGAGTGCGCTACTAAGGAAAACTGGAAATGCTATCTGGTTTTTGTACATGTTATCTATTTTTGTAGATAATTTTATATGAAAATGAAATATTTTAACATTTTATGGGTTAGACAACATTCAGAAATTCAGGGAACTAGAGGGGGATTTTTTTTTTCCTGTGTGGTTCTTACATAAACACATCTAAGGCATAAACTGTACAGAAACTTGTCCACGTGCGTGTGTATGCCTGTGTATTCATGTTCGTCTGTAGATGTTTGTCCGATACATTCCATTAGAAAACATGAATGAAGAAGCACCTTAGTAAGCACGTCCTAATGCTGCATCTTTTTTCTTTTTTTCTTTTTTTAGGAAACATACCAGCTAGTTGTAATATTGCTCTACATATACTAGCAATTATTCTGAGCCTGTCACTTCCAAGCCTGGGAAGCACAGTATACATATCAGTGTTCACCCTCCAATAATAAGGCATAGTATGAACTTGCTCTTGTTCTGAAACCTGTTTCAAAATTGACCATGTTGGGCCCATTGTGGCAAAATGCCTCACTTCTGATTGAAAAAGCCCTTTTATAAAAGAGAAGTTTCAGGAAGTATATGTTAACCCAAACGCTGATATAGGCAGAGACCATATCCCTAGGTAGGGCCGGGTTGTTTCAACACAGAGAAGACATTGCACTAGAAGGAGTTCACATGGTTCCCCAGGACTCTTTGACTGCATTTATGAGACACTTGGCCGAGAGGTTTTCTAAAGGGTGTTTCAAGATTTGCAAAAACCGTATTACTGGGCAGCCCTGGTGGCGCAGCGGTTTGGCGCCGCCTGCAGCCTCGGGTGTGATCCTGGAGACCCATGTCGGGCTCCCTGCATGGAGCCTGCTTCTCCCTCTGCCTGTGTCTCTGCCTCTCAATCTCTCTCTCTCTCTGAATAAAATAAATAAATCTTAAAAAAAAAAAAAAACCCTATTACTTGCAGCAGGAATTCATAAAGGCATCAGACTATGATTGTCCATAAAAAGAAGGGATGGTTACATCTGCCAGTTGTAAACAGAGGCCCTTCTGACTCCCAACATTCACTTCAGTGCTATTACCTCCATTACCTTAGGAAAATCAGCCAGTTCCTTGGTCACTTAAAGGTTAGAGCCACCAGGCCACATCCTATTTCAAAGGGAGTCATTGCCTGATCATGCACCCTCCTTAAAACATGCAGCTGCTGACCTGACAGCCCATCCAGTCTTTATAATTCTCCCTGGCCCATGACCCTGTGTACACAGCCCACCACCATCTTATAGTTCATCACAGCGCCCATTCCAAGTGTGTCTCTTACACTGCGGATGTTGACACAGCACAGACGCACCCAGAAGCTGTCAGATTCGTTTTGGGGGCAAATGAAATACTTCCTACCTAGTGGGTTAATGTAGCCACATATTATCAAGTCAGGAAGCATGTTATCTACAGACTTTCAGTCCAGTTGTTTTTTAATGGTTTTAGCCTAGCCTATTTGAAAACATTTTTATTTGCAATATATTCCCTGACTTAATCAAGCTTGCTTTAAACAACCAAACAATTGGAACAGGAAAGGATTTAAGAGAGAAGAACATGTGATCTAAGTGTGAGAAAAAAAATCACAGAAGGTGCTTTTTGGAACAACTGTTATTGTTGTTCTCCGAGTTCTGCTCTGTCAAAAGATGATTAAAAGTTGTATTGTTATATGACAAGCAAGCATGGGGGGAGAAAGGAGATTGCTGAAAACCAGCTAAGCAGGAGTTGAAAGGTGTCCCTATAGGGCTCATTGTATAACGTGTGTTTCTTAGGTGATGACAGACTTGTTCTAAGCTAAGTGGTGACATTTCACGCTTTCAAAACCAAAACGTTCAATCTGTATTATTCTCTTTCCCATGTTGTATATAAAGGATATTTTTAAATCATTAAATTTTTAGATCTTGATTTCCATAGGCACTGGGTTTTCTTTTCTTTATTCCTCTCTTTGTCACAGCATTGCATGCTGGCTTAATTGAGCCCTTTTAATATAGAGAGTTAAGTTATGGTTACTGTATCAGTACTATAGATCTAGATTGTTTAGGAAAATTGAGAGTCATTTTTTCATTTTGTATCACTTCAGAGTACATTTACAGTTGAAGAAAATTCTGGAATCTGTGAACATTGCCAAACCCAAATATCTGGAACAGGCTTAGCTTCAGCAGAGAGCCTATATAGGTAGGATGATGTCTGCTATCATAATATAGGTGTCACCACTTGTGAGGTTTTAGGTTCAATGAGAATTACTTAATTCATTTTGGAATACACATAAAAAATCAACAGTTAATGTGTGCCTAGGTGGCTTGGTTGGTTAACTGCCTTCAGCCAGGGTCATGATCCCAGAGCCTCAGGAGAGAGCCCTACATTGGGTTCCCTGCTCAGGGGAGAGTGGCTTCTCCCTCTGCCCCTCACCCCACTCATGCTCTTTCACTCTCTCGCTCTCTCTCTCAACTAAATAGATAAAATATTTTTTTAAAAAAAGAAAAAGAAAACTATATTTGATGAAAATTAGATTCATAACTACATAAATTATTTTTAACGCTTAAACCACACTTTCACACAGGTATACTACTGAGATTTATAGATAAAGTATTTGAATATACTCTGTATCATTTCTCCCACATCCATAAACATGAATTGATTTTTAAGAAAAGTGTCAAGACACTTTAATGGGGAATAGCAGTCTTTTGAAAAAATGGTGCTGGAACAACTAGCTCTTTCCATGGAAGAAAATGAATACTTACCTTACACTCTACACAAAAAATGAAATGGATTATAGACTTAAATTTAAGTTTCTAGAAGAAAACAGGAGAAAGTTTTTATGATCTTAGGTAGGGAAATGTTTCTTACATAGAAAAATAAAAACAAAGAAATAAGTAAGTCATAAGAGAAAAAAGTTGATAAACTGTATGAATGGGCAATAAGTAAATGAAATATAAACACACCAAATAGAATCACTAAAATTAAAAAGGCAAGC
This sequence comes from Vulpes lagopus, assembly GCF_018345385.1. NCBI lineage: Eukaryota > Metazoa > Chordata > Mammalia > Carnivora > Canidae > Vulpes > Vulpes lagopus. Next base: position 15,345,881 of record NC_054833.1, read on the forward strand.
TGTACCAACTGCTAGACAGGGGAGTGAATGGAGCTCTCACACATTACTGGTGAAATTGTAAAATGGTACAAACACTTTGGAAAATAGGCAGTTCCTTAAAAAATTAAATCTGTACCTACCATACAACTTAGGAACTCCCTTCCTAGGTATTTAAACCCAAGAGAAGTAAAAGCATATGTCCACACAAAGGCTTGAAGAAGAACGTTCACAGCAGCTCTATTTGTAATAGCCAAAAGCTAGAAACAACCCAAATGTTTGTCTGTGTAAATAAATAAAACCACTGTGATGTATCCACACAACGGAATACTACACAGAAATAAAAAGGAACAAAAAGATTGAAACAAAAACAACATGAATGAATTTCAAGCATTACAATATGTAAAGGAGGCCAGATAGAACAGAATACACATGGTATGTTTCCAGTTATACAAAATTCTAAAAATATAAACTATAGTGACAGGGAGCAGATCAGTGCTGTCCTGCAAAGAAAAGGGGTAGGAGGGATTACAAAGGAGTTCAAGGAAACTTTTGGAAATGATGAAAATGCCCATTTTCATGATTGTGGTGATGGCTTCAGGAGTACACACATATCGGGACGCCTGGGTGACTCAGCGGTTTAGCATCTGCCTTCATCCCAGGGCGTGATCCCAGAGTCCCGGGATCGAGTCCCACATCGGGCTCCCTGCATGGAGCCTGCTTCTCCCTCTGCCTGTGTCTCTGCCTCTCTTTCTCTCTGTGTCTTTCATGAATAAATAAAAATAAAATCTTAAAAAAAAAAAACCCACAAGTATACACACATGTCAAAACTCATCAGATTGTACACTTCATTCTTTTGTTAATTATGACTTATTCTGAAAGTAAATGGTCTATAAACACTCCAGTTAGAAGTCAGAGATTCTCACACTAGATTTGTTTTTTAAGCAAGACTAAACTATATACTATTTAAAAGACACCTACATTAAATAAAAATATGCAAATAAGTTTAAAAGCAAAGGGATAAAAAGAGATGTATCATGCACAATGTGATTTAGAAAAGAAAAATCTGGAATGGCTATATTGGCAGACAAAGTAGAATTGAGTACAGGGACAAAGGAGGACATTTCATGATAAAAGGGTCAATTCATTAAAAAAAAGAAGAAGAAGAAACAGAAACATTACTAATTGTGTATGTACCTAGTCACAAAGTTTCAAAATACATGAAAAACTGATACAACTGAAATGAAAATGGAAAATCTGTAACGATATGTGGAGATTTAGATACTCCTATCTCAGTAATTAATAGAACAAATTTAAAAATATCAGTAATAACTGGTAAAGATGGAGCAACTGGAACTCTCCTACACCACTGGTAAAAATGTAAAATGGTGCAACCATTTTTGAAAATAGTTTGGCAATCTCTTAAAAAGTTAAACATACACTAACCATATAACCCAGCAATTCCAATCATAGGTATTTATTCAAGAGAGTTAAAAAATATTATGTCCACATAAAAAAACTGTTTTATTCATCATAGTCCCAATGAAAACAATCCAATGGCATCAACAGGTGAGTAGAAAATAAATTATGGTCTATTCATACAATGGAATACTAATCAGCAATAAAAAGGAGTGAATGGCAGTAATTTCTTTGACATCAGCCACACCCACATTTTCTGGCTATGTCTCCTGAGTCAAGAGAAACAAAAGCAAAAATAACTATTGAGACTACATCAAAATAAAATGTTTCTGCACAGCAAAGGAAACAATCAACAAAGCAAAAAGGCCAATCGACAGAATGGGAGAAGATATTTGCAAATAACATATCCAATAAAGGATTAGTATCCAAAATATATAAAGAACGTATAAAACTCAAAACCAGAAGAGCAAATAATCCAGTTTAAAAATGGGCAGAAGACATGTACAGACATTTCTCCAAAGAGATACAGATGGCCAACAAACACATGAAAATATGCTCAACATCATGTACCATCAGGGAAATGCAAATCAAAACCACAATAAGATATCACCTCACACCTATCAGCATGACTAAAATCAAAAACATAAGAAACAACAAGTGTTGGTGAGGATATGGAGAAAAAGGAACCCTCGTGGGGCCCCTGAGTGGTGCAGTCTGTTGAGCCTCAGGCTTTTGGTTTCCGCTCAGGTCTTGATCTCAATGTGGTGAGATTGAGCCCTGTGTCAGGCTCTGAGCTCAGCTAGGAATCTGCTAAAGTTTCTCTCTCCTTCCCCCTCTGCCTCTATCTGCAGTCTTTCTCTTTCTCCCTCATGAATAAATAAATCTTTAAAAAAAATTAAAATTAAAGTTAAAAAAAGGAACCCTTGTGTACTGTTGGTGAGAATGCAAACTGGTGCAGTCACTGTGAACAATGTATGGAGGTTCCTCAAAAAGTTAAAAATACAATTACCATATGATCCAGTAATCACACTATTTATCAAAAGAATACAAAAACACTAATTCAAAAATATACATGCATCCCTATGTTTATTGCAGTATTATTTAATAGTCAAATTATGGAAGCAGCCCAAGTGTCTACCAACAGATGAATGGATAAAGAAGGGTGATTGTTATATATATTATATAATGGAATATTATTCACCATTAAAAAAGAATGATATCTTGCCATTTGCAACAACATGGATGCAGCTAGAGAGTAGAAGTCCAGGTGAAATAAGCCGGAGAAAGACAAACACCATATGATTTCACTCATGTGGAATTTAAGAAACAAAACAAATGAACAAAGAAAAAAACAGACAAACCAAGAAACGGACTCTTAACTATAGAAGACAAACTGATGGAGTAGGTGGAGGGGATGGGTGAAATAGGTGAAGGGGATTAAGAGTACACTTATCATGATGAGCACTGAGTAATGTATAGAATTATTGAATCATATTGTATACCTGAAACTAAATAACACTGTAAGTTACCTAAAAAAAAAAAAAAAAAAAGCCAGGCAACCACAACAACAACAAAAAAAAGGAGTAAACTAATTATACATGTAACAGCATGAATAGATCAACCTTAGAAACATTTTGCTGAGAAAAAAACACACAAATAAAAGAGTACATATCTGAAGCTCTAGAAAACACAGATCTAAATTGTAGTAACAAATCAAATCAGTGCTTTCCTGAAGTCAAGGGGGGGGGAGTTGGGAATAATCTGGAAAAGAACAGGAAGGAATTTTCTGGTGTGATAGATGTGTTTTATTTCAGTGCTATATATTTATGATGAAAATGTTTTTGCCATTTGCACTGTCCAACGCAATACACAATAGTCACATGTGGCTATTGAGCATTCAAGAGGTGCTTAGTACAACCAAGGACCAGTTTTTATTTCAGTTCATTTTAGTTAATTTTAAATAGCTACAAGTGATGGGGCGCCCGGGTTGCTCAGTTGGTTAAATGTCCAACTCTTGATTTCGGCTCAGGTCATGATCTCAGGGTCCTGGGATCAAGCCCCGCATCAGGCTCCTGGCTCAGCGCAGAATCTGCTTGTCTCCTTCTCCCTCTGACCCTCCCTCTGCTCGTTCTCTCTCTCTTTGTGTCTCTCTGTCTCATAAATAAATAAATCTTTAAATAGCCACAAGTGGTTAGTGTCTACCATATCGGACAAGTACTATATCCACATCTTGAGTCTCTGGGTACTTATGCAAATGCAGGTATTTGTTAAAATTATAATATACATTCAAAATGGGTACATGTTATTGTAGTAAGTCATAGCTTAATAAACTTGATTTTAAAAAGAGGTAAAGCATTTCCCAACTAACTCTAAATAATGTTCCATATGTTTTTAAACCGATATTACCAATTAATCGACAGAAACATTGGAAGGCCCACAAAAGTAAGGTCAAATCAGCAAGTTCAACTTTTTAGTGTCAACCCAGAGGCTAGTTCAAGAGCCACCAGGAAGACAGAGGCAATTTCCTGCTCCCCTAGCCAGTAAAAGTCATAAACCACATCTACTTTCTTCAGTTTTTGAGGAGATATGACAAAAGAACTGCTGCCATTCATCAAAGGAGATTCATTTATTCACTGAACAACAAGGATTCATTTATTCATTGAACATTTCCTGCCTGGTCGCCAGAGCCAGAGGATGGGCTGTGCCATCAAGGCAACAGGGGTCCCAGCCCCAGGAGCCACCCAGCCTCCCAGTCTCCCACCCACCTAGCCTCAAGCCTCCCAGCCTCTCAACCTCCCAGCCTCCCAGCCTCCCAAGCCAGCGTCTCTACATGCTCAGCAAACCTGTGCTGCTCCAGCAGGGGCAGGAAAGAAAGACAGAACCTGTTCTCTGCTTTTCTTTCTTTGAAACCCAAAGTAGGGATCCCTGGGTGGCGCAGCGGTTTGGCGCCTGCCTTTGGCCCAGGGCGCGATCCTGGAGACCCAGGATCGAATCCCACATCAGGCTCCCGGTGCATGGAGCCTGCTTCTCCCTCCGCCTGTGTCTCTGCCTCTCTCTCTCTCTGTGACTATCATAAATAAATAAAAAATTAAAAAAAAAAAATTAATTAATTAAAAAAATTAAAAAAAAAAAAAGAAACCCAAAGTAAACATGCCTCTTCAACAATTTAAGGCAGATTACAGACAAAAGCCCAATGGAAGGTCAATCTTGTATGAGGAGCTTTAAAACAAAAGCACTTTTCCAATGCGAACCCAGGAAGTGACAGAAAAGTAAAATACATATAGATAGAAAGAGAAATACAGTCAATGGTAGGTTGTCTGGACTCTCCAGGGCTTTAATCTAAGAAGAGGTGCTCAACACAGGTGAAGCCTTCTTGAGAAGGCTGCCATAATGATACAGACCAACACCTACTTTGTTCTGAAAACAGCTCTCCTAGTGAGGAGGCATCTTGAGGATCCTGGAAGCTCGGCTAGGAAGCACTTGTGTCAGTCCTAGGAGAAAGGGTAAAGGTAGCCTGGGCTAAGGAGACAGATGCAGACGGATTCCAGGTGTATAAGAGAGGAACTCAGTGCCATCGATGAATTGCACATGGTGCCTGCTGGAGAGGGAGTGAGGCTGAGACTGAGGCTTTGGGCATCAGGACAGATGCAAACCCCTTCTGAGCTAGGAAGCATCCAAGTTCAGGGAAGCAGCCTGTGGTCAGCACTCTCCGAACCTGGCTCTTGAACCCAAGGCTGCACGAAGAGTAACACTGTACAAGAAACCCCAAACCGTATCAGGAGAACACTCGGTGGAGCCCACTCTCTTTCCTCCCAGGTCCTGAACATGTAGGCACATGCAGGTCTTGTGGTTGAAAAAAAAGAAAAAGAAAAAAAAAAAAACAACCTTGAAAGGGTTTTAATGAGTCGAGAACAGTACACAGGGGGAGAAACGTTTAAAAACGGGGACCTGAAAAAAATCGAGCACATTGACTTTTATCTCTGGGTTTACTGTTACGGGTCCCTAAAACAAATTCCTCTGCAGCTTGGAGGGAAGAAAGAGCCCATACCTCACAACGCGATTTAAGCCCAGGTCCTAACAACTATAATTAAGAAAACTCAGTTAAGAGAAAGGGCACCCTCGTTTGTCTCCTCCTGGACAATTTTCCAGGGAGACCAGAGTCAGCAAGGAATGATGTTAAATGGAAACATACCCCTAATTTTCTCTGGCCTGCCTGCCAGTTAGGATACCATCAGACACCAGACACCATCTACCCCTCCCCTAGCAGTTACCGAGAAAAGGCAGTTTATGAGTCTCCTTTATGACCCAGGGAGCATAACAGAGGTTTTTCAGAACCGCCTGAACTCTTTGTGATTTAAATCCCTATTAAAGAATCCGAAGTCTCTAAGAACAATGGTTGTGAGTGGGACATTTTTCAACAGGGCAAAGAGAAGCAACATATTCCAGGGTCTTGCGCAATGTTGAAATACCAAGACAAAGGACTGGTGTGGGTGTATTTTTAGGACGATGTAAAAATCTAAATGGACAACTTAGTTAAGGTTGTCCTTTCCCCCCGGGGCAATTATTTCCACCTATCTGTCTAGACATCCAATCAACACTAGGGGGAAAAAAAAATAACCGCAAGATTTGACAAAAGAAGGTTTTAGTTGAAGAATGGGCCCCCCAATCCTGTTTGCAAAGGGAAAATCAACAAGCAGGAAAACAAAAGGTCTGCAAAGAACATTCAGAAGAGTGCCTGTGGGGGCTTGTTGTGTGGAGGAAGGCATTCTAGAAAGAAGTCATCAAGTCCGGTTGCTAGCAAAGTGGACTGGACTTACGTGTTTACACTTCCCAGGCAGCTGCCCATTTTGGAAAAGCAACCCCCCCTTCCGAGAGTCCTCCGAGAGGAAAATTATTTCCCTGCCACTGCAAATGGTCTACACTCATCTCTCCAGGTAACAATGTCTTCATCTGAGCACCACCTTGGAGGGTTCTGAAGCTTTTCATTATTGCCCAGTATTTTGCTGATGGAAAACAGAGTTCACTCGGGGAGCCCTCGAGGGTTAGCCTCACACGGCACCCCCTTGGGGTATTGGGGCCTAAGGAGGACAATTGGGTTTTTCTAGTTGGTTCTTCCACCAACCCGCCTTTGAAATGGGGATGCTGATGCAGACCTTGCTGGATGTTACAAATACAAGCTTTAAACATAACCTAGAAGTGGCAAACACACAACAGTACTATTATTTCTTTGTCTGCACATCTCGAGTTGTGTATTTCAGATCTGGGGCATCTCTAGTTCTTCATCTTATGGCCTGACTCACACAAGGAGTTCAATTCCTGTTTGCTGACTGTCTAATTCCCCAAATGAATGAATCCACTCCCCAACCACCCCCTACCAATCCCACACTGGAGAAGCCCTTTGAAACAAAAGGACTTTGCAGGACCCTTAAAGGTAACAAAAAGTGAAATCCCTCCCAAGTTTTGGTTGCCTTATTTCCCTTCATGTGATTTTCCATCATTTACCCTAGTGCCATCTTGTGCTGGTGGCACTGGTGGTCTGTTGGATGACTGCGATTTCTCTGCCTCCAAGTTCCTGAGGTGGGATTTCATGTTTCATAGCTTCCTGTGGGCACAGCTCCAGGGCACTCCCTTGCAAGGTTGACGCAATGAGACCAAACCCTCATCCCCTCATTTAGAAGCCGTGGCTTTGGATAACTGTATTGTTACATCACCCTATGTGCTCTCTGGACCAGACTCGACACTTGTGTTTCTTCCCCATCCTTGATACTCAGATCTTTATACAATACAGCATTTACAGACCTTTCAACCATGGGGCCTATAGGTAAAAATCAATTACAGAGAAAACTGACAAAAGCCTAAATGGAAGAAAAGCTCTATTACCAGATGTGGAAGCATCCATCGGGAATGTTCTGTTTCTCCTGAGTAACTGATCAGCTTTTTGTCATGGAAGTGGGATTTTTGTAACCAGCCCATCATGTTCTCCTTTTTGCCTTTCTTACTGAGAAGTTCAGAGACAAATTTGATATCCAGTAACTAGTTAGTAACCTATGACTTGAGTATCTGGGTTCTAAATTTTCTCTTTGTCTGTTCTCTTTAACCTAAATTATTCCTTGTCCTCTCTTTTTAGCCTACTGTCTTTAATATTATAAGAACTCATGGGAAATACTTTGACTATGTAACAGCTCAGATGTTCATGGGGTGTGTAAACTCACGGGCTCTGCTCTTCCTTCTGCAGAATCAGGATGTTCTCCAGGAGGATGGACTGGGCCAGTCCTACTGGACTCACAACCAATCTGCCCACTGCCAGGGTAGCCAGGTGGGACAAGGTCTATTGGCTATTTCTGACACCCTAAATCAATCTTTCATTGCAAATATTCCCAGGTTTAAATGTAAAACCAGTCTAGATTTCTATTACTGCTGCTGTTGCCTTTCCTCAAAGAACCAAAGCCCTTTCCTGAAATCCAGTGTCTGACATTAAAGGTGAGGATCCTATTCCTTGTTCTTTCAGGAGGTATCTCAGCTACTTTATTATTTCATAGATGCAAGGCACTCATCAGTGCACAGAAACACCAAAACCCCAAAGCTCTACCTGCCAGCAGTGTCTCAGCTCTAACAAAATGCCCTGTGACATCTGGAAGCTTCATAACAAAAGAGTGCAAACTTCCCAGCTGCAGTTGGAGGGAACACATATCCCCCGTCTCATCACATTCCCATGGAGGGAAGAACTTCCTTCTACTCTCTCTCTCTCTCTCTCTCTCTCTCTCACACACACACACACACACACACACACACACACACACTTCTCCCTGTGACTAGTGTTTCCAAGTGGCAGAGACATATCCTTCAGTGTCCCCACAGACTGCTTATTAGCAGCAACATAAAAATAGCAATTATATGGTGGAGAAATCAGACAACCACTTGACAGAGCAGGGTGATCAAAACACCACCGGTGAGGGGCAGACGGACATCGTGTGTCTCCAGAGATGAGATCCTGAGACGGTCACAACATACCTCTGTAAGACTGAATTTCCTTAAAACTAATCATGACAAAATATCAATCACAAGATGAAGGATGCTCTTTCTATTTTTTAAAGGCAGGAGGGGAAACATACTCTGCAAAAATATCAATGTTACACAAGACAAAGGAAGGCGATAGAATGTTTTCAGATTAAAGGAGGCAAGAGAGACCTGACAACAAGAAAGAATACCTGGTGCTAGTCTGAATCCATCCCATCCCTCAAGGAAATAAGAAACGACCCAACACAGGGCTCAAACTCATAACCCTGAGATCAAGACCTGCGCTGAGATAAAGAGTTGGACACTTAATCAACTGAGCCACCCAGGTGCCCCAATAAAGGATTTTATTATTGGGTGAACAGTCAACATTGAAATCCAGACAGTACATTAAATACAGACGTATCTCATCAATATTAAAGTTACTAATAAATATGCTAATCTCATAAGAGAACAGCCCTATTCCCAGCAATTACACACTGAAGTATTCTAGGGTAAAGAGGCACAACATAGGCATGTGTGTCTCAGAAAAAGAATGTTATACGTGCTAACGACAAGGAATCTCAGGAAAGTGTGCTATTCTCACTCCTATAGCTCTTCTGTAAATTTCAAATTATTGCCAAACAAAATGCTCTAAAAACAACAACACTTCAATCTTACCTGTAAGAGCTTGGCCTCAGCTACACAATCTGGGTTTAAATCTCATCTCTGCCTCTTAGTTGTGTCATCTTGAGCTCTTTTACTTTCTGTAAGCCTTGATTTCCTTGATGAGTATATGAGTATAATAATAGTATCTGTGTCATAGACTCATAACACAGCTCAAAGTTACAAATTAAGATTTATGAAGCATTTAGAACAGGTTCTGGCACAGTCTGCATCATGCAATTGTTTGATAAATGTGTGGCTACAATTCTGAAGTTAAAAACAAAGCAAACACACAAAACAACTTTTCCCAAACCTAAAAATCCCTCTTAGGATCCACCGATGGGCTAAATTAGTATGTCAATGTTTTCATTGATTTAGCATGAACTGTGTGTATTAACTGTGGGGTAGTCAACTAGACAAGCGTGGCTCATCGAGTAAGGTTAGAAATGTGGGGGGAGCTTGAGCTATCTATGTGATTTTGTTTCTGTAAAAAAAACAGTAAAATATATTACAAATCAGATATTCAGTTAAAAATAAACAGAGAGAAAATAGTTATTTATTTATTTATTTATTTATTTATTTATTTATTTATTTAATTTTTGCCAGAGAGAGAACAAGAGAGAGCATGAACAGCGGGGAGGGGCTGAGGGAGAAGCAGACCCCCCGCTGAGCAGGTTGCCTGGTGTAGGGCTTGATCCCAGGACCTTGGGATCGCGAGCTGAACCGAAGGCAGATTCTTAATCGACTGAGCCACCCGGGTGCCCTAAACACAGAGAAAATAAGTGGTCATTGAACTGAACACATCTTTGAATATTATAGAGTTTCCAAGAAATAAAAGGGGAGAGGAAATATAGCTTCCTAGATGGCCCAGCCTTCTTTGGGGACCACAGAGTAAGCAGAAAATCACAAGGAGTCCCCTTCAGAGCCATGATTTATTTCATACTTCATAGGAGAATGTCCTACTACACACCATAAACCCGATGAAGGAAAGGTAAGAATCTCCCATTTTTCAGCCTCTACTGTAATTTCTCTTGGAAAAGAGTAGAGTTAGGGTAAAAAAGAGACTTTTTTTGCAAAGCTCCTGAGGACTCTTGTCAGGAAAGCCCTCATGTCGGCACACGGCCAGGGCCTGAGCAAGTATTCTCTCCGACCATCTCTGGGCTTCAGGGCACCTCAGAAAGGCATCCGGCTCATCTTCCAGGTTCCAGAAAAATGACCACTGACAGCATCCAAGGGGAAAGCAGTGCCTCCAAGCCCCAGGTCAAGGCGACTGCAGTGTGGAGACAGTGCTGAATGTTCACTTGGGGTGACCCCGGAAAGAAGCACCTCTTCCACACTTGCAGCTGTGCCAAACTTTATCCTGATCAAACCCTGATGGAACAGCCTCACTGTTCTACTGCTGGCACAATGGATATTATTATTATCATTTTTAGAGTGAGAAGGGGGGAGGAACAGAGGGAGACAGAGAGAGAGAACCTCAAGCAGACTCCCTGCTCAGCCCAGAGCCCAACGTGGGGCTTGATCTCATGACCCTGAGACTGTGACCCGAGCCAAAATCAAGAGTCAGTCATTTAACCAGCTTAGCCACCCAGGCACCCTCATGATGGATTTTTTTAGTATTATTATTTTAAACAAGAAGCTCTATAAATAACAAGACACTTGGCCTCAAAGAAAAGCTGCTTAAGTTTCATTTTGTTCAGAGAAATTTATTCTGACTCACAGATTGTCCTATATGTAACAGCTCTGTACAAAAGACTACACAACGATTAAAAATACAAACAAACAAACAAACAAAAAGACTACACAACGATTAAATTGCCCTTGGTTTTACAATGATAAATGAAATGCGTTGGAATTCTCCAATCAAATAAAGTATGCAAAGGATTTTGTTGTCATTGCTTGTCAAACAATGAGAGCAAAAGAATTTAACGACATATAAAAATAAAAGTTGAGGGGCGCCTCAGGTCATGATCTGATCATGATCAGGTTGTGAGATCGAGCCCCAGGGGGAGCTCCAGGCTCAGGGCAGAGTCTGCTTCAGATTCTCTCCCTCTGCCCCACACCCTGCTCTCTCTCTCTCTCTCTTTGTCCAATAAATAAATAAATAAATAAATACAATCTTTAAAAACCAAGAAAATTTTAAAATAAAAATTGAGTGAGCATACCACTAAAGGGTCCTTTTACAGAAAGCTTTCTTTCTCCACTCCATTTCCTTTGGGTGTCAACAGAATACATCAATGACCATTTAGTAAAAAAATGAATAACGACACAATAGACCTGGTCACAAAAGCCAGTTGCTTTGTGCACGACAAAGGAAAGGAGACAGGAAAGGACAGTCAACAGCATCAAAGTCAGAGTGCAGTGGAATCAAGTTCCGCTCTATTTTCTTGTCTGCATTCTGCGGCGATGCAGCGCATCACTTGGATTGTTCGCCTTCAATTACACCGCACAGGTGCATCGGTTTCATTGATTCTCTGCCCATCAAGCTGGAATCTGACCTTCCTGGGCGCCAAACCCTGCCATTCACACTAGGTTTTCATCCACTGGCTAGTGCTGCATTCCTCTTAATCTTCCACAGAACCACCTGCCCTGCCTCCTTCAAATTAATTCGCTCCCCGTCCTCAGTCTCAGCCCCTCCTTGGGTGTTGCCTGGCCTCAGCAAGGGCTGGAGGCACCAGGTGTGCACCCCGCCAGCATGCAGGCCGCGTGGGAGGGGCAGAAGCAGGTGGCAGCGGGTAGACAGGAAAATGCTTTTGAGAATTCTGCCGTTCCCAAGCACCACTTCCTAAGGACCCCCTGAGAAATTTCTCTCGGGTCTCAGACCTAGAAATGCTAAGCTCTCCTGAACAGCAGGTTGGTTGATGGAGGGCCCCAGGGCTTGGTCCCACGCCCTTCTCTTCTCTGTAAGGCATCTGACCCAGTCCTATCAACCTAAGCCAGGCTAGAGTCATCTCTCTCCTGGATGTAGCAGATGTCCTCGAACGGGCCACCCGTTCCCACACTGGCCCTTTACAATGCAATTATCACATAGCAGCCAGGAAAACCTTCTAGAAACATCAATCACAGTCTGATACCCACCTACTCAGTGCCCTCCAGTCCTTGTCTTTGCCCTTTGATTTGAACCTTGACTTGTAAAGCCCTTCGTGACCAGGGTTGACCTCTGACCTCAGCTCAGACCACACTCACCCTTACCTCCCATGTTCTAATGACAGGAATGTCTTTTCTGTTTCTCAAATAAGCCAAAGTCATTACTTGGCACCAGCTGTCTCATTGCCCTACGGCTCCCTCCCAGATGGTCAAAATCAGGCTATTTATTGTCCCCCAGAGCTCAGCTGCTGCAACCTCCCAACCAACGTCCCTTCCCAGCCACCTTCTAGCACATTCACTCCTCTTAACCCTCTCAGAATTCTTGTTTTTAGCTCTTATACTTCTTGCCTTTTTTCTCTAATTTTACCTAAAATGTGATCCCATGGGAGAAGCAACCCTTTTTGTCTTGCCCACTGTTGTGCTCTCAGAGCCAACTAGGAGCTGGGGTAGGATATATGCCAGCAGGTATTTATTAAAAGAGTTTTGTGAACACAGCAGACTTTGCAACCACAAGTTTTTCTCACAGCTGTGATCCCCAGAACTTTCAGAGTCAAAGGCGAGGTTCACGTCTACCTGCACCAGACCTTACAACACGCATTTCAGAGAAACATCCTTAACTCTCAACTTTCCTAATGCTTCTCTTATTTTCCTCTCGCACTGCTTTGTCCATCTTAAAAAGTAGATATAAAGGGCTAAATGCGCTGCTAAGCTTCTCTCAACCCTGAATCATATATGGTGATGCGTCAATGAATCGTGGAGGAGGACTTCTGCTAAATGTGACAAGATAGGTTTGTGTGGTGAATGAGGGGAACCAGTCACCTGTATCCTTCACCAACCACAAGCTGCTGAGAACAAAACCCCACCTCCTCCCTATCTGAGTCAGTGCTAGGAAGGCAACAGGAAAAATCAAGTGCCTTGTAGAAAGCCAGTGTGAATCCTCAGGTCATGGCCAAAGTCAGTTTCTAGGTGTCAAGAGAGCAGACACCAGGCTGAGCAGGCCCCAGGACCAGCGAAGGTGGACAAGGAGAGAGGAAAGGGGTGGATGACCCTGCTCAGCCACATCAGATGGAACACCTTTTTTTAAAATTGTAAGTCAAGGGTCGCCTCGGTGGCCAGTGGTTGAGCATCTGCCTTTGGCTCAGGTTGTGATCCCAGGGTCCTGGGATCAAGTCCTGCATCAGGCTCCCCTTGGAGAGTCGGCTTCTCCCTCTGCCTGTGTCTCTGTCTTTCTATGTCTCTCATGAATACATAAAAACTTTTTTAAAAATTGTAAATCAAGCTAAACATCGTTATTGCTTAGAGTATGTCTTTTAATTGTGGCAAAACATACCACAAACATAAAATTTAGCATTTTAACCATTTTTAAGTATATAGTTTACTAATGGGAAGTATATTCATACTGTTGTGCAACAGATCTCTAGAACTTATTCATCTTCCCATACTGAAGCTCTGGACCCATTAAACAACTCAGCACCTCTTGCTCCCCCAGCCCCTGGTCACCACCTTTCTGCTTTCTGCCTCTATGAATTTGGCTACTCTAGGAACGTCATATAAACAGAATCACACGGTATTTGTCTTGAGACTGGCTTATCTCCCCCAAGGTCCATCCACATTGTAGCATGCATCTGAATCTCCTTCCTTTTTAAGGCTGAATAATATTGCATTGTACATATCTGCCGCATTTTGCTTATCTATTCATCCATTGATAAAGACAGTTGGGTTGGTTGTTGGTGGTTATACAGATGGGACACTGTGTATCTATCTATGCTCCCTGCTTTGGTCTAAGGGACATATGATCATGCCAAGGCATCAGTCAGCACCCAAATCTTTCATAAGCTCAGGGAAAAAAAATCATATAGTCATGCAGACAGTTCCATTCATGGTCCTCACCTCCAGGTGGACCCAAATGCTGCTTAACAAGTCTCTGGTCAGCCCTCCCACTCATTTTGCACGTGGCTAGCTCAGGCCTTCTCCAGTTATCTCATACCTTTCAACATGCATACCCACTCTGCTTGGATTTTACAGACAATGTCTGTAGCTATGCTCTGTCTCAGGAATGGCATTACCACCTATGCTGTTCGTGAAGCCAGACGTCAAAAATCATTCCATTCTTTCAAGCTCTATATCCAACCAGTGATGAAGAGTAATAGCATTTTGCCTCTGGTATCATAGAACCTGTGTGCTTTTCATTCCCACTCCTAATGCTTGTCCCTTATTGTCAGGTACCATCTTCATCAGCTAGACTATTGTAAGGACCTCCTAAATGATTCTCCTCCATGCACCCTTCCCTTTTTGACCCATACTTCGTCCTGTGTTCAGGGTGACTTTCCCCCAACTCCAGTGTGATTAGGCCATCTCTTGGGGACACCCCAACTTCTTCTGGGGTGGCATTCAAGTCCCTCCTTAACCAGAGACTTGTCTCCTGCATCCTGTATTGTCCACACTTGCCTCAGCCATGCCTCTTCACACATCAGCCAATTCACACCTTAACTTTGCTCATGCTACTCCTCCACCTGGCACACAACTGCCATGTTTCTTCACTGGCCTAATTTTCTTCTTCATTACTCAGGAATTACTCATGTCTTCATCCAATGCATAAGCCTAGGCTCCTTCCTCCTGTACATCCTCTCTACAACTAGAGCACCTGTTTTATCTCTCAGTTTCTGGATGAATCACTCCTTTCCCCAGATTCCCACTGTCACTCACTCTGAGTTTCTTGAATATGTTCTCAGGGCACAAAGTCACATTCTCCATCCCCTTGCTGCCTTGTTTCCCATGCTAAGGAGACATTTGGCAGTATAATAGCACATAGGAATTTCTCAAAAGCCCCAGTGTTACGCCTGAGGAACATATAAACAAATGCACTTTAGAATGTTTAAATTGTGAATTATAGGTACAAAAGAAACTATAAACAATTTAAACTAGTGAAGAACTCCCCTGCTGTGTGCCTCTGTTTCATGCAAGTATTCATGCATGAGGGCTGAGTCACAGAACAATAAAGAATGGCTGTTCAGCTCCTCAGCAGAAACCACAAACGCTAAGGTCACAGACAGACATCCATTCTGTGTCCCCTTTTCAGTAGTTTATGAAAAATTAGCCTTTCTGTCTGAGGCTTTCTTTGTTTAAGCTCAAATTTCATTTCAGAAATTCTGAACAAGCTCTCTTCAATTAAAATGAATCACTTTTCCACATTATAAAATATTTAAAATGTTTAAGCCCAAAGTTGGTTGAACTTGGAGAACTGGTTGGTCAAAAAGGAATGAGAGCTGTCAAATAACATTAATAATAAGGATTTTGGTTAAGCGGGGTGAGGTTTTTAAAGGAAAGATGTTCCTTGGGGGAACATACCTTTTTTTGAATTAGCAGTTTTCAGAAAATGGGAATTTGAATAATCTTAGGTTGAAGTGGAAATAACAAGAGTAACATGGCCACTCATATTTCTTGATGTTTTCATAGAAAGACATTTTTAATTTGTGCGACTAACAGCAAGCTTTTCCCTCTTACAGATCTAACTGCATCTTTTCATGTGAATTCTCTCAGGTTGATTCTTTGAATAAGATAATACAGTGCCATAGCTAGGATTTATAATGTTTTCAGTTCTCTTGAGAAGGTATCGATCTTCATACTCATGCATGTTTTAAATAAAGAACAACATCAAAATAAAGCAATGAGAAATTAAGGAACTAACTAATTTTCATTCAAAAATAAGAACAAAGTAAACTGAAACAAAGTAGAAAAAGAGGATTGCAAAAAGCAAAACAAAAAGAGAGAGAATTGCAAAAAATAAAAGCAAAAAGTCATGAATTAAAAACACAAACAAAAAGTATAATTGATAAGTAAAATCAAGATTTTAGATTTTTAAGAGTCCGGCAAAAAAGATAAATCCCTGGCAACTGTGTGCAGGAAAAAAATAATAATAACCAGGAATCTATAACATTTGAAATGAAGAGAGAGATAATCACAGCACAGAGGAGAAACTACTATATACAACTCAATGTGAATGTATTTGAAAATCTGGATGAAATAGGATCGTGCTTGGAAATTTTAAATCATCAGAGCAAAACCAGGAAGAGATAGAAAACTTGATGGAAAATAAGCTTTATTAGGAGAAAAAAACTGAAAAAGTTTCAAAGCACTATCCTCCAAATAAGGCACTGCATTCAGATGGATTTTTGAAGAGACTCTTATCAAAGTCTTAAGGGATATATAAATAATCCTAATGTGAGTTAAAACTACACAGAATAGAGAAAAAGATGAAGAGTTTTTAATTCATCTTATAAGCATTACATAAGTTTTATTCTAAAACAAGAGAAAAAAAGAGAAATAAGAACTAGTATCCAAACGAATGAAACAGGCACAGATTCTAAAAGGATATTTGTAAATTGAAAGACTTAACATACTTTAGTGCATTAAAAGAAAATATGCCTGGGTGGAAGGATGGGTTAAATGAGAGATGGGCATTAAGGAGAGCACTTGTTGGGGATGTTATATGTAAATGATGAATCACTAAATTCTAATCCTGAAACCAATACTACATTTTATGTTAACTAACTTGAAATTAAATTTTTAAAACTTAATAAAGTAAAATAAAAATAAAAAATAGAAGAATCATTGTGTCATAATAAGTAAGGTTTAGTCCAGTTAGATAAGATTAATATAACAGTAATCTTCAGTGTAAACTATCACAAAAATAAATTGATATAAATAAATCCATGTGACCATCTCTATAATCACTAAAAAGATATCCAATAAAATCCCACATCTATTCCTAATACACAAAAGATCTTTGTATCTGGGAATAGAAAGATGGTTCCATAATCTGAAACCAAAAGCAAAGAGCGTGCATGCTAATGAATCAATAGTGTCCTTTCAACAAAGGTCTAAAACAAGAGAAGGTGTCTAACCAGGGTAATAAAGTAATAAAAAGATACTGTTTTTGTCTTTTAAAACATCAGTTTAAACAAACAAACAAAAAAGCTTAAGTGAAGGGGAAGTTATTATAAATATTAAAGAAACCAGAGAATAGGAAATATAAGTGGACATCACTAGGGACCAGAAGTAAGATCTGAAAAAATTCCTAGATACAGTAATACTGTCTTTAAGTCTCAGTGTCGATCTCTCTAGAAACAGTATGATCCTAGATTTTATTCATTCTTCCTCCTCAGAAAATCTACTACCTTATCTACTTCTATATGGCCCCGATGTTTATGCAAAATGGCAGCCTATATGATCTTTCAATCATTATCTTTTAAATTAGTATTATGCCCCATTCACTCTCTCCCCTCCTGCTGGGACACCATTTAAATGTATGTTAGGCTTTTTCATTTGATCATATATATCTCTTACCCTCCTGTAGGCACTTCTCATTTTTTTGTCTCTCTATGCATCTTTCTTCTGACTTGCTGTTCAGTCTGCTAATTCTCTCTTCAGCTATATCTAAACTGCTATTTTGAGCTCTTAATTTTAGTTAATTATTTTTCAGTTTGGTAATTTCAAGTTAGTTTTTCTTGTGAAACTAAAATACAGTTCCTTTTTTTCAGTTTCTTCTTGAAATTATTCATGAGAGTTTCAATATGGTGATTTTTCTATTTCTTTCTGCCTTTATGAGACATAATTCTCCCATAATGAATACTTTCCTATCATCAACTATTTTGTTACCCAAAAATGCAGTTTGAAAGGAAAAAATAGGAAAATGCTTGATTCTTTCCAGAGTAAGAGTTGATATCTTTCCAATTTCCAATGGTAATCAACATTGTTTTCAAATGTATACCATCATATACACTCATGAAATTTTAAAACAACTTTGCTGACACATAATTTACATGCCATAATGTTCACAATTTAAAGTATAACATTCAAGGGTGTTTAGTATATTTACAGAGTTGTGCAACCATCACCATAATCTAATTTTAGAATGCTGTCATCAACACCAAAAGGAACCTTGCACCTATTAGTAATCACTCACATTCTATGAGGTCCCTTCCTGAAAGTCCTCAGCAACCACTAACATATTTTGTTTCTCTGTAGATTTGCCTATTTTGGATATTTCATATAATGGAATCATATAATATGTGGTGTTTTGTGACTGGTTTCTTCCACTTAGCATCATGTTTTTTTTTACTTGCATCCATGTTGTAGCATGGATCAGTATTTATTGCTAAATAATATTCTATTGTATGGAGAGACCACATTTTGCTTTTCCATTCATGAGTTGATAGACATTGGGTTGTATCCACTTTGGGCTATTATGAATAATGCTGCTATGAGCATTAACATACAAGATTTTGTGTGGATGCACGTTTTCATTTCTCTTGGGCAGATATCTGCCCAAGGGGATTGCTGGGTTATATGGTAACTTTGTGTTTAACATTTTGAGGAACTATCAAACTCTTTTCCAAAGTGACTGCACTTTGTACACTTATACTATCAACATATGTGTTTCTAGATTCTCCACAATTTCATAATTTATCATTGTCCTTTTTATTATAGCCATTCTAATGGGTGTGAAGTGATATATCATTATGACTTTTATTTGTATTTTTATAATTACTAATGATATTGAGCATCTTTTTACATGTCATTCACCATTATCATTTCAGAGAAATGTCTATTCAAATTCTTTGTCCATTTTTTTTTCTTTTTTTTTTTCTTTGTCCATTTTTAAATCGAATTATTTACCTATTATTATTGAGCTTTAGGAATTCTTTATATATCTTGAATACAAGCCCATTATCAGATATATGATTTGAGAATATTTGAGAATGAAGGTCCACTAGTTTTGTTCTTTTTCAAAATTGTTTAGGCTATTCTGTTTCTCTTGCATATCCATATAAATTTTAGAATCAGCTTATCAATTGCTGCAACAAAAGCACTTGGAATTTTGATAGAGATTGTGTCAAATCTCTAGATGAAATAGGTATATCTCAACAATATTAAGTCTCCCAATCTGGGGAAGATTGTCTCCCCCCAAAATGGGTATATTGATATCTCAACAATATTAAGTCTTCTAATCTGTTAACATAGATGTTTTCCCATTTATTTAAATCATCTTTAATTTCTTTCAACATTGTTTTATAGTTTTCAGTGTTTAATTCTTGCATAATTTGTTACATTTATTCCTAAGTATTTTATTATTCTTGCTACTAATGTAAAGGTAATAATTTTCTAATTTCATTTTCATATGTATTGCTACTGTATAAAATGCATTTTTTATACTGATCTTGAACTTGCTTATTAGTTCTAACAGTTTTTTAGTAGTGAATAGAGATAGTTTTACTTCTTTCTCACTAATAGGGATGCTTTTTTCCTTCCTTCCTTCCTTCCTTCCTTCCTTTTTTTCTCCCCAGTTGCCCTGGCAGGAGCTCTAGTACAATACTGAAGTGGCAAGTTCAATGCTGAACTTATGCATTTTTATATATTTTATATGTTTCTATCAATTGCAGCCTTTATTCTCTTTTTGAGCTAAAATTATCCCATCTTTGGTCAGTGGGAGCCTATCCTACTAAATTTCTGTGAACTTTTAATATGATTTCATTAGTTATTGATTGCTTTCTCACTTTCTGATATGAGAAGATCCCTGATCCAGCTAGTACTTCCCTGCTCTGGTCCTGGAATAATTAAGTTTTCCAAAAATGTTCTCCTTTAAATGGGAAATGGTATTTAGAAACCACAATCTGGGCATAAGGGTAACCACTGCCTTGAGTCATCATTTCATCTAATCTTCATATTTGACAGAATTAGGAAATAAGATTTTCTTTATACAATAAAGGGAAAAGTCACAAATTCATATTTATATTTTTAATTTAAATATAAAATTACAAAGCTTTACTTAAAGTCTTTGATTTTATACTTTTTTTTTAAAGATTGTATTTATTAATGAGAGACACACAAAGAGAGGCGGAGACACAGGCAGAGGGAGAAGCAGGCTCCATGCAGGGAACCTGATGTGGGACCTGATCCTGGGACTCCAAGATCACGCCCTGGGCCAAAGGCAGGTGCTAAACTGCTGAGCCACTCAGGGATCCCTGATTTTATACTTTTATCTCATTTCTCTTACACTGAGAATCCTGATTCCTTTTAAGGATGATAGAATTAGATATTATATGAATATTGCTTTATTCATAACAATATTCATGTAACAGTTTCAAAGTAATAATAACAATAGTATTACTAAAAATTAAATGCTGAAGAGCATTTGAGCTTTTGAGAGCTCTGTTATTTTTTTTTTAAGATTTTGTTTATTCATGAGAGACACAGAGAGAGGCAGAGACACAGGCAGAGGGAGGAGAAGCAGGCTCCATGAAGGAGCCTGATGCAGGACTCAATCCCAGGACTCTAGGATCACATCCTGAGCCAAAGGCAGACACTCAAACACTGAGCCACCCAGGCATACGGAGGGTTTTGTTATTTTTGTCATTAGAATATATCCCAAGAGATGTACAAATTATTGTAATTTATAGTCATGTAGAGTAATTCTTTTCTCTTTGTGATTATGGTACCAGTTTGATATATTTAGGTTTATTTGTTTCAATTAATTCATCATTTTTATTGCTTGCTTTCCCTTCTTTTTAATTTTTGTATTTTAATTATATAAAACATTTATAGTTCTCCAAAGTCCAAACTATCTAAAAAGGTATTTTTACAGAAAGTTCACTTCCATCCATGTTGCCTCTACCCTACTCTGTCACTCCCTGTAAGTAACTATATTAGTTTTTGTTTAGCCTTCGATTTTTTTCCTTTGAAAATCATCCCTATACAGTATAGAAAGTTAACAATCTTGCATTCTTATCTAAACTCAATAGGCTGAGTTGCATCATATTACTTTTTCCTATACCACTGGTTTCAAGTTGCCAAAATTTTGTTTAGAATTTTTGCATCCATGTCTGCAAGACAGACTAACTTGTAATCTTCTTTTCTTGTAATTTTCTTGTCAAATTATGCTGGCTTTGTAAAAAGAGTTCACAAGTGTTTCTTCTTTGTCCATTCCTTTTATGCAGTGAATTAAATTAATTATTTTTAAAATAACAACCAAGCATTATTCTTGGAATAAATCCAAACAAAACAGCAGAGAGTTATGTTTAAATCTTTCTGACAATCTTATCTTTTAATTGGAGTAGTTTAGTACATTCATATTTACTGTAATTACTAATTATCTGTTGGGGTTTTTTTTAAAGATTTTATTTATTTACTCATGAGGGACACCGGGAGAGAGAGAGAGAGAAGCAGAGGGAGAAGCAGGCTCCATGCAGGGAGCCCGACAGGGAACTCGATCCCGTGACTCCAGGATCATGCCCTGGGCTGAAGGCGGTGCTAAACCGCTGAGCCACCGGGGCTGCCCTAATTATGTTGTTTATTTACCTTATCTGTTATGTTTCTTTTTCTTTCCCTTCCTCCACTTCTTTTAAATAGTATTTACTATTTTTACCTCTACATTAGTTTTTCTTTTTTTTTTTTTAAAGATTCCATTTATTTATTCATGAGACACACACAGAGAGAGAGAGAGAGAGAGATAGAGAGAGAGAGGCAGAGACACAAAAGGTGGCGCTAAACCGCTGAGCCACCCGGGCTGCCCACCATTAGCTTTTCAGTTATACATTCTTTAACTATTCTCAAACTGCTTCTTCTACCATTCTTATATAAAGTGTTTCTTAGGTTATTTTTATATTAAGTGTTTTCCTTCAAGTTTGCAACATGAATCCTTGACTTATGAGGGTCTAACATAAATTGGTATTTACACTTCTCAAAAATGTTCATTTCTTAAAACACTTTTCTCTATTTACCCCATCCTGCTTTATGTATTATTATATTTTGATTCAACGTAACTTTTAAAAGAGCTGTTATTATTGCTGTACAGTCAATAATCACTTAGATTTTCCTATATATCTATTTTTTCTCTTGCTCCTCATTCCTTCCTGCACTCCTGGATTTCTCTCTGGGACTATTTGCTTTGTTTTTTAGAATATTTTTTTTTTACTTTTTGATGTACATTCTATGAATCTTAATGCCCATATAGATTTGTGCATGCACCACCACAATTGTGATGTAAAACATGAAAACTCCATTTAATACTTATACTAGTAGACACACACATATGTATGTTATATATATATATATATTATGTAGGTAATAGCTTCTATTTTTCTGGAAATACCTTTATTTTGCCTTCATTTTAGGTAATTATCATGAGGTATAGAATTCTAGACTGGCTATTATTTTCTTTCAGGCTTTTAAAAATGTCATTCTGTCATCTGGTTTCCATAATTTCTGCTGAGATGTTAACTTTCAGCCTTGTTGCTTCTTTTGAAAGTAGCATCTTTTTTTCTCCTCTATTTGCTTTTATCATTTTCTCTTTGTCTTTAATTTTTAGTAATTTGATTATCATGTACCAATGCATAGTTTTTTTTGCCTTTATCCTGCTTAGGGTTCATAGTAATTTTTGATTCTCTGACTCAAAATTTTTTATCACTTTTGGGAAACTCTTGGTTATTATCACTTCAAATATTGCTCCTCCCACATTTTCTTCCTCCCTCCAATTACATATGTTGGAATGTGTCATATGATAGATCATGTCTCTTATACTCTTTTCTGTATTTTCCATCCTTTTAGTACTTTAGTCGAGATTTCTCTACTTTCCTATCTCCAGCTCACCAGTTCTCTCTTCAGCTGCATCCAACATGCTGTCAAAACCCATTTATTGAGTTCTAATTTTGATTACCATATTTTTCATTTTTTAAATTTCTATATACTTATTAAAATACAGATTCCTGTTCTTTAGCAAAAAGTCTTCCTTTTTCCACTTATTTTCTTGATAACAGTAATTACAGTTATTTTAAAATCTGCATCTGATAACTGTAATAATCTGGAACACCTGTGAGGATATTTCTATTATGTTTTTCTCTTGGCCTAATTTCTTAGATCCTAGTAATTTTGTATTAATGCACTGTGCCTGAAAAAGTGTAAAGGCTCCAGATGAAGCGATTTTCCTACAGGGAAGAAAATCTGTCTGGCAAGCAGCTAGAGAGTAAGGACAGTTTGTCTCAACACAATGAGGTACTAAGATGAGTCAAGGCTGAGTTGTAAAAAAGCTTGATCTACCCTAATGTGCCCTCTTGTAAGGGTCTCAACTAAGTCTGTGGCATTTACTCGATGCTGTCTGCTGGTCAGTCCCAGATTTCTAGTTTTCATCTCCACAACAACCTAAGACTGCTAAAAATTCCACTCTGTGTTCCAGCTGCTCTTCTTGGCTTCTTAGCCTTTCACTTTACAGACTAAGAGTCATCAAGTGCTTCAAAGAGAACATCATCAAATGTCAGGCTCACTTCTGCACCTCCTTTATTTTCTGGAACTTTGGTTTCTTGAGTTTGGCTGCTTTGGAAATCTACTTCAAGGGCTCCTCAGACCCAAAAGACTGTCAGGAGCTCTGCTGCTTCTCTGCCTCTTTGTGTCCCCACTCTAACAAAGCTCTCAGCTTCCTTTTCAATGCTAAGGATCACCAATGCCAAGAGAAGAAAAGCAGCTTTCAGGATATCTGGCTTATTTCTGAGGTTTCCTCACTCTGATATCTTGACCTCTTCACCTCCAGGCTGCAGCAGTGGTTCTCTGAAAATTTCAAAGAGGTTCATTTCAATTATATCCATCTTTTTCGCATTGTTCTCAGTAGAAATCGGCAGTTTTCCAACACCTACTCCATCATATTTGGAAATAGGAATCTCCTTTGACAACTGAATAGTACTTCACTTAGTAGATATGCTATTTAACCAGTTCTCTGTTCAGAAACATTTGGGTTGCTCTAGACTTCTGCTGTAACAAATAAGGTCACAGTGTATATATCTTCACATATTTGCAGTTGAATATTTGAGAAAAGTATATGAAATTTTGCTAGATATCCCAATTTCACTTCATAGACATTGTACCATTTTGCATCCCCACTTGGACTTTTTAGCATAGCCTTGTCGAAATTTGCGTTGTCGAATTTTGTAGATTCTGTTTCAATCTGATAGATGACAGTGTCTCAGTAGTTCTGACATGGCATTTCTCTTACCACAAATGTTGGCTATTAGTGTACCTTACCTGTGAACTCTCTATTCATACCTTTGCTTATTTTTTAAATCAAGTTGTATATTTTTTTCTTCTCAATTTTTTAGGAAATCCTTATTACATTTAGCATGTTCGTACTTTGTGATAGAAGTCATCAAATTTTTCCTAATTTGTAATTATCTTATTATGACTCTGTTTTGTTTGCAGTGTTGTCAAATTTCTTCTTTTATTGAATCTTTTTTTATTGTTCAGTTAGAAATTTTCATTCAGGTTATTAAATAAGATTCACTCATAATTTTCTTCTCGTATTTGTGTTTTTTCTTGTCTTTGTTTTGTTTTCATTTAGATCTCTAACACATTTGTAATTTATCCTGGACTATCTTATGAGAAAAAGATCCCCTTTTTTTTTCTTTATCCTTACAGTTATCTATTTGCCCCACAACTATTTTTTTTAAGATTTTATTTATTTATTCATGAGAGACACACAGAGAGAAGCAGAGACACAAGCAGAGGGAGGAGCAGGCTCTCCCTAGGGAGCCTGATGCAGCACTTGATCCCGGGACCACGACCTGAGCTAAAGACAGAGGCTCAACCACTGAGCCACCCAGGCGTTCCAACCCCACCTCTCTTTAAGGTAAATTTTCCCCTCTGATTCAGTGCCTCTTTTGTTATACACTACATTTTTCTTAATTATATTTCTGGGCAATCTATTATGATCCCTGAGTTTATAAGTCTTTTCCTGAGCCAGTACCTCAATGCTTTAATTTAGAGGATTTTTAAACTTTTACTATATTCTAAAAGGATTAGCCATGCATTAGATGTTCATTCCAACTATTTCCTGGCTATTCTCAGTTGTTTATTCTTCCATATAAACTTCACAATCAACTTGTCTACTTCTGGGGGGAAAAAACCTGAGGAAATTTTTATTGAGGTTGCATTAAATTTATAACTAACTTAGGAGGAAATAACATCTTTACGATGTTAAGTGTTCCTATTGAAGGATGGGTATTTTTTTCAATTTGTTCAAAGCTATTTTTATATCTTTCAAGAATGTTTTACAATTTTATTACTTTTGCATATTTCTTATTAGCTTCTTGTCTAGGTGTTTAAATTTTTGTTACTGTATCCTCTCATTTTATCTTCAAATTGCTTATCATTTACATATGAAGGCTAATGATTCCAGCGTGCTCATATTTCATCATCATACTACTTTATTATGTCATGCTTGTACTTTTCCATTGATTCCTTTGGTTTGTCCAGATATGCAATTATATGACCAACACAGGGCTTGCCTCTTCCTTTCCAACTCTTATGAGTCTAATTGTTTTCTCTTGTTTAATGGACGTGACTAACATTCAAATGCAACGTTAAATAATTGCAGAGGTAGTGGTCATCCTTGTCTTCCTCCTGACTTTAGGGAAATGCCTCCCTAAAGTATTTGACATGTGACAATCATATAGGAAACTGGCTTTTGGACTGATACGTACACACACACACGCACACAATCTTATTAGGCTAAAAAAATTTTTTCTGTGCTATTTTTTTCATTGTATGCTAGACACAGACATAACATACTTTGAAAACTTACGTGTAGAAATGAGGCCAAAGATGATATAGCTTGCTCCAGAGTTTTTGTTGCTTATGCCATAACTGTGGGGGCATTATTGGCAATCCAGACTAATCCTATTCTAATTTTAGGTTTTAGATTTCCTAAGTCTTTCAAGTGACTTGAAAAGAGGCTTTGCTCCATATGGGGGCCCATTTAGTTCTACTCCACCCTTAGTTTTAGGGGGCAGCTTTTCATGCTTCTGACACCAAAGTACAGGGCATGTCCCAGGGCCACTAACCTTGTCAAGCCCTGGATCCAGAGCTCTTTCTCTGTAGCATCAAGAAGTTTTTAAAAGCATAGCTCAATATTTCAGTTCTCCCTTCAAGATCTGCAAATGTTGCCCAGACAAGAGCAGCTCCAATACCACTCACACTCTTGATTTCTGTCTTCTCCCGTACCCTGACCATTAATTTCTCACTACCTTAATTCTTTGATGATTTTAAAACTCAATTTATATTTTATCTAGCTTTATTTTAGTTTTGCCTTTAGCAAGAAGGCTGGTCTGAATCATCTCATCCCGTTACCAAAAGTAGCAGTCCTAGTTGATGACAACAAATTAAAAATAAATTTAAGAATCAATAAAGAGAAAAATGAAAGAAAGCAGACTTTTTGAAAATCACATTTTTCAATGTGTAGAAGATTTCCAGATGTGTCTGGACAATCTTTTAGAAATAGGTACTTCTCCACAAACAGATAACAGCATGAACTTCTTAGGACTAAAAAGTAATAAAATAATAAAGTTTATTTCCACAACATGCCCCTCAAAGTAGCATAACTTCACAGTCTTATTTTACATTTTATTCAATTTACATATCATCTAAGCTCTGCTAAGCTTACTTTAAGGCACATGAGATGTTATGAAACATCTTATGCTCAGAAAATGCAGAGTTACTCCTTGTTTCTTATCTGTTGCCTAAGCAAATTTTTTCCAGGGAAATCATCTCCTCGTATATATAAGCAAAAAATAAGCAAACAACAACAACAAAAAAGCATAAGGCACTTTCAGCTCCTTGTTCCTTTACTGCCCCACCAAATACAATGTGACATGAGATTTCTTGGACTGGATCACATACTCTGTGGGACTATCCCACAAGTTCCTCAATCTCATTTCTTTTAGTCCATCAGAAGCATATCTCATTGGTTTAACAATAGTACTTAAAAGTTTGAACCAAGTACTTTTGTAACAGTATGAAAAGCAACTACCCAGAAGATTATGAGTCTCTTGGGCAGGTTGGCTAATATACTTGGAACAGGATCTGACATTTAATAAGAACTGGCAATGCTGAAACAGCACTTGAAGGCAGCCACTGTAGGAAACTTCAGGAGGGATGGAAAGGTAGACCCATTTCATACAGGGCCCAGAGGTGCTATATATTTGGCTTCAAATGTTCAAAATATATATCCTTTATTGGGGATCTCTTCTGGGAATAGAACAGACTAAGGTGATGCAGACAGGCCTCTTTTCCACTGCAAACAAACACATTGACTAGTTGGACATAATAGTAGTTGTTTTTAATAGCAGTATTTCATAATCCAGCTATAAAGAAAGAACTGGAGATGACCAGGGGCCAGGAACAAAGAAATCAAACTGGAGCAGTGAGAGGGAGCTGAGGCAGCATGGGGGTAGAGAGGCCCACCACGGACAGGGTACTGACAAAGGCCCTGGGTCCTGGAGTGTGAAGGTCTAACATGGGCAGTAGACTTGGCCTCCTAACCACAGGAGGTGGAGGGACTGGAGACGAGCTCGGGCATGCATCACTGAGTCTCATTTATAAAAGGGGGACTAGAAGTTTTTGCTCACTGACCAGGAAGGAGATGAGAAATTTAGTCATATGTGCATATTGGGTAGGGGAAAACTATTGCCCTTAGGGAACCAAAACTTCAGGCATCTGCTATATATAGGTATGAAAGAACATAAACCCATAACACTATCTTATACCATATAAAAATAAGTTCAAAATGGATTAAAGACTTGACTATAAAAATTAAACAAAGATCCTGCAAGAGAATTGAGGCAACTATGCATTCAGAGTAAGTATGGCAGAGACCTTCTTAATCAAGACTAGAAACCCACAAGTTACTTAATAAAGATTGGTATGTTTGATCCTGTAGTCTTTTAAAATGCTTTATGGCAAAAGATTCCATGAACAAAATTAATAAAAATAGACTCTGAAAAAGTGTCAATGCAGACATTAAAGAAAAGGTTAGTATCTGCAAAATACAAACACTCCTTACTCGTTGGCAAGAAGGGAACAAAAAACAGAAAAGGGCAAATAACATGGAGATAACTCACAAATGATAAAAATTTAAATGGCCAACAAACATATGAAACAATGGGCAAACTTACTAATACTAAGAGAAAAGCAAATTAAATTTACAGTGAGCTATTTACTTCATATCCACCAGACTGGCAAAAATTTTAAATATTGATAATATCTATTTGTTGTTGGGATTCAGGGATAATGGTAATTTCAGATATTGGTGGGGGACATGAATGATTATAGCTTTTTTGGAAAGTAATCTGATAATTACTATTACCATTTTTTAAAATATACATTATATCTCACTTCTGATAATCCATCCCCAGGGCCAGCAAACCATGGCTATGGGCCAAGTCTAACCCATTACCAGGTTTTACAAATTAGGTTTTATTAGAACACAGCCACTCATTTGTTTATATATTGTCTACAACTGCTTCAGGGCAAAGGCAGGGGAAAGAGAAGACTGCACAACCCACCAAGCCTAAAATATTTACTATCTGGCCTTTTTCAGGGTAAGTTTGCTGACCCTTGATCCATCCCATGGAAATAAAGGCACGAGTCTGTAGCGTTATTTGTACAACAGTGTATACTAGAACACTGCTTATAAGAACAAGCAAAATGAAAGTCAATTGTTGAAGCATGTTTGAATAAATTATAGTATGCTCATACCATGGCAATAGTAAGCAAGTCTTAAAAGCAATGAATTAACATTCTACCAGTAGATTTGGAAGGACTTCCATGAGGTATCTTTGAGTAATATATCAGGAAGCAAGTGTACAATTCTATTTTTGTAAAATAAATAATAACCATATGTCATATATATTTGTATAGAGAGGCTTCGTTTAAGATGATATGACCAAGGAAAACACATGTGACAACATACACTGTGTTGTTCACATGAATTACACAGAATAGGGACAGGATGAAGAGTATAGGACTGAAAGAAGGAGCTACATAAGACAGAAAAAGATCGCGTGCGTACACACACACACGTTTGACAAGGTCACACTGATATATTTATATAAAATATAATTTTGTGTATGCATATAAATAGACAATGAAATGAAAATTTAAATGGAACTCAATTGAAAGGTTAAGTCAATTAGACATGGGTGAAGAGAGAGTTAACAAACTGAAAGGGAACCATGAGGAAATACAATAAAAAGGAGCACACAGAGAAAGAGTTGAAAAGTACAAAGGATCCAGCATTAGTCTACTCAGAGGCCCCAGAGAGACTAGAAAGGATGGAGGACAAATGATTTCAAGGCAATGAATGAGAATTTTCCAGAAATAAGAAGGACCTAAGAAGCACCCAAGCAACATGAATCGAACACACAGGAACATGGTGGTATAAAACTGTAAGACAGCAAAGAGACTGGTGTATGTTGGGGGGCAGGGAAGGCAGCTTACAAAGGGATGATCATTTATAGCTTTCCTAATTTCTGCAACAATATTAGCCAGAAGACAATGGAATCATAACTTCAAAGTGCTGAGGAAAAATACTTCCAATCTAAAATTCTATATGCAGTTTGTGTCATGAGGGAAGGCAAGATAAAAAAAAATATATCCAGACCAAGATAGAGTGTGCACCATGTGAAGACTTCCACTGAGGGAATTTTTAAATTATTTTATTCATTTATTTTAGAGAAAGAGAGTGTCTGTGAGAGCATGCATGGCGGGGTGGGGGGGGCAGTTTGTAGATTGAAAGAGTGGATCCCAAGTAGACTTCCTTGCTGAGCAGGGAGACTGGTGCAGGGCTCATTCCAGAACCCTGAGATCATGACCAGGTTAAGTTGGCCACTTAACCCACTGAGCCACCCAGGAACCTGGCAAGGGAACAGAATTCTGAAGGAGGTAGTCTTGGGTGAAAATAAATTGAACCCAGAAAGAAGAATGGATTGCAAGAAACAATAAAGAGTAAAAAACTGGGTAAAAAAAAAAAAAAAAAAGAAATGAGTAAATATGCTGGCATAATGAAAGAATCCTAAACTCTTGAAGCTATAATAATGATGACTAATAATAATTTCTTTGTTAAAATTAGGGGGGAACAAACACACTCAACCACCATAGCATGAAAGATGGAGAGGATGGAATCCTTACCGACTCCCAAGGTCCTGCCACTGAGGAGGGAACATTACTCTCTATCTTTATTTAGATTTTGTTGAACACATATCCTTGTTTTTTTAAAAAGGAAAAACAAAAGAATACAAATGCCCACTCACCACAATCAGGCCTTTTAGCTGCTGGCAACAAAAGCCACCAGGGGCTGATGGAACTAGGAAAGAGATTCATTAAAAGGACTTTGGGTAGGGGCACCTGGGTGGCTCAGCAGTTGAACACCTGCCTTTGGCTCAGGTTGTGATCCTGGGATCCTGGGATCAAGTCCTGCATCGGGCTGCCCACATGGAGCCTTCTCTTTCTGCCTGTGTCTCTGCTTCTCTCTCTCTCTCTCTCTCTCTCTCTCTCTCTCTCTCTCTTTCTCTGTCTCTCATGAATAAATAAATAAAATCTTAAAAAAAAAAAAAGTCAGGTAGCTCACAGGTAGCTGGGGCATCTCAGGTAGGCCCAGCACTGCAGGCAGGCTGCATGTCCCCTTCCCCACCTGCACTGCTGTGGCATGACATCGCAGGCAGCACCCTAAACACCCTGCCAGCACTGCCTGGAGCATCACACTGGCAGGCAGCACACAGGGCTGACCCAGAGCAAGGTCGCCCCGGGGCAGTGGGGAGTGGAGAGGGGTGGACGGGGTGGGGGGGGGCACCTGCAGTGGGGCCCCCAGCTCCTACCCTGGTGACAATGCGAGCACAGGGCAGCTGCCCAGGAGGCAGCAGGTTCTTTCACTGTTACAGAGAGAGGTGGGCTCAGCCTCCCAAAGACAAGGGAGGAAAGGGATGTCCCCCAAGAGATCTTCCACAGGCCCACTGAAAACTTCACATAGGTGCACACAGCACTGAAGCAATCTGAATAGGAAGTGTAACTTCCTGTAGCAGGAAAGGGGAAACAAAGACAATTTAATCAAGACAATGGAAGGTAGCGGAGGGGAGGCTGTTATTTATTTCCTAGGGCTGCCCTCCCAAAGGACCACAGACTCCAAGGCTTAAAACAACAGGAACACATTCCTTCAAGGTTCTGGAGGCTGCCAGTCCGAAGGGCAAGGTGTGGGCAGGCCTGAGTCTTTTCTCTGAGGCTCTGAGGGACAAGCTGTTCAGTGCCTCTCTCTGAGCTTCTGGAGGTCGCAGGCGGTCCCTGGCGTTCTGCAGCGTGTAGGTGCATCACTGGGACCTCTGCCTCCACCTTCACGTGGTATTGCCTCTGTGCCTTGGTGCGTGAGAGTTTCCCTCTTCTCACAAGGACACCAGTCCTTGAACTGGGGCCCAGCTTCATCTAGCATGACCTCATCTTGGCATGATGACATCTGCAAAGATCCCACTTCCAAAAAAGGTCTCATTTTCAAGCCCCAGGTGAAACGTGAGTTTTAGAAGGACATGATTTGACCCAGTATGGGGCAGGGCGGTGGGGAAAGGGCGGTGGTTTAAAAAAATAAAAAGGATAGTAATCACCTGGGTGGGGGGACCCTGCTAAAAATGCAGATTCTCTGTTCCAACCTCCTCGAGGTTCTGAAGTCAGTGGACTGAAAAGAGGAAGGGCCAATAATCTGCATTTAGAAAGCATCCCCATGGTTTTCCTTGTTGAAAACGCTGGTGGAGCAGGACCCACCGGTGAGAAGTACTCTCCTGGAGGATCCCACGCCAGGCCACAGGAGCACAGGGGACAAGGAAGGCTGCATGGAAGAGGCGGTTGTTCAGGGGGGAATTAAAGGACAGAGAAGGTCTCCGGGCACAGTGATAGGTTTTTGCAGCAGCACAGAGCACAGTGCTAGAGAACCAGTGGTTTGGGATGGAGAGGAGGGTGAGAGAGGCCAGGGCCCTCGGTTTCTTTCTGTTTCTTTTCTGGGTCTGAGCAGGAGGGCCAAGAGCCTGTTGGTACACGTTATCATTAATGGCTATGAAGTAACGGGACAGCACTCAGGGCAAGACTCCTTATGTACTTTGTTTTGAATTGTTTTGTGTCTAAATCAAATGAACTTGATGCTCAGTCTATTTGCCAGGGTCGGTGAGACATTCGGCCTTAGTCATTATTGGCAAACACATCTCCTCCCTAAGAGCCCACAGGGTCCTCCACGATCCCGAGAAGTTAGCAAAGGCCTTTAAGCTTCAGTCCAACAGGGCAGCCTTTGAGAATGCCCATGACCATGGGGCGCCTGGGTGGCCCAGTCGGTGAAGCACCTCCCTTCAGCTCAGGTCATGATCTCGGGGTCCTGGGATCGAGACCGGCATCGGGCTCCCTGCTCAGTAGCAAGGCTGCTGCTCCCTCTGTGATCTCTCTGGCTCTCGCTCCCTCTCTCAAATAAATAACATCTTTTTAAAAAATGTTTTAAAAGAGAGAGAGAATGCTCATCATTTGGCCCCCTGTGAGAGCCACACACACAGCTTCACTATGCACCACGGAAAACCTGGCTGCAGTTTTCAAAGCCGGGGCTTAGGGCTCAGATTCCAAGCAGTGGCCAGCATCCCCCACACCTGCTACCTCCCCGGGATCTGTGAGAATCAGGTGCACGTTTCTGCTTCCAATCCTTGGGAACCCAATTGTGTTTCTCCACAGGCCCCTGGGTCACCTTCCTTGAATGTCTTTTCTCTACCAACCCTTTGCAAGTCCTGCTCCCTGGTGGACAACCCGGAGTTAGAACCCTGGGGAGCCTACACCTGCTGGGAGGGAAAGCCAGCACCAGGACACAAAGGCTCATTGTCCTGTTGAGGAGTGGGGGAGGAAACAGAAGAAGAGAGACAGCAGGACTTTCTCAATCCGTCCTGCTATGTCTGCTCCCATAAATGAGGGCTTCACCTCGTGTTTGCATTCAAACACGGATTCATTTCCCTTTGTACTAAATGACCTCCCGGGTGACTTGTCTTTGCTCGTTTGGGTTTTGTTTTATTTGGACATTTTATGTGAAAAGGCAATTGTGCTTCCTTTCTCTAAGCAACAAGGCAGAAGCGGAGGGTTTGGCACTCACCACATCCAGGGCCAAGCGACTTTACCTCTCTGAACCTCAGTTTCCTTCCCTGGGAGGTCCAGCTAATGTTTCCCCTGACTTCCTCACACCTCACAAAGCTGCGGGGTTGGAGGAAGGCCATACATCAAGAAAGGATGGTGCACATGGAAGGCGCCACCAACACAGAGCCTTCCGATTTCCAAGAACATCTCACTCATCCATCACTCATTTTCTGAAACTGCCTGGTTTCGGGGGCTAGAACTTTCCCCACTGGGAAGTGGGGTTCAAATGCCATGTACGAGCGCTCCTCTTTCTCTGCCTTCCAGCTCTCATCAGTTGGAAGCAGCGGGACGATTGTCGCCTCAGCTTTAGATGAAGAGGAAAGATGTCCCTGTGTGGCCAGGACAGCCCTGGTTTCTGTCTCGTGTCCTGGCCCCATGATGACTATAACCCGCTCCCCTCCCCTTCGCTCTCCAAAGTGCTTCCGTTTGATCAACTTATGTGTTCAACCTTAGCTGCTTTAAGCAAAGGGGATTAAGTAAAATATCTGTGATGCGGAGCAGGATGCCTTGTAATTATCAAACCCATCAACGCCAGCCCAAAGGAACACACACCCCAGCCAGGAATAGAAAAAAAAAAACAAAAAAAAAAAACCACTCCCCTAAATGCTTGAAATCTGTCGCCATCGTGTGGCCAAAAGCTGCTCTTTCAACAGGATCTTTGGGTCTCAGGAGGGATGGAGGAGGGACACAGAACACACAGAATTAGGGGCTTGCGAAATAAGCATCTCATGAACATCTACTTTGGTGGTTGGCGCCTAGAGATAACAGTCACCGTTTTCAGGACATGGATAAGGCAGAAATTAGGCCTCTGATTTGAGGCTGAGATTCCAACTAAAAGATGGAATGTTAGGCAGCTTGCCGGTTAGAACGTAATTAATTTCCCTAGAGGTTCGGCCTTATATTGAAATATGAATTCAACACAGTGGGGGTGATGGTGATTAATCAAATAAATATGCCAGCGAATGTTTAATTGGGTGGGGCCTCTGGGGGAGAGGAAGACTTCTAGGTAACAAATGAACTGCCCGGAAAGGGGAGGAGGGTGATGTTGAGAGGAGCTTCCCTGAGAAGGGGACCTGTGAGGGGAAATATGGTGAATGACCAGGGCACCGAGGGGAGGGGAGGCAAGGGTTCAAGTCAGGGCCAGGATCATGAGACAGAAGAAGGGGTGGGGTGCTGGGGGGCAGCCCACAATGCCATAGGGAGCAAGAGAGTGGGGGCCGTGCTGGGAGATGAAGCTGGTAAATGAGATCTGGTAGCGGGTCACTGGGCGTGTTATGGACTTTTAACCCTAGGGGTAATGGGAAACTGTTCACATCACAAGCAAGGAGACTACAGGGTCACGTCTGAGTTTCAAAATGCTCATTCTGGTGATGACAAGGAGGAAAGACTTGAGAGGGACTATCCCGGATTTAAGACAAACCATCATTGCAGTGATCCCTGTATTATAATGGTAGGGAACAGTCGGGATACACTGGGCACTGTTTTTTTCTCACTTTTCTTTTTTCCTTTTCAAGTAGGCTCCACACCCCAGCATAGAGCACAACACGGGGCTCGAACTCACACCCTCGAGAGCAAGACCTGAGCCAAGAGCAAGAATAGGATGCTTAACCGATTGTGCCACCCAGGCGCCCCCATTGGGTACTGTTTCTAAACGCTTTGAGCGTAATCACTCATTAATCCTCACAAAAACCCAGTGAGATAGGTAGGTTTACTACACCCATTTTACAGATGCAAAATGAGGCAAAAAAGTGTAATCCCAGAAGCCGCCCCCCCCCCTTGTGGCCAATACACAACAATGCTTATGGATGGTAATATAAGAAAATGGAGAACAGGCAGTTTCAGGACTATTTCAGAAGAAAAACCAACAAGACGTGATGTGCTAAATATGGGGCCCGAAAGAGGGGTCGGGGGTACGTAGGCTGTCGACTTTAGCAGCTATTACAGGGATGCCAAAGGAACAGCAGGCTGGGAAGCAACCACGGATCTGACCTTGCTGGTGTGGAGTTGGACCAGCGTTTAAGACAATCCGAGGAGATCCTGAGCCGGCAGCTGGCTCAAGAGATAGAGATAGGAATGTGGTCCTGCTGGTGGAAGAGATGGTAACTGAAGTCACAAGTAGGACTGCCTGAGGACACGGCACAGGGTGAGGACGAAGGGGCTACAGGTAGCCCAGGGGAACTCGGACATTTAATTGCAGGATGAGACTGCAAATGAGATGGAGGGGGCAGGGGAGACTGGAGGTGCTGAAGCCTGCAAAGCCAGAGAATTTGGTATCGTGAAAGCTAAAAGAAAGTTTCAAGGAAGAGAAGAGCAACCACAACAGATGCTGTCGGGAGGTCAGGCCACGTTGAGGGCTGGGAAATGCCCTTTGGATCTTGTGTCGGGCATCCCAGAGGCAACTCCTCAGAGAAGTCTGCTGTCTGGAGGGAAGAGGGGCTGGCAGCCCAAGGGAGAGAGCAGAACAGGCCTTTCCTTCTTCCAAGATAGACGATGCGTAAACACGTACGTTGAAATGTAGAGGAGAGTGATGCGGTTGACCAAGTGCCTGAATATGGAGAGGAAATACAGCTTGCCCTTGTACAACCCGGGTTTGAACTATGCGGGTTGTCCACTTCCATGAGGATTTTGTCAAGACACACAGTACCATAAATGTATTTTCTCTTAGGATTTCATTACCTTCCCTCTAGCTTGTTTTATTATAAGAATGTCGTATATAACACATGGAACATATGGACAAAATATATGTAATCGACTATGTTATTGATAAGGCTTCCTGTCAACAGGCTATTAAGTTTTGGGGGAGTCGAAATTTAGTAAGATTTTTGATTCCATGACACATTGTTCAAGAGCCAACTGTACTTTACAGTGTCAATTTGCTGAAGAGGGAGGAGGAGAATAGGATCCAAAGCAAAGCACAGGAGGAGGGATTATTTCAGATAAGCAGAGGGGTCTGTCCTTTAATGTACCAGGAGGGAAGGAGAGGGTGGGAACAGACACACAGGCATGAAAACTCTGTACAAGGGTGCCAGGCTCGTAGATTTCTCTTCTCACTAAATGACTTCTGTTTAACCAAAATGGTTCCCAAACCTGCTTGCTTCTGCTGTCTCTAGTTCTATAATTAAATACTACAGTGAAATGAGAGTGTAAAAAAGGGTTGCTATTTCTATGAATGTTTTGTGAAAATCTGATAAAGCCAAGATGCTAAAAATCCTGTCCATCTAGGGACAAGTGAGGCAGCTGTAAAAAAAAAAGGGGGGGGGAATAGAGTCAAAATCTTTGCTCTGCAAGGTTCCGTTCTTGTTCCGATTTTGAGAACAAAACCAGAAATCACAGAATTGTAAGTCTAAACTTTTACAAAGAAAATGAGATTGAAATTCTAAGGGATCTATATTCAGTGAGAAAACAGCCGTGGTCTCACCTCAAATAGTGTAAGATGAATGTGTGTTTTGATTCCCCATTTCAATGGACTTTTTCAATGGCCTGACCAGCTCCTAGACCAAGCTGGCATCAAGGAAGGCTTCTACAGTTACAAAGGTAAATATGAAGAGGAGAGGGAGGGTAAGTTATGGCTTGCCTACTCTACATTAAAGAATATGCTTCACTAGGATTTTTTAAAAATATACTCCTTACAGTAATCCTAGATGTTATCATTTCCATTTAGCAGCTCAGGAAACACGTTAAGTAACCACCAACTATGAAGATAAAGAGCGTAGGTAGGAACTCCATCCTTCTGACTTCATCCTAAGTTCCAGATGGGCCATTTCCACTGGTCTTACCCAGACCTGGACTTTCCCCCAAACTACACTCCACCCACATCCTCCATCAGCCACACCCTTGGGGCATCCTTCTCCTTGACCTTCCATTATCTATTCACCCACCAAATCCTGTCAAATCAGTTCCCATCAGTATCTGTTCCATTTGTCCCCACGTCCACGAGCCTTGCATAGACTCACATTGTCCTCTGCCTGGATCCTTCAATAGTTTCCTGCTACCAATTTTGTAAATAGGCAGATCTGAGCAATATCATTCTACATGCATCAGTGGAACATTTGCTATTCTTTCAAGTTCTTTCTTCGGTTTGCTTCCAGCACATTACTTTCCTCCAGGTAGGTTCCTGGTTTTCTCCCCAATCCTTCTCAATGTCCTAATGGTCTCTCTTTTTCTTTCACCAGCCTCTTAAATAGTAGTGCTCTTTAGGGGCCACTCCTTGGGTCTCTTCTCATTCTATCCTCCCCCTGGTAGATCCTATTTTTGCCTTCAGCTTCAAATGCCTTCACATACCAATGATCAGTCTGTATTTTCAACCATGCCCTTAGATCATTCTTAGAACTGGTTAGTATTTCTATTTACCTAATGGCCCCATAAGCACATCAAACTCAAATATGCATAGCCATAACTGGACTCTCATCTTCCATCTCCCTATGGCCAACCACTGACCTACTTCTTCAGTATGCATCCCTCAGTGTTACCAATCTCAAACGAAACTCAAAATGTTGAAGTCATCCTTCACTTATCCTCTTGTCTTCACAATCCAATCTCAGGTCCGGCTGATTCTTTATATCCTCACATTTACCATGGCTGTCACTCTTCTCCACTAACTTTCTATTTTCTTACTTACACTATAGTAAGATGCATCCTGTTTCCACTGTGCCTCCAAAGCAATCCTCCTTAATACAGTTAGCATGAGCTTTCGGAGTCATCTATACTTAGCCCAGGTGCAAGACCACTCAATAGATGTTAAACAAGTGAATCCATGTTTTCACTCAATTCAAAGTATTTCAGCGGTTTCCAACACATGTACCTCAAAGTCTTTGCCATTGCATACGAGGTCCCTTGTGCCTTAGATTTTTCTTACTTCTCTAGTTTCACATCACTATGCCCTATAACTACTATTTCCAGGAATAACAAAGCATCTTTCCATAACTCTGACTTTGCACATGCTTTTCTTTCGGTCTGGAATTCTTCTGCTCATCCTCTACTTGAAAAACTCCTACTCCTCCAAGATTTTTTCTTTCTCTCCCTTCCCCTCCTCCTCCCATCAACATTCTCCATAAACAGTATCATTTTTATAATTACTCATTTGCATATAACAATCACATATCCTGGCCTGTAGAGCTGCCGGGGGGCTAGTCCAAAAACATTCCTTGTTCATTTTCAGGAAACTTCTACCTCCTTCTAAGGGTCATTTAATATCCCAGACTTTGAGATCAGTCTTTCAGGACTCTGAACTGATGCCCAGCGCACGGTCCTCTTCTCCATCCCAATTCCAGTCATCAAGTATTAGTGACCATCCTGACAGTACACATACACCCTGGAAGGAGTCTCTGTTCTGATTCCTTTTCTATGGCTATATTTGGTGACTCTGCTCAGAACTGCTTCACCTCTAAAATTCTAATCCCTACCCCAAACTTCCTTCTACCCATTATATACAAATATCACACTCATTTTATCTTCAGTCTCTACCCCTTCCTATTCACCCAATTTATCAGTATCTTACTGATCAGACTTCTCTTACAGCCCAGCTCAAATCCCACAGCCAACCTCCAGCAATCTCTAAGGGCCTTGCCCTTTAGATACTCCTCCTGACCTTAGCATGGTCCACTTTTTCCCACTCTACATTCTTGGCAGCTGAGCACTAGTGGAGAAAAATGAAAAGCTTGGCTCCTGGCCACTGCCATTAATGATTTCCCATCTCAAACTGGTTTTCAAAGGCATTCCTCAATCCTTTCACTAGGCTTTGGTCAGTGTTCTCACTTAGTCTTCCGGATGGTTCATACTAACAAATATGTGAGACATGACATATGGTAAATAGAATATCAAAACAATCTTAAGGGTGTTGGGTCATGTATGAGAAGAAAACCAAACACCACATATGGTCAAAGCCATTTAGTTCTATTGCTGTATGTCCTTTGGGTTCTAAGTTGATTACTTTCACGGCATTAGGAACACTACGGCTGTCTTAATTCTTACAGATTTTTCAAGTTTGAAAAATGTGGTGAAGGGTGGACTCCTGGTAAAAATGACTGCTTTCCAACTCCTCTCATGCCCCAGGTACCTTTCATATTTGCTATACTTCATCAATAACACATACCAAACTTTTGTTTTCATCTTAATTTATTCTGTGCAGTTTAAAGTGAAAGTTAAAACATCAAACAAACCACAGAAGCTTTAGGTATAGTATTGACCAGTTCGGAAACAAAAACAGTGAGTGATCATTTATACACATTCCTTAACTCTAACTTTACATCTTGTTATATAAAGGTACTATTAACGCACACAATTCTAATTCCTTATAAACCTATTTGTCGAGCAGCAGGATGACAATGCATCAGAGCACAGCACAGAATGTTTCCATTAAGAAACCACAGCAGCAGTATGTATTTGGGGAATGGTTATGCACAGAGTTAACTGGGAGGGCAATGTTAAACGCTGGTCATAAGACAGGCAGCACATGTATTAACAAATGGAAAATGTAATTTTTATTAATATAAGATAAAATGTTATTATTTATGCTTTAAAAGCTACAGGATACTTTAAAAGTAGACCATACAAGGTGCTTTAATTCTAGACTCCATAACAAAATACTATTCCATTAGTTGCTTCAAAGTCCATCACCTTTGAGTACTGCTCATTGGCTTTTTTAAGTCAACTTCAAATATAAAAGCACTTGAAGTTTACCTGTCAAAAATCTAAAGTTAAACTAGCTACATGTTACATTAAAACATACCTTGTAAGAAAGACAGACTTTAAAAAATACTGCATTGTTGACTTAAAATAATTTCTAAATAGGTTGCTCCTAAAAATAAAAATGTACTACTTTCAAATCTTTTAACATATTTTGGTTTGAAACAACATTCTATGAAACCATTAATATGGTTCACCCACCTTTCAGCAAATATATTCCCACCTTTCAGCAAAATAACAGTTGGAAGTGGTTTTTATACCCAGTATCATTTGACAAAATGGGTCAGCACGTAAGTGAATTAGCTATTGAACAAAAAGCAATGTTTTAATGTTTCCATGAAATGTTTCCATGAAACATTTAATGTTTCCATGAAAACAACACTACAAAATCCATTGGATGAATTCTATTTTTAGCTTTACGTAAATATCAAAAACCTCACTTAAGAGCGCCACACAAATATTTAGCGTTTTTTGGCATTTAAATCAGAGCAATGCAAACCAGTACGTTTGATACAGGCAATTTGCAATTTTCACAAAAGTTTCAGAGGCAAAAGAGATGTGGGAATGGTAAATGGGTAAGGAAATGAAACAACCCTGTTGGAGTCCTTGATTTTAGAATTTTCAAAAGATGGCACAGTTGATTGCCATCACTGTGATCACAATCACAAACAGTGACTTGTGAGCATTCAGACAAGGCGGATACTTGTATCCTCAGCACCTTCTAAATTTCAAAATTAACCACAGGCAAGTCAGTCTCCCACTGAGAAACTGAAAAAGTACTTGGGAAGTTCCCAACTGAGTGCGGCTACAAAAGCAGTAATATAGGAACAGAAATACCACACAAATAATTGTTAATACTCCTCTTGCCTTTCTTAGTGGCCT
This sequence comes from Vulpes lagopus, assembly GCF_018345385.1. NCBI lineage: Eukaryota > Metazoa > Chordata > Mammalia > Carnivora > Canidae > Vulpes > Vulpes lagopus. Next base: position 15,386,606 of record NC_054833.1, read on the forward strand.
TAGAAATATATACTATGGTGAGTCTTAATGGGGGAAAAAGAGTACAAGAGAAGAATACAAGTTTTAAACAAAGGAATTGGCTTGTAGGATTTTCATATTGGCACCACTGATTTCTTTTTACTCTCTGAGGAGGAGTTAAAACATGGTAGGTAGAGTGTGAGCGATTAATATGCTTTTGGATAGATTTCCCAAATAAGTTAAATAGAACATTTCCTTAAATTCTACTAAAAAAAAGAGATATCCTTGATGCATACTTGTTAATAAATAATACCAACACATACACATTTACGTGGATTCATTTATATTAACTTGTGGATGACCCTTGCAAGTTGTTACATGAGCCATCATCATTCCTTAATACTGAAACAGTACAGAAGCTCTTTTGTTAAAGTTTGCCAACAACTATTACTACCTAAATGTAAGGTATTCACTATGAAGCTAAATCCCACAGCTCATGGTATTAGACCATGAAAGATCTAATTAAATACAATACCAATACCAAGAAGCTTTTAGGCATTAATTCTTTTCTAACTGACGACCATTTTAATGTGATAGCCAGCTAGTCTGAAGCCCCAAAATTAATGCTTGAAACTCAGTGTCACTGTTCGGTTAAAGTCACATAATAATAGAAAAATGCATCCAATAAGAAAATGACAGAAAGATTATGCCGCACTCTTGGCTGCTGAGGATCGTCCCCCAGCAAATGTTTAAAACTAAGCTCATGCTGTGTAGACTCCCGTTTCAGTATATCCGAAGGGCTACTGGGACTGCAGAGGCATTCCTCAGGAACGCAAGGGGACTGTTGACAAAACTATCAGCATTAAGTATGAGGTATCAAACATAGTTACACACCGTCACAACATAGAGGTGATGTTCTGTGATGACTAATTCTTGAGAAAAAAAAAAGGGGTAAACGCAGACAAAGGAACTTGGATCAACAAAAGAAATTGGCTTTGCAATTCACTCTTGTACAGAGCAGATAACACTAAACAGGAAGGGTCCTTGAATCTGTATCTCTTCCCTGGTGAACCTTCGGTCCAAAGTTCTGTGAAGACAAACATGGGAACCTGGCAAGCTATTTTCCAGTGAAGAGGGCATTTTCACTCACTGTTTTATCCACCATACCCAGGACCTCTGAGGTCTTGTCACTGAATTGTCTGTAAAGAAGTACTTTCTCCACAACACATGCCTTGAGCATGAAGCCCTCCCAAACAAAGGGAGAAACTAATTCCACTCTTCCTGAAGTAGAAGACAGTTAAGACTCCTGAGTCACTACTCTTAAATCCTGAATAGGTTGAAAAAAAAAAAAATGTATCTCATAGAGGATAACTATTTTAACAGCATTATAAGAGTCAAGATTAAGTTCCCCAATAAATAATCGCTACCCTACAAGGAAAAATAAATTTACAAACTATTATTTATCTAAGATACCATCAATTGTAAGATGCACCACATGTATCACTAAGAAAAAAACACGGGCAATTAAACTGACACAGTGCTTTCATATTGTGTAGAGTTTTAGAGTGTTTATTTAAATTTACTGAAACGGTTTTTAGAGTTAAGCAGATTTTTATCACATCAATCTTGTGCATACCAAAAGAAAGTGTATGAAATAACTAGTTAGGTTATAACTATAACTTCATATTCTGAATCCAACTCTTCTGAATCACTTCGCAAATCACAGCCAACGATGTCTCCATTCTTCCACATAATAGCACCCTTGGTGTCATCAAGAGCACTGGGGATGCGGCATTTCTTGAAAGAGTGCTCCAGCACCGTCTTCTGTATAATGTCAGCAGAAAATTTTGAGCAAAACGATGTTTGACGCCTTAAAGATAATCCTGCTCGGCGCATGAATCGATCACACCAGCCTCTCGTTGCTTTGAATTTTGTTTCTTCTATTCCGAGGGTTTTGGCAATTTCTCCTGCCTTCAATCGCATTGCTTGGCGCGTGACAGGCAATCCTTTTGCACGCATCTCACTAACAAAACATAGTACAGCTTCATCCACTTGTGGGTATCTTCCTTTCTTAGGTCCCGTAAAGCATTTTGTTGTTGCTTTACAAGAAAATATGGAATGGCGGTCATTCCTCCAGCGACGAATATTTGCTTCACTAATTCCAAATGTACGCCCTGCTGCTCTGTTTCCATGCTTTTCTGCGTACACAATAACTTTTCGTTTCAATGCTGAATCATAGTGCAATCTTTTTGAAGACATCTTTAAATGCCAATTAAACCTGACACATTTGGTACCAACAATACAGTGATGATGCTGTGACAAGCTGTTAGTAAGTTCACACACGCACAGGCTGAGATAATTACATCATGACCATCTCCCAGTTCACAGTAATCATGAGATACATCCCAATTTCGGACAAGGTAAAATGTGAAAACAAAAACAAAAATACAACATACATTACAGAACTAATAAAATACGGTTTTTCAAGCCTGTAATGTTTACCAGATTCACAACAGTGCAATAAAATAAGCCCAGGAGTCAGAGAGTAAGTATATAAGTAGAAAGCTAGTTAAGCAAAAGATCTTTAAGATGAAATCTGCAATGGTCTGATTTGGTTTTAATTCCCTTTATTTTCATATGGCTTACATATAAATCTTTTTCTTTAATTGAACTTAAAATCCAAGTAAAAATGTTCTTCAATCTTTTACCAAACTGCAAAGCCAAGTCATTAAAGACAGAGGCTCCCCACTGCCTTTCATCATCCACTAGTACAGGATGGTGGCTAGGGTCAGTGGCCTTCATCAGCAGGCGCCCTTCTGTGCCGAGCAGATCTGATCCTGTGTGAAGATGACAAAGTGTCTTCTTCCGTCTCAGAGCCTGATGGCTCATGATCTCCCTCCTGAGATCCTGTGTCTCCCACCAGTTCCCGCAGAAACTTGAATTTCGATAAAAACAGATGCCATACGAAATACCAACCTAAAAAGAGACAAAAGCATTAAGAAAAATTATTACACGCAGTATTACCATTGAGAACGTCCTAGTTAGTCATGTATGTGCAGGGGGTATATTACAAAATAGTATATATAGTATTAATGTGTGTTTACAAAAATATATATGTGATTACAAATATATATTTAAATAACAAACACTTATTAATCATTTACTATGGACAAGGCACAAGAATAAACTCTGACAGACATTATACAAGGATGGCAAAAAGTTTCTGCCTGCATGAAATTCAGAATCCGAACATGGTTTTATTTACATTAAAGTTAGGAGATTACAATATCTAGGTCAAAGTGTTTATTAAAATCAAACTTCTGAGAGGACTCTACTGGGGAAAAAAGAATATACTTTGCATTTCCTTAGGACATTCATATCTCAATGCTAACATTTACTAAAAGCAAGTCAGCTCTGATTGCAACGTAAAAGCCATTAAATGGCAGGGGTCAACTGCACTTCACTGAGAACTTCTGACAGAATCAAGCTATTCTTAAGTTTCTAGAAATAATACATTTTTAAAGAAAATTAACACATTTTCTTTAATTACATGATGAAAGAATAAAGCCAGAGCACCACTATCTGAAGCTCAAGATTTTCACATCAAAGTCATTAAAAAGTCTTAACTCTCCTTAAAAATTAAAAGAGACAGAGAGAGAGAGAGAGAAAGTACTAGCCAGGTTTTGTTTTGCAAGGAGTTTAAAGTTCACTACATTTTAGACACCCACGAATAAGGATCAATCAATAAAAATGAGGACACAGGATAAAACCTCTGAACCATGACTAGTTGGCTTAAAATGTTAAGAGCATGTGAAAACAAACAAAAGTAACACTGTAACAAAGTTTTCTGCTAGTGTGTTTTACTGAAGCCTTCTATTCTAAACTCTCTAGTAGATAAACAAATGGACCACTGCAAATTCTGATGAGTAGCATTTTATGAAGACAAAATCCAAACCGCTTTTCTATCCCAACATTACACCAGAGCAACATGAATGGCCACTTAAGGTAGTTTCTAATTCTACTTTTTTCCTTCTTGCAGTCTCAGAATAAAAATAGAAAAAAGAAAAGGAAAAGGAAAAGGAAAAGGAAAAAGAAAAAAAAGAAGAAAAAGAAAAAGAAAAAGAATGAGAAAAAAAGAAAAAAAGAAAAAGAAAAAGAAAAAGAAAAAAAGAAAAACTCCTTGACATTAAAAGACTAACTTCAGGGGTTTAACCCTATTTCCCAAGGATTTGCCTTCCTTGAAGCTTGAGGGCTGCATGGTAACTGAACCACACCACAAACGTATTTTCGTCAACTGTGTGAGTAAAGCACCTAACTTCATAAAATAGTATTTTCATAACATTCCAAAGTAGCACGCTCTCGTCTTCACCCACAATTCTTTGTGAAAATGGGCAGAGTGAATTAGCAGAAAGAACTTTAGAGGAGTCAAGGAGCCCCAGTTCTGAGAGAAGATTCACAAAGCTACTGCGGGAACTAAGTGGGAAGGTCTACTCCAGGGCTCAGGTGTCTGTCACTGAGCATTTGTGGGAGTCCCTGGGTAGTGATATGAGGTTATGAGATGGCTTCTACTTTGCTAATTACCTTTGCTTTTAATTGAGATATGATTCACATAGCATAAAAATTTGCCCTTTTAAGAACAGTATACAATTCAGTGGTTCTTAGTATATTCACAAGGCCGTGCAACCATCACCATGATCACAGCCCAGAACATTTTCATCAAAGCCCAAAAAAAAAAAAAAACCCTGTATCCATCAGTGGTCACTCTCCAATTCCTCCCCCACCCCTGGCAACCACTACTCTACATTTCTGTCTCTACAGATGTGTCTATTTCGAGCATTTCATAACAAGTGAATAACCATATGTAGTCTTCTGGGTCTGGCTTCTTCCACACAGCCTATACTTTGAAGGTTCAACATCCGTGTTGTTATAGGTATCACACTTCACTCCTTTTTATCACAGAATACTATTCCATTGCATGGACACATCATATCTGGTTGAACCACTCCACAATGGCCGGCCGTGCGGGTAGCTTCTACTTTGGGGCTGGTGTAAAAAAAAAACAAAAACAGTTCCTGCTCTTTGGCTGCAACAACCATTTGTGTACAGTTTTTGCAGAGACATATTTTCATTTCTCTTCGGTATATATCTAAGGATTACAATCGCTGCGCCATGTGGTAACTTTATGCTTACCCATTTGTGAAACTGCTGAACTGTTTTCCAAAGCAGCTGCGCCCCTTCACATCCCCCTCGGCAATGCAGGAGGCTCCAATTTCTCTACATCCTCACCAAGACTTCATTGTCCACCTTTTCCATGACAGTCATCCTAGTGGGTGGGCTTTTATTTGCATTTCCCTTGTGACTAAAGATGTTGAGCATCTTTTCACATGTTTATTGGCCTCTTACATATATCTTCTTTGGAAAAATATCTATTCAATTCCTTTGCCCACTTTTAAAAATCATGTTGCCCTTTTATTACTGAGTTGTAAGAGTTCCTTACTCTTGATACTAGACCTTTATTAGATATATAGTTTCCAAATATCTCCTCCCATTCTGTGAGTTGTTTTTTCATTGTCTTGATGTTATTTGAAGTACTAATGTTCTTAATTATGATAAAGCCTAATGTATCATTTTTCTTTAATGAAATCCAATTTATCTATTTTTTCTTTGGTTGCTTGTAATTTTAGTGTCCTGTACCTAGGGAACCACTGACTAAAACCAAGGTCATGAAGATTTTCACTTATGTATTCTTCTAAGGGTTTTAGTTTTAGCTCTTACAATTTTAGTCTGATCCATTTTAGTTAATTTTGGTATGAGAGAGAGATTCAAATTCATTCTTCTGCATGTGGATATCAAATTGTCTCAGAACTACTGGTTCAAAAGGCCGTCGTTCTCTCCACTAAATTATCTTGACACCTTTCAAAAATCAAATGACCATAAATTGATCTATAGTATCTTTATGGCATTACCACATCACATTGATTACTATAGCTTTGTGTTAAATTTTGAAATTGAGGGGTGCCTAGGAGGCTCCGTCGGTTAATTGTCTGCCTTCAGCTCAGGTCATGATCCCAGGGTCCTGCTCAGCTGAGAGTCTGCTTCTCCCTCTCCCTCTGCCCCTCCCTATCACTGGTGTTCTCTCTTGCACGCACACACTCTCTCTCTAATAAATAAATAAAATCTTAAAAAAAAAAGTTTTAAAATTGAGAGTTAAAGTCTGCCATCTATGTTCTTTTCAAAATTGTTCTGAGTCCCTTGCATTTCTATGTGAATTTTAGAATTACACTGTTGATTTCTACAAAGGTGGCAGTGAGAATTTTGATAGGGATTACACTGAATCTGCAGATTAATGTGGGGACCCTACGCTTTTTTTTTTTTTTTTTTTTTAATATTTCCCTGTACTTACAAGATTGCTCTACAATAGACACACATGGTTTTGATAAATAGAAAACTCAGGGGAAAAACAAGTCAGAAACGAATATGTAAATCACAAATACTCTGTAAACTTATATTGTTTTAAATATGCCAATGCCACTAACTGGCTTCAATTATTAAGGCCAGTTGATTTCAACAAATACTAGGAAAACTCTTAACCCTTAGGTTAGTTTTGACTATCAAAGAGGAGAGGCTTGACCTCATAAAGAACAAAGACTCCAACAGTGGTTACAAGGCATACAATGACCATAAGGAAAAGTAGGTGAATATGAAGTCTTTTCACTAAAAAAAAAAACAATAATGAAGGGCTGGCATGTCTGGAGTCCCACCATAAAATATTAGGGTGCCCTTGAGATGGCTGAGAGAAAGCAGAGTCTCCCAGCAGAGAAATCTATAAAACAAGGAACTAAGGACACCTGTTGCATTCAGTTTGGAAAGGTACAAAAACATCCAGCTAGATCACAAACTCTCTTTCTCAATCTAAATGAAACAACCCCCCCCCCAAAAAAAAACCCACCACCACCAACAAAAAATCATACCTTTTTTAATCACTGCCAACAACCTATACAAGGGATTCAGTCTCAAACCAAGATTCAGAATCTGGTTGTCAATGAGATGCTTGAGTTCAGAGCAGTTAAGTTATGGCTACTACTACCTCCACACTCAACACTGCCTCCCCACCCACACAGCTAAACCACTCAATTTCACACCTCTAATTTTTATCCCCCAATCTGGGATAAGAAAACTTTAAAAGTATGCCAATTTTTCCCCATTCTGTCTAGGTGTTAAGATATGCAAGGGTTGGGGGTGGAAGGGGAGCATGTGGGCAATGACACTGCTTCCCACAAAAAAATCATGAGGTAGAGAATTCCCCTGATTTAGATATAAAGTTCATTTGCTGGGCAGCCAAAAAGAACAAATATTCACAGTGCTTGTTTTTTTAAGGACTACTGTAATGACAGGGTGTGAATGCAAAACTAAAAGATAAATTGTAGTGCTGATAAGAACTGCAGTGGTTTATTTACTAAACTGAGGGAAGTTCAACAAGTCGTTCTCCCAAGTAAAATGACTAAGTTCTTACAGAGCTATAATTTTTCAGAGACAGATGGCAGAAGGATGTAGGGAGAGTTTCCACATCACAGTACCTACAATTAGTAAGATCTCATGCTTTTGCAAAGGGTATTAGTATAAGTCTGAACAATAGATGATTCTAAAAACTCCAGGCAGTTTGATTTTTTTAAAAATTATACAAATGATCATTTATTTTAGAAAAAGCACCATTATTAAAACCCCAATGGATATACCAGGAAAAGCATGATACAGCAAAGAAGAAACTAAGAGAAGAAGTACTAAACTGTCAGATAAAGCTGCTAATAAGACAGTCAACTGACTATGTTAATCAGACATGGAAATAACAGCTAATTTTGTATTTTTTTAACTTTGGGACAGGTACTGTAAGGAAATGCTTTAAATTATATCATTTAATGGCCAAACTGTCACTCAATTTAACTAACCTGTCCACTGACATACTTCCAGTAGCTGATTAATGGGGTTCTGCTCTATTCATTTATAGTATTTTTCCTTGAATTTGTCTTATGATAAATACAAAAGAGTCATATACATAGTTCATCTCTTATTTTAATAAAGCAGCTTTTAGTTCAAGTAACAGAGACGTTGACTTATCTTCACAAAAAAGAGGGAATTTATTGTTAGCTTAAAGGAGAGTAAGCTTACAGAATGAATGCATGGGAAGAAGTGCCCTTTCTGGAGACAGAATTAGGACAAGGCTCTGTGAACTGACGTCATTCTCACAGCATTATCTGTTTCTCTCTATACACCTGCTTCACTTTCTTCTCGGCTTCCCCTGAACATCGCTGCTTCTTCCCAGTTCCATGAAAGATTCCTCAGTTCATAACCTCAAAAAAACAAAAACAAAAACCAAAAAAAACACAAAACAAAACCCACCCTGGATCTCTACCTTAACTTGGGTCAAGCGTCAGCCCCAGGACCAGTGTCAGTGTGCATTACCTGGGTCAGGTATTAGGAACGTGGCTGTAGGGCTCACCCCGGGAGAGTTATAGTGTGATCTTAGAGATTGCAGGGGAGTGGACAGGATAGCCTAGAGAAAGAATCCAGCTATGCTACTTTCATTAGCAACAGAGCCCTGGAGGATGGTCTCTATTAATGAGTCACTCAGAAACAAAACATCCCTGAGCTAGGCAGGCAATTCTTTTGTTGGATAAAGTCTAACTAACCAAAACTTTCAATCTTCTTGCCTTGACTCCTTCAAAACCGCAACACTGTGTAACCTTTAATGAACGTCCACACTGCAAGAAGTCCTCAACCTCTTGAACTGAGGAACTAAAGTGGGGGTGAGATGAGATCAGATGAGACTAGGAGTCATATTTTTAGTTTTAGGGAAAAGAACACAAGGAAATGTAAGACGAGTTCAAAAACATTCATCATCCAATGGAATGACCCTATTAAAGACATGTGATTACCACATTATAGTCATTCACAACAAAATCACTCCAACTGCTCCTCATCATACCCGAATAGGGAGCTTTCAGTACAACTCTGACTTCCCATATGAACAGACCAGCTCCATTTGGACTCTGGGCCCTGGTGACTAATTTCTGCAAGATATGCTTATATATCTTTGTGGGTGAGTAGGATGAGAGAATAACCACTTGAAAAGCTACCCTGTGCATGCCTACAGCCAACAGGAAGCTCTTACGGAAGTATAGCTCATGCGATTCCTCCCACCGACACCAGGTATGAACCAATGGTCCTCTATGGGATGTGGGTAACACACCTTGTCCTGGGGTTTAGTAAGAGAGAAATGGGAAGGGAGACAAGTGGGGGAGGAGAACTGCCCGCAATTATATTACAGAGAATCAGAAATTTACACTGATTGCTAGAAGTAGCACTGCAGTTTTTCATGGTTTAAAAGGCAAGTCTGTGGCCTTGCTCGGTCTCACACTGGTAAGCACTGTATGTCACAAAAACTGGCTGGCAACAGAGGGTGTGTACTCTGGGATAAGCAAAGGAGCACTCACTTGTGCACGCCAATAACTAAGCATTAATTCAAAGGATGAATTTCATGAAACACACTGTCATGGTTTTTCCCTGCAAGATAAAGGTGCTGGCGGCCGGAGGGTAGTGACAGCAGATGGACCTGAGAGATGCACCAACACCATCAACACACCACAAACCCCAGGGACAGTTGTAATTACAGAACTCTCAGTTTACAAAGCGCTTTTCTATTCAACAGCTCCTTTAATCCTCCCGATTGCCCTCTGAATTAATGAGACTAGGAATCATTATCCCCAGTTTCTAGATAAGAAAATAAAGGCTCAAAATGACTCAACCATTGAAGAAGGCCAGCTAGTGAAGAGAGCAATGAATTTTAAAAGCATATCAAATTTCTAAGGTTTTCGTGGAGGAAGGATGGCTCAAAACGCTAATTAGAGAATGAGAATTTGACTTCACTACCCAAGATCTTCTCAGGTCAAAAGCCCGGCTACAGTACAGTCACAAATGTTTGTCTTCCTGGAATCATTCCAATGGAGTTACATAATCCCACCTTCACCATGGCATCTAAGGAGTTCACTAACCGGTTGAATACTAATCTTAAATTGTATTAAGCTCTTTTCCATTTTCAATCCTGTTCCTGATTTTTATTTTTCTCTAACAGCTAAGGCTCACTTCTAAGATAATATATCCCTAAGGCCACAAACTCAGGCTAAGTAAAAACAGAGCCATGCTCTTCCACCCCTTGCCACGATATTCCCTCTACTGCACACCTCTTTCATAATGACACATTGGACAACACTAGATGATAACCCCTGGAGACACTATTATTGAATCAATGTGATCTCGAACTGTAACACTTCCACATACAAAACTCTTTTATCCAATAAATAGTAGGACATTTTTTAACCTGCCTTTTAAAACCTCTCCTCTTCTCTTTTTTTATTTTCTTCTCTCTTTGGTGACCACAACACTCCCATTGGTCCAAATATCACCCCTATGACAATGATAACCACATTTTTCCTCCATATCTCCCACTTTTCTTGAACCCTAGGAAGGAATCTCCACTCGGTTGGCTTGAAGACACCTTTAAAAAATATATACATCCCGCAGCTCCTTCTTCTAATTTTCATATTTCTGTAATGGATATGACATCTTCTCATCTCTCTGGTGAGAAATAGTTCCTTCCAGCACTTTGCCCCTCCTCTACTTTACCTCAGTGCAATAAAACCTCTCCCATCAGTTTCCCTTCTCTACATTCCTAACGCCATTCTCCAGCCTACATCAAATGCGTATTATCTGTCAACTGGATTGTCAGCATAACTGTCATAGAGGTAATACTGTCTCTGTCTCCTAGGTTTCAGTCTCTCCTCTCGAGGGCAAACTCTACAGACACAAAGCTACTACCATGGTTAACTAAGAATTTTAACCATCATTAATACAGAATTTTTACATCTTTATACTACACTATCTCTTCAGTATAATGCTGTCTTGGGTGATTGCTTTAGCGCTTCATGCTCACTTCCATCCTTCATTGCATTAAAAACTATCATTCTCCTCAAGATACCAGTTTCTGAAAACAAGGAAATGTATGGCTTATCCAGGTCTTCCACTCTGTTCCCTATGTCTTGAACAGTACCTGGCACAGAACAGACCCTCAAACCAAACAACCTCCATGCTCTCAGCCCTCCAACATGCAGACAAAACTACCCATAAAGTTAAAAGTATAATGACTTTCACCAATTAACCCATTTCAGAGTTCTGAAGATGCCTGCTACATATATAAATGGAGAGAAATGCCTTAAGACACTGAACAACCTTACCAACAGAGTTGACCTGAAATGTACAGTACATTCTATTCAATAACTACAGAAGAATTATTCTTTCCAAGTGTATATAGAACATTCACCAAAATACACCATTAATCAGTCTCATTAAAGAGTAAACTCTCTTAAATTATATAAAACATATTTTCTGACCATAACAAAGTCAAAATAGAAATTGATAAAATGATATATGGGGGAAAAAAAAATCAAACATTCAAACTTTAGGGGCACCTGGGTGGCTCAGTGGTTGAGCATCTGTCTTTGGCTCCGGTAGTAATCCTGGGGTCCTGGGATTGAGTCCTGCATTTTGCTCCCCATGGGGAGCCTGCTTCTCCCTCTGCCTATGTCTCTGCCTCTCTCTCTGTGTCTCTCCTTAATAAAGTTTTTTAAAAATCTAAAAAAAAACTTCAAACTTTAAAACGATATACTCCTAAATAATCCATTCAAAAAGGAAATCACAAGTGAAATTAAAAATAGTTTGAACTGAGTAATTTTTTTAATTTAAATTCAAGTTAGTCAACATATAGTGTAGTACTGATTTCAGGAATAGAATTTATTGATTCTTCACTGACATACGACACCCAGTGCTCATCACAAGTGATCTCTTTAATGCCTATCACCTACTTAGCCCATCCTCCCATCCACATCTCCCCCTGAATAATTTTTTTTTTTAAGTCACAAGCAATACTGGAGACTTCTGACATTGCCAGGGCAGCTAACGCTATCCCACTAACCCATCCCAGAAGCTGCCTCTAGAGCTTGTAGACGAATGCATAGCATCAAGAATTCACATTGTGAAAAACAAAATACAAAAACAAAAACAAAAACCCAACAAACAAAAAAGGAATTTGCATTATGATGAAGAGTGATTAACTGTTGACACACTTTTGGGATTTGATGACTTTGTCAATACGGTGCTGGAGGATGTCAGAGTTTGAAATCACACCAGAAGGAAGAAGGATCACTAAATTAGATCAAATTTTGCTAAATGGAAATAATATAACAGTGCTGGTTCCTAGAGAGGAATGTCCTGAAGTATGAATGGATTTCCTTGACTTACTCTGTATTGTCCTATAATGACAACAAAATAGAAATTTTTTTTAGCCTTTTAATGTTTGGATTCTGTAAAACTAAGTTTCCCATTACAGGGAAATATTTTGAAGATACATTAAAATGCCCATTTTTGTAAATTAATCATTATTCTCTTGGAAAAAGAAATATAGTTTGTTCCTTGAAGACTAAAATAAAAATTTTTTTGGTTAAAACAAAAGCAATACCCACAATGAAATTTATCTCATTAATTTTTTTAAAAGAAAGGCCTAAAAGCATCAATAGTCTGAGCTTCCACCATAAGAAGCTAAAAAGGAAGTACAAATTAAAATAAGTAAAATAAAATAAAGATTATAAGCATAAAGCAATGAAACAGTATACGGACAAATAATATAGGGGAAAAAAATTATGAAACCAAAGGTGAGTCTTTGAAACGATCAATAACATTTATAAACCTCTAGCCCAACTCATCATGTGAAAAAAAGGGGGGACACAAGGAATGAAAGAGAATCATAGATCATACAGAAATTAAAAGGATAATGAAAATACTATAAACTTTATTCTTATAAATTACACAATTCAGAGTAGAGTGTTGGGAAAGCACAAACTATGAAAGCTTACAAAAGAAATATATAAATAGAATAGCCCAATATCTAGTAAAGAAATTGAATTCATAGTTAAAACTTCCCCCAAAAGATAAGTCCTGGCCTAGATTAATTCGACTGAATGTTTATGAAAGAAAGCATACGAATTGTGGCAGACACAGCTTAGTAACCTGAAGGAGTCAAGCCATGTGTAATTCTTAGGTGACCTTTCCCTCCTTTGCGTATGGACAGAACCTGTCATCTACTTCCAACCAATAGAATATAGCAAGAGTGATGAGATAGCCACTTTCTTTACTAGGTTATATGATAAAGACAATAAGATTTTGCAAATACAATTAAGGTCTCCATCAGTTGATTGTGAGTTACTGAAATGATAAACTACTGTAGGTGGACCCAACTCAATCCAGAGTAAATCTTTAAAAGAGAGACTGAGGCCTTCCTGGGTATCACAGAGATTCTCCAGGGGGCTTAAAAGAAGCCAGGCACTGTTAAGTCCTACACTCCCATCACAAGGAACTAAATTCTGTCAGCAGTCGTAAGAGGCAGGCTTACAAACACTCTGAATTCACTTGTGAGATGGAAAGCAGAGGACCTAGCTAAAGCCATACCAGACTCCTAAACTGTGAGCTAATAATTATATGTTGTTGTAGACTGTTAAGTCTGTGGTGATTTGTTATGCAGCAATAGAAAATATCCTAATTCCAAGCAAACTCTTCCAAGAAATAAGAGGAACACCTCCCAACTCACTTTTGATGAGCTCTTACGTGATCCTAATGACAAACCTAGATAAAGGGATTTAGAAAAACTACAAATATTCCTCATGAATGTAAATAGGAAAACCTTAAATGTTTAGTAAATCAAACCCTACAACATATAAAAAGGAAAACCCAACAGTATATAGAAACGGTGTGTCTGAGGAATGTAGGATTGCTTTACCATTCAAAACTCAATGTAATATATCATATAAACAGACTTAAAGAAAAATGACATGATCATCTCAATGCAGAAAAGGCATTTGGAAAGAAATTCAACATCCATTGCTGATTTTTTTTAAAAAGTCATCAAAAAAGGAATAGGAGGAAAACTTTTGTGACCTGATAAAGAGTATCTACAAACTACAGCTAATATGAAACTGAACAGTGAAAGACTAAGTGTTTCTCTTCAAAAGATCAAGGAGAAAGAGCTGCTCTCACCCCTTTCAAACTTCAATGCTATACTGGAGGTACAATGAGGCAAAAACTAACAGACATAGACACTGGAAGGAATAGGTAAAACAATCTTGCAGTTAGTATGAACCTCCGAGTAGAAAATCCTATGGAATTTACAAAAAAAGAAGAAAAAAGGTATTAAATGATTTTAGCAGTTTTGCAGAATACACTGCCAATATACAAAAATCATTTGTATTTCTATAATTTCTATATATTTGTAGCAAACATTAAATGAGTACCATATACAATAGCATCAAAAATACGAAACCTTTACAGTTAAATCTGACAAAATTAGTGCAAGAACTGTATCATATACTGAAATACATAAAATGTTGCTGAGAGAAATTAAAGTCCTTAAAAGAAAAGAATAAAGAGATACAATATGGTCATGGGTCACAACATTAAGATGTCCGTTCTCTCCAACTTCAATAGGTCCATTTTAACAAGTTGATCCTAAAGCTTATAAGGAAATGCAAAGGATCTAAAATAGGATCTAAAAACATTTTGAAAGGAATAACACAGCATTGCCTACACAATTGGTGTAATATACACCAAAGAACAGAATAGTCCAGAAATAAACCCATACATATATAGGATTGTTGTGCCCAAGATTGCGAATCCCAGAAACCACCAAGGAGCCCACACCGCTGCATACACATGAGGGTTTATTTACAAGCTCGAGCTTGGGTCCAAGTATACCCGACACAGCGGAGCAGGGCCTTACTTAGACCCCGAGACTAAGAGGGGTAGCAGCTTTATAGGGACCAGTGGCCAATGGGACATGCAGAAAGTTGCACAGTCATGTCGGTCCACACGCAGGTGGCCAATTGAATTACATTTTACCCTAAAGTATCCATTTGAACTGGCCTATCACTGAGCAGATTTCCGATTAGGGTGTGCCCTGGGCTTGACTAGGGTGGGGCAGTGCCCTAAGCAATAAGCAGGTCAGCCTATCACTGAGCCGGGATTTCCCATTAGGGTGTGCCCTGGGCTTGACTAGGGTGGGGCAGTGCCCTAAGCAGGTTGGCACAAGGTGGGTGCAGCACCAAATGGAATCAGTCCTGCTCTGCTTGTCCAGGGGTAGGGGATTTTTGTTAAATTTCCTGGGTCCCACAGGATCAACTGATTTTCAACAACTGCCTTTTCAGTAAATGATGCTAAAACACCCTTATGTAAAAAAGAACCCTGATCCTTAACTCAAATCATACACAAAAAATTACTTCAAATGAAGTATTTACAAAACATGTATCTGATAAAAGACGGTACCCAAAATACATAAGAATTGTTACAACTCGATAATTAAAAGATAATGCAATTTCTTAAAAGGGCAAAATATTTAAACAGACACTTGACAACACAGCTGTTGGCAATGGACAATGTTTGATAGTTTCTTATAAAGTTACCCACGAAAAATAAAAACATATCCCCCTAAAACTTGTAAATGCATGCTAATAATAGCAGTAATACTTGTAATAACCCAAAACTGGAAACCCTAACCTCTACCAATAAGAAAGTGAATTAAACTATGGTATATCCATCCAATGGAATATTATCCATCAATTAAAAAAAAATGAATCACTGCTACAACACAGATGGATTTCAAAAGCATTATACTAAATGAAAAAAGTCAAATACAAAACCAATGCTGCATGGTTCCATTTACATTAAATTCTAGAAAAGGCAAAATTACAGTTCTGGAAAGCAGTGCAACTGTTGCCAGGGGCTTGAAGACTGACTATAAAAGGACATGAGGGAAACTTTTGGAGTGATCAAAATGTTCTGTATCTTGAATATGGTGGTGGTCACAACTCTGCATACATTTGCTAAAACTCATCAAATTTTGTACTTTCTCTTCACATTTTTCTGTGAGCAACACCTTTTACCTTAGCCTCTCATAATCTTTGAAATGTTTATTACCCATTTTAAACTAGGAAAAGTTTATATTTTTAAGACCCAATTTTTTTTTTAAGATTTTTATTTATTTGAGAGAGAATGAGAAGCAGACTCCCCACTGATCAGGGAGCCGGACAAGGAGCTAGGTTCCAGAACCCCAAGATCATGACCTGAACCGAAGCCAGATGCTTACCCAACTGAGCCACCCAGACGCACCCCTCCATTTTTAGGTACCCCTTTCTAAGACCAGATTTAATCTTTGAAAAATTATTTTCCACACATTAATTTATATTTATTCACTTGTACCTCAACGTGAGATGGATAAGCAGAAATATACAGGTTCTCCGTAATCTCGGATTCTATTATTCACATTTGTCTACTGGCTAAAATTAGAGGTTGCATGCACTGCTCAAGTCACACAGCTAATAACGTGACAGTGCCAGTAGTCTTTAAAGCTAGCTCAGCCAGAGTCCAACTCTGTTCACTAACTCCCTGACCTTGCTTGGCACAGCAGGAACCCAGGACTGGGCACAAGAGAAAGCCTGCAAATTTCAGTCTGTCTATGGTCTGTTAAGTCAGGTTGAACTAGGGAGGACGGCCAAGCCAACCCCTGGAGAAGGGAAAATGCGTACACCAAGCCAAACTACTTCCTTCTCCTCGTGTAGGCCCACACTGATACACTCCTATGACCTAAAGACTTGGCAGGCAGGGCATAGTGCCATCACTGTCGTTTGGGTCATGCTACAATCAGGCCAACACCACTCCCAGCCCCAACACTGTTGCCTCCTTATTTCAAACTCTCATCAACCCATTAACACTAACCTACCTGGTTTCCTCCCTCCTAGCCTCCCACTCCTCACTTTATCTAGCACAGACTATAAAATTCCTGCTAAAAACTCTTAGCTCCCCATTGCTTATCAGAAAGCATAAATTCTGCAGGAGGTGCATATAAAATGCCACTATCTGGATGCTTCCTGCCTGCATCTCTAATCTCATCTTAGCCAATTCTTCAAGAACTAAAAGTCCATTCATTATTCACTGAGCACCTACGGGGTTCCAAATACCATTCTCATTGGAACATATCGGCCCCATAAGGAAGTCTAAGCAAAAATAAAGCATTGTAAGGGGAAAAGGGGCAGGTGTGTGGGAGGCTAATGTCTTACAGAGAGGTCAGGGAGGCCTCAATGACAACTGGAATAAGAGTGACAAAGACGGGGAGAAGGCTCCAAGATCAAGAATGTGGTTCTAGATGTGCTCATTATACTGTTGTTTAGGAATGTTTATAATCCCATCTCCAGCCTCCCTTCCTCCATGGAGTTCAGAGATGGAGCTGAAATTCCCCATCTTCTAATTCTGTTTAGAATTTTTAGTGACCAGCCTCTGCCCTCCAACCACCTCAGGGCCCCTCCCTGAGCCCACTTCCTAAGCATAAATTCAGGCATGGTCCAACGCTTGCTACACATTAACAAAAGATGCTACTATTACTTGGTAAATTCTAATGGTTAGGGGAACTTTTCTGCAGAGACCAAAGACAAGGATGAAATACAGTATTATCTCACTGAGATGAACTCAGTGCTTGATGACTGCTCTTGGAGGCATAGGCAAAGAAAAACTTTGTGTTTAAAAGGGATTCCTAGGTGGCTCGGTGGTTTAGCACCTGCCTTCGGCCCAGGGCATGATCCTGGAGACCCTGGATCGAGACCCACGTCAGGCTCCCCACATGGAGCCTGCTTCTCCCTCTGCCTGTGTCTCTGCCTCTCTCTCTCTCTGTCTGTCTGTCATGAATAAATAAATAAAATCTTAAAAAATAATAATAAAATAAAAAATAAACATAAGAAAGGTAATTAAATCACAAAGGCCATATATGAAAAACCCACAGCGAATATCATTCTCAATGGAGAAAAACTGAGAGAGCTTTTCCCCTAAAGCAGGAACACAGGAGGGATGTCAACTGTCATCACTATTGTTCATTGTGGTACTAGAAGTCCTAGCTTCAGCAATCAGACAACAAAAAAAGAAATAAAAGGCATCTGAATCGGAAAATAAGTCAAATTCTTCACAGATGACATGATACACTAGGTGGAAAACCCACAAGACTCCACCCCAAAATTGCCAGAACTCATACAGGAGTTCAGCAAAGTGCCAGAACATAAAATCAACGTACAGAAATCAATTGCACTTCTATACACTAATAATGAGACAGAAGAAAGAGAAACTAAGGGATCGATCCCCTTTACAACTGCAAAAAACCATAAGATATTGGAGTAAATCTAACCAAAGAGGTAAAGGGATCTGTACTCAGAAAACTCCAGAATATTCACAAAAGAAATTGAGGAAGATACAAAGAAATGGAAAAACGTTCCATGCTCATGGACTGGAAGAACAAATATTGTTAAAATGTCTATGCTACCTAGAGTAACTATACACTGAATGCAATCTCTATCAAAATACCATCAATTTTTTTTACAGAGTTGAAACAAATAATCCTAAAACTTATATGGAGCCAGAAAAGACCCCAAATAGCCAAAGGAATGTTGAAAAAGAAAAGCAAAGCTGGTGGCGTCACCACCAGACTTGAAGCTCTATTACAAAGCTGTAATTATCAAGACAGTATGGTACTGGCACAAAAACAAACAGAGATCAATGGAACAGAATAGAGAACCCAGAAACAGACCCTCAACTCTATGGTCAACTAATCTTTGACAAAGCAGGAAAGAATATCCATTGAAAAAAAAGAGTCTTTTCAACAAATGGTGCTGGAAAAATTGGACAGTCACATGAAGAATAAAACTAGACCATTTTTTTTACACCATACACAAAAGTAGACTTAAAAATGGAAGACCTACATGTGAGACAAGAATCCATCAAAATCCTAGAGAACATAGGGAACAACCTCTGTGACTTCAGCCAAAGCAACTTCTTGTTAGAAACGTCTCCAAAGGCAAGGGAAACAAAAGCAAAATGAACTATTGGGACTTCATCAAGATAAAAAGCTTCTGCAAAGCAAAGGGACAGTCAACAAAACCGAAAGACAAGCAAGAGAATGAGAGAAGATATTTGCAAGTGTCTTATATAAAAGGCTAGCATCCAAAATCTATAAAGAACTTCTCAAAAGAAACGGGCAAAAGACATGAACAGACACTTCTCCAAAGAAGACATATATAATGGCCAACAGACACATGAAAAAATGTTCCACATCATTCGGCATCAGGGAAATACAAATCAAAACCACAATGAGATACTACCTCACACCAGTCAGAATGGCTAAAATCACAAAGTCAGGAAATGACAGATGTTGGTGAGGTGCAGAGAAAGGGGAACCCTCTTACACTGATGCAGCCACTCTGGAAAACAGTATGGTGGTTCCTCAAAACGTTGAAAATAGAGCGACCTTATAACCCAGAATTCCACTAGTAGGTATTTACCCCAAAGATACAGATGTAGTAATAATTTTTACTGAAAAATCTTTCTTTCTTCAAATATATGAGGGCCTACTACATGCCAGGCACTACTCTAACATCCAAAGATAGAGCAGTGAACTAGCCAAACAACATTCCTGTCTTCACAGAGCTTATGTTCTTATTGGGGGAAAACAAACACAAAATAGCTCATTTCAGAAAGGGCTAAATGCTCAGAAAACCAAGGGTCAGTGAAATAAAGAAAAAGTCAATGAGTTACCCTAAGTGGACAGGGCATGTGAAACCCAATGTGAAACCTGAATGAAAAAGAACCAGTCAAGTGAAAAGCCAGAGGAAGACTGAGGGCAAAGGCCCTGGGGAGAGTACAAGGTTGGCCTGTTGGTAGAATGATGAGTAGTGGGGAGAAGGGAGAGATGAGTGGAGAAGCGGGAAGGGCTGTATCACACAGATCCTTGTAGCCACAGTAAGGGATCTAGACTGTGTTTGAAGGGAAATGGGAAGCCACTCAAAGATTTATTTTTTAATCTTTTTTAAAAAAGTGGTAAATGTTCTAGCAGAGCAAAGGAAATGAAAATCTGGATAGCAGGACAGAGGGACAGCAATTGGAGCCAAAATTCAACAGAAAACTATGGAAAAGATTAGGACTTGGGGCAGGAAGAAGAGTTGAGGAGGGAAGAAAAAAGAATTTGCTGAAAGTCTATCTACAAAACTGTCATGCAGGCAGCCAAGTCTTAACATCCAAGCAGAAAACGAGAAGATTCTCCTCTGAAAAGATGGAATACCCACAGAGAAGAGACCTCTAGATATCAACAACTGGGGATTCTCCGAGGGAAGAAGCAAACTTGATGTCAGAACTGACACTGAGAATTTATTACCATCCTTTACTTCCTCACCCTTAAATATAAATTCAGAACAGAGCACTGGACATTTGTAAAAATCTTCAGTCATAAAGAGTCCAAAGCAAACAACCTGAAAGAAAATACATGGAAGAAATAAAGGCAATGCAGGGAGAAGAAAAACACTTTGTTAAAAACTACAGTTGACCCTTGAACAACATAAGTTTGAACTGTGTGGGTTCATTTATACACAGAATTTTTTCAATAGATATCATACAGTATTATGTATTTTCTCCTCCTTATGATTTTAATAACATTTTTTCACTTTATTGCAAAAACACAGTATATAGTACATACACAAAATATCTGTTAATTGACTACGTTCTCAAGAAGGCTTCCAGTCTACAAGAGATTATTAGTAGTTACGTTTTTTGTTTGTTTTTCAAAGATTTTTATTTATTTATTCATGAGAGACACAGAGAGAGAGAGGCTGAGACACAGGCAGAGGAGGAAGAAGCAGGCTCCATGCAGGGAGCCTGATGTGGGACTCGATCCCGTAACTCCGGGATCATGCCCTGGGCAGAAGGCATCCACTAAACCACTGAGCCACCCAGGGATCCCAGTAGTTAAGTTTTTAAGGAATCAAAAGTTATCCAGATTTTCAATGAGCAGGGGTTGACATTCCAACCCCCCCATGTTGTTCAAGGGTCAACTGTATAACTAGTATGGTTATAGTGAAAAGATATTACATAAAGAAGAACAGGTACTGGCAAAGCAATGAGAAAACAAGGACGTTCTGAAAAATTTAAAACCAGATAAATGAAAACGTAAGAGATAGAAGATAAAACCCAAAACACTGGCCAAAAAGGAGAGGAGAAATAATTAAGAAAAAAAAAAAAAAAAGGATATAAACATGTAATACTAGAGAATTAGCTATGAAGTCCAACATCCAACTAACAGAAGTCTTTTTTTAATTGAAAGGACCCAGAAAAATGGAAGGAAGAGAAATATACCAAGGCATATCATTATGACATTTCAGAATAACAATGATAGAAAAAACTACCAGAAAGCATCTAGGAAGAAAAATCAAGTTACTTACAAGAACAAAGAAACAGAAGGCATTAGAGTTCTTTTTTTATTTTTTTTATTTATTTATTTTTTAATTTATGATAGTCACAGAGAGAGAGAGAGAGAGAGAGAGAGAGAGAGAGGCAGAGACATAGGGAGAGGGAGAAGCAGGCTCCATGCACCGGGAGCCTGATGTGGGATTCGATCCTGGGTCTCCAGGATCGCACCCTGGGCCAAAGGCAGGCGCCAAACCGCTGCACCACCCAGGGATCCCTAGAGTTCTTAAAATTAGGCCTAGGAAGCTAGACATCAATGAAGTAATCATTTTTAATGGATGAAAATTATCTACCACCTGAAATTTATTCAAATTATCAACCAACTATAAATGTAGAAGATTTTTCTAGACACTTGATATCAATTTGAACATTTTGAACACCAATGAAAGACATTTTCAGGCAGGCATTAGCTCAAAAAATGATCTTCCATGCATTCTCTCTCAGAAAGCTACCAGAAAATGTGCTCTTGCATAACAAGATTACTGGGGCACCTGGGTGCCTCAGTCAGTTAAGCATCTGCCTTCAGCTCAGGTAATGATCACAGGGTCCTGAGATAGAGCCCCACCTCAGGCTCCATGCTCAGTGGAGAGCCTGCTTCTCCCCCTCCCGCTCCCCCTGCTTGTGTGCACTGTCAAATAAGTAAATAAAATCTTAAAAAAAAAAAAAACTCAAGACCTCAACACCATAAACTGAGCAAGATGATAACATGAGATCCAGAAAATAGGGTCTACAGCAGAGAAAGTGAAGGGCAGGCTGAGAAGAAAGGAGAGCTCTGGGATTGGGTAGGGGAATGGGGCTAGAGGGTAATAACTTGCACATACAAAAAAGTAATACTAGGTAAATTAAAAACGCAACTGTTAACTTTAAGAGAAATGAAGAACCACATAAGAAAGGAAGTGTAGTCACATTACTATTTGACAAGCAGGGACTATTTACAGAGTTAAAATATAAATCTTGGGGTGCCTGACTCTTGATTTCAGCTCAGGTCATGATCTCAGGGTCAAGCCGCGGGTGGGGCTCTGCACTGATTGTGGAACCTGCTTAAGATTCTCGCTTTCCCTCTGCCCTTCCCCCTATCCTCTAAAAAAAAAAAAAAAAAAAAAAAGAAATGCAAAATATAAATCTTGCCTCTCAAATGAAATCAAAAGTTACCATTACTAATGGCGTGCAGGGGAAGAAGTAGGGACTCCACCCTGGTTTAGAAGTTGCAAAATCAAGAACTATGTATAAAATTATTTACAAATATGGAAATAAATTACTAGGAGCTGAAGGGAACTACCTTATGTCTTTAGTACTACTAACTTTTGGAACTTTCTTTTGTTAAAAACGCTTGAGAAAACACAATCTTAATACAAGAGTCTGGCTAGTATGCAAAAAGTGGATTATAAAGAAATTAGGGGAGAGAAGGGGGCAAAAAAACACTAGTTAAGAAATCAATGCAAGCCAAGGACAGTGCCGGTGATCACAGACAGGGAGAACCTAGTTCAGATTTCTAAGAGATAAAATGAAACTTCCAGATAGAGCTGGTATTTGCAAGGACAAGGGGACGGGATGAAAGGAAAGGGCAAAATCAAAGATGACACCCACATCCTTAGCTGCTGGCAAAATCTGAGACAGGAAGGCAGCAGGGCAGAAAACAGGTGACAGAAATAGAGAATTCTGCTTCAGATGTATTAAGTCTGAGATGTTTTTTAGATCTCTAAGTGGGGCTATCAAGAAAAAAAACATTTGATGCATGAGCTTTGGGGGCGGGAGAAAAGTGAGAGCTGGAGATGTCAATTTGAGTCATTGGTTACAGTTAATATTTAAATCTCTAGGACTGGACTAAGGTATCATAAGGAGAGAACAGAAAGGAAATACCATTATAGCACAGAAACATTAGAGAAAATAGCATTTATCTCATGGAGTAAGAGCAAGTACTAGTCCATAATATTTTTATCTCAGAAACAGAAAGATGATAGCTAGCTAACTAGACATATCATCAATAAATTGATATATGTAATTTAAATATCCATGAATGTACTGGGAATAATGTATTTCCTACCATAGACTGCGACCCAAAAAATGTTTTAATAAGAAATTCTAGGGGGTGGGGGTGGGTGCCTGCCTGGGTGGCTCAGTTGGTTAAGCTTCCAACTCTTGGTTTCCGCTCAGGTCATGACCTCATGATCACGGGATCATGCCCCATGCTGGGTTCCTCACTCACCTCGAAGTCCACTTGAGATTCTCTCTCTCCCTCTTCCTCTGCCCTTCCCCCTGAGTGTTCTCTCTCAAATAAGTAAATAAAAATTGTTTTTTAAAAAAAATATATATATATAAATAAAGTCTAAGGGATGAGAAGCCAGGAAAAGACAATTAGGCACTATGGTAGGAAGGACAGTACGAATGTACAGTGTACAAAAGCCAAGAGAATTACTTTATGGAAGCAAGGCTCACCGGTATAGAATGAGTAGGAGACGTAAAATACAATTAGGACTAAGCAACCATGGACTTGGTAATACGGAGGCTGTTTGCTACTGACCTTGACGAGGGCCATTTCAGTGAATGGTGACAGTGGAAAACATTTCAGCATGGATGAGAGGCAAGAAGGGACACAAAACCCGCACACACGAGAAAAAGAAAACCGCCCCAGGAACCCGAAATTTGAAAATGGGCATTCGCTGTGCGAAAGAAAGAGCCAATCAGTTCTAAAATAAAGCAGGCTATGAGTTTCTCGGGGCAGATCTGTGTCACAGGTTTCTAATCTCCGACGTGACTGTATTTAGAGAGTTACTACATTTTAATTAAGGTTAAAAGAACTCATAAGGGTGAGGCCCTAATCCAATATGACTGGCATTCTTACTAGAAAAGATTAGGGAACAGGTACAGAGAGGAAAGACCACGTGAGGACACGGGGAGAAGGTGGCATCTACAGGCCAAGGGGAGAGGCCTCCGAGGAAATCAACTGTGCTAACACCTTGATCTTGGGCTTTTAGCCTCCAGAACTGTGAGAAGATAAATTTCTGTTGTTTAATGTCTCTGGTGTTTTATTATGGCATCCTTGCAAACTAATACAACGCCCAAGAGTCTCAAGTCTAGTTGGGTCCTTCCCTCATCCCCCCCAAGCCCCAGGCCCATCCTAGTCAAAACATGAAACCACTCCATCATTAGCTCTCCCAACAAAACAGTGCTTCAATTACTTCTTCATAAAGCTCTTCGTGCTGGACCATTCCAATCAAAATAAGATGTTCTTTTGCTTATCACACCTCACCTCGCATTCCACGATATTTTCTGAAAACAAAGGCGCAGCATTTCTAGAAAAATGAGTACAATCAAAGTTAACTAGCTATTGGGAACTGAGAGAACAAATATGATGTAAGTAGCAATTGGGAATTTTGCTGCCCCAGAGGCAAGTTCGGCAAAGACTCTATGCGAGGTTTTGTATGGTCTCTACCAGTCACACACACATCCCCACCTCCCAGCAGCTTGCATCTTCAGATGAGAAAAGAAAGCCTTGCTTCCCTCCTTCCTCACGTGCAAACAAATCACAAAGATCTGGTCTTTCCTTCTAGAATCTTAAGCATCTACAATCAGCCCCAAATCCGGACGTCACAGGCAGGAAACCGAGGAAGGCTTTTCAATTGTTGTACCATCACAAAAGCAAGGCTGTTAACTCTGGTTCCTTCCCGCCACAAGAAGACAAACAAAAATATAGATACAAGTACGTAAATATGAATATGCAATACAATACACAGGTAAATACAAATCCATATATATGCATTTGCAGAAGTGCACACGTATCTTCTCCAAACACAGCTGATAGTGCGCATTTAGTACATTAATCACGGAATGAATAAGCCCTATAGCATGTCTTTTTATGTCTGGCCCATGACTGCCATCGACCTAAACCCACCCTTCGGTACCTCGGAAATACGGAAAATTAAAACTCACAGGCACCCAGTTTTCAATACTTCCCCCCCCCACCACCACCACCAAAAAAAAAATCATCACAACTGCTCGGCCACTCAGCGAAGAGACCCGCAGTTATCAGTTTACAGTTATGTAAAGAAATCAAGACCTAAAATTTGCGCTAATATTTACCCTGAGAAGAAAGTTTTACATCCTCTGATCCCAAGAAAGCAAACACACACAAAAAAAATCACAGCAAACAAAACAGCACCATCATTACCAGACCTGAGAGCTGAGAGCTGGGGTGCCCGACCCTGGAAGGCTGGCACAGCAGGTGTTTTTCGGGCTCGGCTGAGCCCCCACAGCTCTGCCCGCAAGGTGGTTCGAGCCTCCACGACCTCCCAGCGCCCCCGACCCCAGCTCCGCCCCTAGTATCGCCTGATGCGAGGGAGGGAGACGTCTTCGGGTTCATCGGGGTCGGAACCCCCTGGAGAAGGAAAAGGGAGGACCCATGCCTTCACCTTCGAATACAGGCCAAGGTTAAAGCCCGGGCGCTGGAGCCCGAGCAGCAGGGCGTCTACCTGGTCTACCCGCGGTCGGGATGCCGGCCCGGCCCCCGCGCCCCCGCGCCCCCGCGCCCCCGCGCCCCGCGGAGCATCGGACGGCGCCCGGGCCGCGCACTCACCGCACACCATCAGCAGCAGCACGACCAGCAGCGTGGCCACGAACACCAGCAGGGTCAGCCCCACGTTGTGCCACATCTTGGGCGGAGGACGGCGGGCGGCGGCGCGGGCCGAGCTCGAGCGCCCCCGGGGGGCGGGGCGGGGCGGAGCCGGGCGGGGCGGACCCTCCTTGGCTCCCGGGCCCGCGGGGCGCGCGCGGCGTGGGCGCCCCTACCCCGTCATCGCCCCGGGGAGCCCGAGACCCCGGCGGAGGCCGGCTGCGCTTCCATGGCGGACGCCGCGCGCCTGTGCACGGGACAGAGGGGGCGAGCGCGGGCACGCGCGGCGGCCGCACCGCCCAGGTCGCCGTCCGCCCTCGGGGGCAGCGGGGAGGGGCTCCCCTCCGCGCGCAGCACCGCGGCTGACGCCTCCCGGCTCGCGGCTCCCGCAGCAGCGCTCGACCCCAGTCCCCTCCCCCAGCAGCAGCCCCGCTCGAGCACGCCCACTGCTCTCCTCCTCCGCGGCGCGGGGCCGGCTGGGAGATGGAGTGCGGAGCCCAGTGGAGGTTGTCGGGGTCCGCCTCGCGGGAACTACAACTCCCACAATGCACCGCCGGCTCGGCCGCTGGGCTTCACCCTCCCTCGCTGGCTCGCTCGCTCGCTCGCTCGCTCGCCCCCTCGAGCCCCAACCTCGGTGTACGGATTCTCGGAACTCGCCTAGTCCGCGCCTCTGCTGCGCGCTGCGAAAGCGCCGGGGGGATTGCAACCACCATCCCGCACGTGGAAGTCGTGTTCCAGCGTCGACGGAGCGCGGAGAGGGAAGGAAGGGAGGCAGCTGCCTGCAAAACTGGCTGCGTGTGAAGCTCGCCCTGCGGATGGGGATGCACGTTCGATGCTTGGGCTTTTGAGGAAATACCCACTCCCCGTGCCAAAGCCGCGAGCTGGAGGCGCGGAACCCCCCTCTCCAATCCGCCCACCCCGAGTGTTGGTCTAGGTTTTCCTGAGTGCTGTTTCCAGAAAGGGTCCTTGAGTGACTTAAGTGCATCTGCTTAGCCCTTATTTCACCTGAGTCGTGGATGCAATCCAGGGACTCCTTGGAACCAAGCGACACGTGACCCAGAGCTGAAGATTTTGCCGCCCTGGCTTGGACAGGTCACTGCGAAACAAGACCACTTGGTAACCCCAAGAGCTCGAGCTCTACCTGCCACCCAAACCCTTCAGTACTGCCAGGTTAGGTCCATTCGTTAAAGATGTGCCCCCGGAAAACAGGATAAATCGTGTGCACCCTCTTTTTAGAAGGTACCATAAATAGCCCTTCCGTTAGTACCTCTCTGTCCCCAGGTGGGCCTCGATCTCTCAACTCCGGGATCATACCCTGAGCCAAAAGGCAGCCGCTCAATCGCTGAGCCGCCCAGGCGTCCCAGTGCCTCTCTATTCTCCTACAAATTCCTTTCCTCTGTTCTGACTGCAAAATCTGAGCAGAAATCTCTCGTTTTTACAAATGTATCTTGGTCATAACTCAGCTGTCCCACTGGAGATTGTATTCCATAAGTGGCGGTATCATGAACTAATCCTGCATATGAAAATGCAATAAGGGATAATGACTTTGCAGAAGATTTAATACAGGGTTCCTATGAATGAATCTGGCAAACTTAACGGTATATTGATCCCCCCAAAAAATCAATCCTGTTGCATAAATAAGACACATTTTATTAAACCCCAACTGAATAATTGAAAATACCACAACTACTGGGAGAATTTATTTTAAAGCTTTTTATCCTCTCTCCTATTCCCATGTATTGAATAGGTAATAGATGCCAGGGCATACCGCTGGGGATACAGCAGTGAACGAGACAAAGGTGTTTATGGCTCAAGATGCTTATATTGGAAGATACAGACGACAAGCATAAATAGGGAAACCTCCAACCGCTAATTCCTATAATGAAAGCAATCTGGACAGTGTGATAAAGATAGGGGTGTTATTTTAGATTGGGGGGGGGAGATCAGAGAAGGCCTGAGTGACATTTAATCTGAGACCTGAGGATCCAGCCATGAAAATACCTAGAAAAAGAGTGTACTAGGTAACCAGGAGCAGCTAATTCAAAAGCACAAGGAGCAAACAGCCATTCCTCTAGGCCTTGGCAGTATTTCTCAACATTTCAAATCACCTAGGGAGATTTAAAAATTGCAAAGGGTCAGACCAAATGACTCAAACTCTAGAGGTCAA
This sequence comes from Vulpes lagopus, assembly GCF_018345385.1. Taxonomy (NCBI): domain Eukaryota; kingdom Metazoa; phylum Chordata; class Mammalia; order Carnivora; family Canidae; genus Vulpes; species Vulpes lagopus. The sequence continues at coordinate 15,414,766 of NC_054833.1, forward strand.
TCCCAAGCATAGTACTTTTTAAAAACTCCCAAATGGGGCAGCCCAGGTGGCTCAGCAGTTTAGCGCCACCTTCAGCCCAGGGCATGATCCTGGAGCTGCGGGATCCAGTCCCATGTCGGGCTCCCTGCATGGAGCCTCTCTCATGAATAAATAAATAAAATCCTTTAAAAATAAATAAAAACTCCCAAATGATTCTAACGTGCACCCATGGTTAACCATCTTTCTAAAGCGGTGATTCTCGACAAATGGTCTCTGGACCTGTAGTATTAGGATCACCTGGGAACTTGTTGGACATGAAAATTCTCAGGATCTACCCCAGACCTATTGAATCCAAAACTCTGGGGAGGCACTGAGAAGAGCACTTGATGGAATGAGCACTGGGTGTTATACTCTATTTTGGCAAATCAAACTTCAATAAAAATAAAAAACAAAAAAACCTCTGGGGTAATCTGGGAGGGGGAATATTGGGTTAGGGTAGTAATCAATGGAATAGTGTAAAGTGACAAGATTTAGGATATGTTTTGGAAGAGGAAGCATATCAGGATCAGCTGAAAGACTAGATGTGAAAACAGGTGAGGAAAAGAAATCAAAAATGATTCTCAGGTTTGTAACCTAAGCTTCTAGGTGAATGGCTGTGTCTTATCTTGAAATGGGGAAGACAGTGCAATCATCTCCCTAGAATGCTTTATGAACTTCTGTCTTTACAAACGATCCTTAACTGCCCAGGTCAAGGATGTGGTGACTGTGGTGAAATCCCACAAGCAACCACCAAAGTCTTTTAATTCTCAAAAGTCCAAGGGCTTTTCCACTAAACCATGTTCCCATATGTCTTATCATTTGTTATATTAGCATACATCGTGTTTTCAAGGATAAAGGTAAAAGGATTTTCAAGGATAAGGTCTTAAAGTTACTCTTGGGCCATGGTTATTTCTGGAGTCCTTCTACTTACTGTTCTCCACCCCCTCCTCTCTGACCTTGAGCCTGCTAATCCTTCAATGTCTGTCCAATTTCCTTCTCAATAAGACCTCCCGGTCTCCCATTCACTTGTCTATCTAGCTCCTCTAAGTCAGTGGTTCTCAGCTGTACCTATATATTGGAAGCTTTAAAAGCAGGTTCTCAAGTTTCATGCTAGGCATGTGAAAGGTGGGCAGGGGGATATTAACTGTGACTGTTTAATATCCTCTAGGTTTTGATGAACAGTCAGCATTGAGAAGCATTAGTGCAAACTATATTTAGAAATTCATTAGGTACCTATCTTATGATATTCCTTGGATTGTTTTATGTTGCTACTATTTCATGCATACGTATATATTATTTAATATTTCACATATACATCTTCTGATTCTCAGAAGAGAACACTTACTCCTCCCCTGTTTTTTCCTTGCATAAGGGAAGAAGCTCAATTGGTAACATGTCTGGTCTCTCTGTGCTCTTTTATTCCCTATGTCTCTGTTCTGGGAAGGAGTGACTTACTTATCTAATTGGTGCATTTAGGAAAAATAATGTGGGTTTGCTGAGCTTGTCTCCTCCCACATTCCTCTTGGGCGTGAGCTGCCTTAAGCCTCTTGTCTGTGCAGGCCTTCCCTGTAGGGAGGGCCACTCTAATTCAACATTGCCTCAACTCAGAGTTTAATTAGCAGGCCTGACCGGCTCTCACATTATTATATGTTCTCTGACCTAGTCTTTTTTATTCATAAAGGTGGTGACATTTGGCCTCCATATGTCTCACTCTTTTTTAATTGGGTAACCTTATTCATTGTTCCCTTTTAGCAATCCTATACTGCTTTTAAAATAATTAAGGGAAGGGGCCATGCATTCAGCACTTACGTATTACTACATAGTAGGTGCAATGTCGGATTTTGAGTGATCCAAATATTTGAACTCTAAAGCTTGGCAGTAGGCCTGAATTTTAGTCATTTGAACTCTTAAGTATTGTGGGAAGAATTATGCTAAATGTGGGAGGGATACAAAGTAACTAAGTTAAGACTCCTGTCCTCAAGGAAACCCTAATCCTAAGGTAAGTGTTTACCAAATACCGCTTTGTGCCAGGCACTGTGCTTGCCAGAAGCAATACAAAAGAGAGAAAATATGCTCTTTTACAGACAAGAACTCAAACTGGCTCAGCCTTTTTCAATACAACCCTTCTGAGCTTCATGAAATCAATTTAATAAGTCATGATCAGTACCTTAAAAAAATAGAATTAAATAATATAGATGTCACTATATTACAAGTGCTACAAGGGCAAGCGCTATTCATGAAATTTGTTTTAGTTATCTATGTATATAGGTGTGTGTGTGTGTGTGTGTGTGAATTGAATTACAGTGCAAAATATATCCTTACTGTAGGTTATAGTTTTTTAAAAAGTGGAAGATCTAGAGTCTAGCAGAGGAAGCCAGACATGTATGTGACTCTATTGAATATTATTGTACCTATAACAAGAATTTTACGGATGGGATCAAGGCTCAGGAAATCTAAAAATTTGGGAGTAGGTAATGGGTAGAACTGACATTCAAACCCAGATCACGGGATCCCTGGGTGGCGCAGCGGTTTAGCGCCTGTCTTTGGCCCAGGGCGCGATCCTGGAGATCCGGGATCGAATCCCACATCGGGCTCCCGGTGCATGGAGCCTGCTTCTCCCTCTGCCTGTGTCTCTGCCTCTCTCTCTCTCTGTGTGTGACTATCATAAATAAATAAAAATTAAAAAAAAAAAAAACCCAGATCAGTCTGATTTAGAAGAAAATTTTGTTGGACCGTAAGAGTGAGGGTGGCATCGGGCAAGTTCTTAGGAAAAGCGGAAGATATGGGGAAAGACATGAGCAAAGTCTTGAATTCATTAAAACACATGTTGTGAGTATATACAGGGGAAGGTCGGGGTCCTTGAGATTCTATGAAAAATAAACAATTCCTTTCAGTTCTAATGAAATTGGAACAGAGGTATAATATGGCAGCTGAGAACTCCTATTCTGTGATTAGACCCTGGGTATGAAATCTGACTTGGTTGAATTAACTCATCTCTCTAAAAATTTAAACCACTACCACATTTGTAAACATTTATGAAATAGGCATAATAGCAGTATCTTCTTTGGAGGATTGTTTCCAGTATTTAATGAAATGTTATAAAGGACTTGCTTAGCATGGTGCCCTGCACTTAAGAGGTCTTCAATAAATTGTAGCTATTAATCTTAATAACCTAATGGAATCTAATATAATGGAAGGGACAGGATTTCAGGATGAGTCTCATCCAATTCATTTTTATTTAATTTGGAAAACAGTCTGTTAGGGTTTGATCAGAGAAGCAGAACCACCATGATACAGAATAAGAGAATTTACTGTAAGAATGAAAGGCAGCTGGGACGCCTGGGTGGCTCAATGGTTGAGCGTCTGCCTTTGGCTCAGGGCGTTATCCCGGAGTCCTGGGCTCAAGTCCCACATCGGGCTCCTTGTGGGGAGGCTGCTTCTCCCTCTGCCTATGTCTCTAAACTCTTTTTGATCGTGCTTTTAGTACTGATAGCCTAGATAAGTAGGGCCAACCCTCTGCCAGACTACAATTTAAAAATCTGAATTGAGGGGGATCACTGGGTGGCTCAGCGGTTTGGCGCCTGCCTTCGGCCCAGGGCATGACCCTGGAGACCCCGGATCGAGTCACACATCAGGCTCCCTGCATGGAGCCTGTTTCTTCCTCTGCCTGTGTCTCTGCCTCTCTCTCTCTCTCTGTCTCTGTGTCTCTCATGAATAAATAAATAAAATCTTTAAAAAAAAAAATCTGAATTGAGAAGAACTCTGGATGTCAATAACAACCAGTAAGATAATGAAGAATAACCGGCCCAAGATCAGAGAAGAGACAGAGATGGAAATCCAGAATCAAGTGCCAGCATTTAGGGGCTCCTTTACCCAGAGGTACGTTTGGAGATCCTGAAGAGAATGCTGAACATCTCCTGCCTCCCCGGCCGGGGACACAATGAAGCTGAAGTCCCAAGCTCAGGGTGCTAGAAGACTTCCAGGCACGTGGGGCTGAGACACCAGACAGCTACATCACAGGAGCAAGGGAGAACCAGAAATAAACACACAGGCTGGGTCAGCTTTGCCTGATCTGGCTGACCCAGAAAAGTTTAAATCCTGAAATGGGATTAAGGAAATCCCCAAGGCCTGGCAGAAACAAATTAAGAAACCCAACATTCTCTTACTCAAAATTATTTTTACAAATAACTTTGCAAACACAATTTCCAGCACATACTTGAGCTTTTTTTTCTCCTTTGTATTGTTTGCCATTCTTAGTTTAAAAAAAAAGTTCCCCTTTCATACATATGCTTTTGTTTACAAAGATGAGAGACATGAAATATTTAAGTTTTAAAAAATTTATGTCTAATGGCAAGAAAATATTTTAATATCACTGTTTAGTTTTCTAGGGCTGTCATAACAAAGTACCACAAACTGGGGAGCTTAAAAATGACAGAACTGTATATTCTCATAGTCCTGGAGATTAGAAGTGCCACATCAGGGGATCCCTGGATGGCTCAGTGGTTTAGCGCCTGCCTTTAGCCCAGGGCATGATCCTGCAGTCCTGGGATCGAGTCCCACATCAGGCTCCCTGCATGGAGCCTGCTTCTCCCTCTGCATGTGTCTCTGCCTCTCTCTCTTTTTCCCTGTGTGTGTGTGTATCTCATGAATAAATAAATAAAATCTTTTTTTTTTAAAAAAAAGCATTAAAAAAACAAAAAGTGCCACATCAATGCAGTGGCTGGGCCCTGCCCTCTCTGAAGCCTCTAGAGAATTCTTCGTTGACTCTGGCAGTCCCGGGCATGCATTAGCTTGAGGCAGGATAAATCTAATCTCCACCTCCTCTTTACGTGGCTATTTTCTCTATGTGCCTCTGCCTTCTCTTGAAGGGACACCAGCCGTTAATTTAACTGGTTTATCTTCAACAACCCTATTTCCAGATAAAACCATTGTGAAGTACTGGAGGTGAGGATTTCAACTTCTCTTTTTCTGGGACACAATTCAACCCATTAGCAATCACTAACTAGTCCTCATTACTATTAAAAAAAAGAAAGTCGTTTTTTTTTTAAATATTTTTATTTATTTATTTATTCATGAGAGACACAGAGAGAGGCAGAGACACAGGCAGAGGGAGAAGCAGGCTCCATGCAGGGAGCCTGATGTGGGACTCGATCCCAGGTCTCCAGGATCAGGCCCTGGGCCAAAGGCAGGCTCTAAACCACTGAGCCACCCAGGCATCCCTTGAAAAAGGTTAATGCTTTGAGATACTGCAGCTCAGTGGTCTCAGTTTACTTTATTTTATCATTAGTTTTAATGTTTGTCATAATTGTAAAAGATCCCTCAACAAGATCTGGAGATCCAAAATGAAAGCAGAGCATCTCTGATGGACCTTCTGAATTGTAATACGAATTTGTCAATCCATCATCCACTTGGTCTACAAAGATTTTCATAAATATTGTTAGCAAATTTCCATCTTTCCTATGTTAGTTGTTCTTGACCATTTATTAGAAGATGTTGCATTTTTATTATTTTTTAAAATAAGTTAAAAACCCATGAGAATTGTTTGGAAAATTTGGGACAAGTGAAAAAAATTCTGGTTGCAAGTTTGTGTGTGACACAACTGTGTAGTTTTTAACGATTAAGTTATATCACACTGGACATGTTTTCAAAATATTCTCTGCATAGTGTGCATTTCTTTTAAAAGCAACTGCTTTTTCCTTTATTAAGACATCCTCTTTATCTTGAGGTAACAGATTAAATGTGGTTATTTTCCAAACTGTCAGCCACGTACTACACTATAGAGAGCCACTCTATCCTTTCATTGCAGAAAAGACCAGCAAACTTTGTATAGTTGGTTTCTGGGATGGATGCTGATCTACCACTCATATTCACCCACCTTCTCAGTGTCACACCATGGCTCGGCTGCAGAGAATGCTGGTGGCACTTCAGGGATTGCCTCTCACGCCCTTCTTGGGGCGGCCACATCTAGAGACTGATCCACATACATATCTATGTATCTTTGTACATAGATATACAAAGATCTGGCCATCTAAGCATAACTCATGACAACTTGGAAGGGTCATTCTAGCTCCAGAGCTCCCATGGGGTCAACCCCAGAGTCATTTGCCTGCAATGCAGCTCAACTTCTCCCTCTGATGGGCCCAGCTTCCTTCTTTTCCTGCCTTCTACTCAGGTTGAAACCAAGGGCACAGCCTTTATAATCACCCTGCAGGCTTTACCTCAGGATTTCCTTCCCAAGAATCTGGACACCATCATTTAAGAGGGGAAAAAAAATGCATAATACTTTGCTAAGAGAAAACCAGAAAACTCCTGTGTGGTACAAAAGACTTGTTGGCCATTCTAGTGATGACATATTATTTTAAAATCTTTCTTTTACAAAATTAAGCCCATATGAAACCACTCCTAGCAAGGAAACAGCAGGGTATAGTGCTATACTGAGAGTAGAACCCCTACCATGCCCTCAGGACACAGTCTGTTCCTCTATTTGATGTGTGACCATATAGCATAAGGACAAGTGAGGCCCTCAGTGTCAATCATTATGGTACATATTAAGAAAACTTACCTCTTAAAAATATATATATATTAAAATATATAAATATATAAATATATTATTTAATATAAAAATATTTATTTAAGAGAGAAAGAGAGAGGAGAGAGGCAGGGAGAGGAGAGAACAGGGAAGGGCAGAGGGAGAAGGAGAGAGAAACTCAAGCAGACTCCATGCTTAGTGAGGAGCCCAATGTGGGACTCATTCTCACAAACATGAGGTCACGACCTGAGCCAAAACCAAGAGTCAGGCGCCCAACCAATTGCATCACCTAGGAAAGCCCTGCTTACTCTCTTTTAAAAATAAAAATATTTACCTTCTCATAGTTTCTTTTTATGTTCTCAATGTATCATATTTCACATTCCACTCACTCTGGGCAAAAAGCCACAAGCACTGAACATGGTGTATAGCAAAGGAAGGTCTCAGTAGGGAGACAGGACCCATGAGTTATCAGAGGGCTGCTGAGGACACAGAAAGAGCCACTGATAACTTCCAGATTGCCCAAGTGACTGAATGGAAGTCAGCACCCTGAACAGAGATCTTTGACTTGCGGGGAACAAGGCAACATTTGCCACTCTGGATTTGGATCATGATGGTGGGACCTCTGGATAAAGACGTTCAGGAGGGAGATTTCTGGGGGTGTCTGGAGGTTGTTCATGAGAGCCGTCAGACCTCATTGGGAATGTGAAAGCTGAAGGAGGAACGAAAGTCTGAGAAGATGACAAGATTGAAGTAGTGTTTTGAAAAGGTCATGCCTAAAAAGCCTTCAGCAGCGGGGACAGGGGAGAAAACTTGGGGGGAAGAAAACAAAAAGATTAGGCCAAGCAGTGGAGTTAAAGGTATGTTGGAAAGACAGGTCTTACAGGGCTTCCAACATGTTACCCCCAAATAGGCCACTTTGGCAAATTGATATTTTGTATTAAAGACCCTGATCTTCCTTTTTCTTCATGAAAGGAGAAGAGAACATTTCCAGGCCAAAGATGCCCTCCCTGTACCAGGAGGAAGGAAGCCATTCCTATCACCAGAGAGGAGAGTTGAGGTCAGGAGAAATCTGTACAAACACACCTGGTTCCGCTAACCCTGCTCTTCCTAGCCACTCTTCCACCGTCGACTGCCCTGGCCCAAACCCCTTTGTCTTGGCCCATTTTCACAACTGACTGCTTTTTGTCCAGACTATAAGCTTGGACCCTAACTGCTCCTTGGGGTCTTCATTTTTCTTCTGAAGGCTCCCGTGTACACGTACAATTATGAAACAAAATGTGTAGCTTTTTCTCCTGTTCATCTGGCTTAGATCAGTTTTATCCTTGGGCCTCTCTGGAGACCCTAAGAGAGCAGAGGAGAGATTTTACCTCCTCTACGAGTCTCAAGGTGATCCCAAGGAGGCTGTGGAAGCACAGGTGTGGGTTCATGAAGTCTAAGGCAAGGGTATGCGGAGGGCACAGGGAGGGAAAGGCAAGGATGGGTTCAAGAGATATTACTAAGAAGGGAGAACTTTTTAAGTAAAGGGAGGGAGGAACCAGGCAGAGGAAAAAATTTAGATTTTCCCTGTAGACATGACTGGGAAAAAAAAAATCTTCATTTCAAATACACTGTCCCCTCCTCTCATCCTGACTTCCTGGAAATCCACGTAAGCAAGTTTCAGTTTTAGAAGTGGTTGAAGTTATAGTTAGGCACTGAGCGCACACCAGTTTCTCTATGGCAACTAGCACAGCTAACTATAGTGATGGGTTTGTATCTATGCAGGTAGCAGCAACTTGTCACAGGCCAGAAGGTGCACATGGCTGATACTTGTTTACTTCCTTGGGCTAATCATTCTCACGACAAACAGAATATTTGGCTTGACGGATTATGAGAATGAAAAATTGTATTATTTTTAAGGAAAGCGTAAACAACTTAGAACTTTAAAAGCCAGCTCTACTGCTATTTTCACAATGTAACAGATTGAACATTTATAATAGATGTTGTCTTCGTCTGTTTGGGCTGCTGTAACAAAAATACCACAGATCGAGGGGCTTAAACAACGAACGTTTCTTTCTTTTCTTTTTTTTTCTTGAAGATTGTGTTCATTTATTCATGAGAGACACAGAGAGAGAGAAGCAGAGACACAGGCAGAGGGAGAAGCAGGCTCCCCGTGGGAAGCCCGATAGGGGACTCGATCCCAAGACCCCGGGATCATGACCTGAGCGAAAGGCAGATGCTCAACCACTGAGCCACCCAGGTGCCCCTGAATATTTATTTCTCACAGTTCTGGAGGCTCAGAAGTCCAAGACCAAGACAGCAGATTCAGTGTCTGATGAGGGACCACGTCCTGGTTTATAGAAATCTGTCCTTTTCACTGTGTTCTTGTATGGTAAAATAAAATAAAATAAAATAAAATAAAATAAAAAAAAATAAAAAAACAAAAGAGCTCTCTGGGGTCCCATTGGTGAGGGCTCTACCCTCATGACATAATTGCCTTCAAAAAGCCTCATCTCCTAATATCACCATTTTGGGGGTCAGGATTTCAACATATGAATTGGGGTGGGGGATATAAACATTCAGTCCATAACATACCATGTTTCTTTCCTTTAGCAGCTCAGCCTATCTTATCTCTAAAGTACCACAGCCATTTCTGCCTACCAGAAAAATGGGGATCGGTAGAGACAGGCACTAATAAAAAAGAAACACATTTCTGAATCATGTCATGTTTTCCTTGGTAATGTGCGCCCTTACATTTGAACAATAAAGCCCCAAGTCTTGCATTTCCAGAGAAATGTGACAGTTTACCAGATGTCTCTTCTCTAGCACACAAATTCTCATTTCTGGTAGAACCTTCTCCACCCCCCCCCCCCCCCCCCCAAAAAAGATCTAGGATGCTAATCAGTTGAATAACGAAGTTCTTGCAGGTCGATTTGAATCAGAACTAGGGAAAATTGTCTTGGGTGGTTACTGAAGACACTTTTATTGGACTTATTATAGCTCAGGTCACTACTTTCAAGCCACTGTTTTAAAAAGTATTTGTCAAAGCATCCGGGTGGCTCAGTCCGTTAAGCATCTGCCTTTGGCTCAGGTCATGATCTCAGGGTCGTGGGATCAAGCCCCACATCAAGCTCCTTCCTCAGCAGGGAATCTGCTTCTCTCTCCCTCCCTCTCTCTCTCAAATAAGTAAATAAAATCTTGAAGAAAAAAAAACAAATAAAAATTGAAAAATAGAAGGTACTCATTAAGGGGCACCTGGGTGGCTCAGTCTGTTAAGCATCTGCCTTCAGCTCAGGTCATGAGCCTGGGGGTCCTGGGATCGAGCCCTGTATTAGGCTCTCCACTCAGTGGGGGTCTGCTTCTTCCTCTCGCCCTGCCACTTTCCTCCTTCACCAACCCTTCCCCACACTCATGCACTTGTTCTCTCCTTCAAATAAATAAATAAAATCTTAAAAAAAAAACAAAACAACACAGTACTTTTCTACCTTATCATGAAAATGTAAAATTAGGTTCAAAGCGTTTACATTGTAACTTAACTGAAGTCTAACAGTAGCTGATGACACCCTATTGTATTTGTCTACCATGTTAACTCATGACATCTTCACCTTCATTCTATTAGGTAGAAACTATTATTGTTCCCATTTCATAGATGAGGAAGCTGAGGCCGGGGAGGTTAAATTCCTAGATCAAAGCTACCTAGCTGATAAATGGGAGAGGCAAGCTGGTAAATGGTAAACCAGACAGCTCCAAGTCTGTGCTTTTAGCAACTCTACTCTTCTGCCTGTGTAAGTGAGGGGTATGTGGTTACAAGGAAAAACCACTTTGGCTCACCTCCATAAAATTCTAAGAATCAAACATACAGTTATGTTGTAGATTGGGAGGAAAATCAAAGTGGCACCCACAATATAAATTGCTCCTGAAAGATATAGCAGGTCTTGTCTCCCATCCAACCTACGCTGGAATTCCACCTTCCAATATTCCTTTTTTTTTTTTTAATTTTATTTATTTATTTATTCATGAGAGACACAGAGAGAGAGAGAGAGAGAGAGAGAGAAGCAGGGACACAGGCAGAGGGAGAAACAGGCTCCATGAAGGGAGCCCCATGTGGGACTCGATATATAAATATAAATATAAATATAAATATAAATATAAATATAAATATATATAATTTATGTCCTCATTCTCTGGGCACCTCACTTACCACTGACCATCTCACCTGCTTGCCCACCTGCTCTAATTAACGTCCCTATTCATTCCCCCCTCCTCTCCTTTTCTCTACTTTCTACCTCTCTCAACCCAAGCAAAACATTAACCTTTTGCCCATTCTGTTCTTAGGATTGCACGTCTAAATGTATTTATGTGTGTACATATAGCCTTATCAGTTTGTGTCTATAGTAGATTTAATAAAATTTGTTAGAGGGTCTCATGAAATAATGAAGTTTCCCTTTAGAATGCATTTATCAAGTTTAGCCCAATGATCCAGGAAGTATGGTGAAGACATACAAAGATGAAGAGGATATCATTCCTGTCATATTTTTTTACAGTCTTCTGGAGAGAGAAGTGTGAAATGTGTTCAGTAGAAATGCAGATCCTATGTTATGGAGGTAGAAGCAGAATTCATTTTGAGAGAGTCAGAGAAAGGTTCCCCCAAAGAGGTGGTTTTGCACTGGTCTTTTAAGGATGATTGGCATTTTGGGGTACCTGGCTGTCTCAGTAAGTAGAGCTCGTGGCTCTTGGGATTGTGAGTTTGAGCGCCAAATTGGGTGTAGAGAGTACTTAAATAAACTATAAAAAATTATTGACATTTTTATAGGTGGAGAAAGGAGAGGGGAGAAGAAGAACAAGCATTTCAAGTGAGTCTAGTGGTGTTCTTTTTTAAAAAATATTTTATTTATTTATTCATGAGAGACAGAGAGAGAGAGGAGAGAGGCAGAGACACAGGCAGAGGGCTCCATGCAGGGAGCCCGATGTGGGACTTGATCCCAAGACTCCAGGATCACGCCCTGGGCAGGGCAGGTGCTAAACCACTGAGCCACCCAGGGATCCCCACCTAGTGGGTGTTCTTAGGAAACAACAAGCAATCATAGAACCTATAAAAGGCTGAGATTGAAAAAATACAGACTGCCTAGTTATGGAAAACTCTAATCTCATGCTCAGGTGCTAGGTTCAATTTGAGAGTCTAAGGGAAACCACTCTTGTTATAGCCAACTGTATTCCTTCTCCAAACCCAAGAGGAGTAATTTTGTTTTGAGACACAGAACTGATGGCGTCCTGCCTGTAGCATCTACCCTACCCGCCTTCAAGCCCCATTCACCAGATCCCAGCATTCTGAAGTCCAAGAACAAAACTCCTTCCCATGACCCACAAGCCCTTGGTCTGTGTGTTCCCCCTCCTCCTTTACTGGTCTCTTTACTGGAATCTTGTTTGTCTTTCACTCCTGCAGCCATCAAGGCTGCCTCTCAGCAGAGTGCTTCACCTGTTACATTCTGTTCCTGGAATGCTCTTCCACCTTCTGCCCACCCTGCTCCTTACTGATTGGCACCTGCCCATCGAGTTCTATTCATCTCAGCTCAATCACTGCTCTGTGACTTAGTTGGGCTCCCTGCTACTTATTCACAGGGAATTGTGTCCTTTCAAATCCCATGTTACAGTCCATAATCAAACACTTATCGACCTCTTCATTTGGTGAAAGTCAACTTGGCAATAAGGTTGTAAACTCTCAGAGGACAGATTTAACACCCATTCAGCTGAAAATTGAACTCCTGCCCTGTGGCAGCACTGTGCCTGCCACACAGTCAGTTGAAGGAATAATTGGGAATGCCATCACGGGTACTGGGCTTGGGCAAATAACTCAGAAGACATTACGGAGCTATTGGAAGCTCATAAGCCCTATGTGAGCATGGGAGGCAGGGGTGTTGCCAGGGAGAAAGGTAGGATATTACAAATTCTAGTTTTCATGACGTGTATTTTTACATTGTGAATATGTAAATTACACACACATTAATGACTGCATGTGCATCTGTGTTTCTTTTGCTTGCTACATGATCTGCAGAAGACACATGGGGTTGAAAGATGGTTTGTCAAAGGAGTATTTGTTTAAAGGAGAAATTTCTTTTAGTACAGGGTGTAAATAATATATCCTCCAGAGCCTTTACTTGTAAAGCACAAGTCAAAAAGATCACATAGGCAGGAATCACCCGTACTTATCAGAGGTGCACATAATTTCTTCAGCAGGGGGTGCTAAAATATAACTTTGGCACAGTGAAGCTTGCTTAGCAAAAGTTTGTTTAGTCGAGTAATAGATTTGGCTATTCTGTTCTGTCACATATAGCAAATATATCTAAAAAAGGGCTAGTCTTGTAGAATATGGGCATAAGAGGTCTTAAGAACCAACGTTTGAAAGTTTTTTTTTCAATATTAAATACAAGGGTAATTGCCTCCAAGTTGTCTTGTCACTTCATAATTTTTTTTTAAAGCTTTTATCTATTTATTCATGAGAGAAACACAGAGGCAAAGACCTAGGTGAAGGAAGAAGCATACGGGACTCGATCCCAGGACCCTGGGATCACATCCTGAGCTAAAGGCAGACGCTCAACCACTGAGCCACCCAGGTGCCCCACTTAATAAAATTTTTAATGTTCTGGGGAAAAAAAACCTTGTAGGGTGCCATATTATATACGTTATATAACATAATATGACATATATAATACATATATTATACCTTATGCAAGTTACCAGAAGATTTGAGAATGAGCCTTTTTGGAAAGCTTGGCAAAATCATCAGTAGTCCCTCAAAATTGTAGAGGGTGTTTTATCACATTTATCAATCCAAAACCTTTTTGGAGGTTATTTTGCAGGTTATTTGGAGGCTCATGTGTTTAATCTTCAGAAGCTTTTAAGAAACACTATGTATCAGGGGATCCCTGGGTGGCTCAGTGGTTTAGCACCTGCCTTTGGCCCAGGGCGCGATCCTGGAGTCCCGGGATCGAGTCCCGCATCAGGCTCCTGGCATGGAGCCTGCTTCTCCCTCCTCCTGTGTCTCTGCCTCTCTCTGTCTATCATAAAATAATAAATATATATATATATTTTTTTTTTAAAAAAAAAGAAAGAAACACTATGTATCAGTCAAGCCAGGCTGGGTAATGCTGCTGTAACAATCAGGTTCAATGATTTCGACAGCAAAGGCTCCTGCTTTGTGTCTACCATTTGTTGTCCTGGGGCTCTGCCCAGTGTTGTCATTGTAACGGGAATCAGGTTGACAGAGTAACCATCACCGGGAAAGTCACCAGCCACCAACCATGGCAGAGGGAAGGAAAGGCATGGGCAGTCATGCACTGGCTCTCAAAGGCTGTTTGGAGGCAGTATCCATTATCTTTGCCCACATTTTCTTAACTAAAGCAAATCTCATGACTGTGTTCCCTAATGTAGAGTTTGAGAAATACGCTATGTGCATAGGGGAGGAAAACCAGAACTATACAATAGCTAGCCCGTCACTACCAGGTGCTACAAATGTTACCATAATAAAATCCACCGGAAATAATGTAGTCACATTGACTTTGAAGTTATTTCATCTTCCAAATAATGGATTGTAGGCTCCTTATTATAGGAACTGTAGCATGGATAATTAAACTACTTTGCTTTTGGCTTTTAAATTCATTGCCACCTATGATTTGGAGGGAAGGAGTAGATAGTAGGTTTACTTCTCTACTTAAGATTTGCTTTGATGAATACTAACACTTACTTGTCTATTTTGGAACACAATAGCCATTGTAGGTGGGAGGAGATGGGAAGGGGAACAACCTGGCTTGGGATAAAGGGTCCAGCAACTGGAAGCTAACCCTTTGCAGCTGATGGGTGACAAAATAGAAACCAAAATTTGCTGCTCCGTATTCCGTTTTCCCTTAACCTCCAAAAACCAGAGAAACGGGTTTCTCTAATAAAGATGTCCAATGAAGTAGTCCAAGTACCAGAAAGAGGAGTTTCATCTCTTAGTGGGGCAGACCTAAAGGAATCTCAGATGGATCTGCCACTAAGCAGACGGTTTGACCGCAGGGACAACCTTCGCCATTCACCAGGAACAATCCAGGGTTGTAATCAGGTTGTAATCAGAGAGGCACAAAACTCCTTATCTGCGGAACCAAGGCTCTCCTGCGAAGGTGGTGCTGGCAAGTTGCCCGACCTCAGCAAAAGCTGAAGGATGCTTTAGGTCAGAGGCAGGCTGGTGAGGCAAATGACAGCCTGGGCCCGCAAGGACCATGGCCACTAGCAATCCAGACACAATCCTGGGCTTCTTAAAAGGGACCAGCAGAGGCCCGGGTAGCTCAATTGGTTAAGTGTCTACCTCTGGCTCAGGTCAAGATCCAGGAGTCGGGGGTGGGGAGGTGGGGAGGTGGGTATGGGGTGGTCCCTGCTCAGTGGGGGGTCTACTTCTCCCTCTGCCCCTTCCCTTGCTCATGCATGCTCTCTCTCAAATAAACAATATATATATATATATATATATATATTTTTTTTTTTTTTTTTAAAGGACCAGCAAAGAGATGATTAGCAGTTGATATGATCAAAATGCCCTTCCTATCACCACCTTAACCTAGAACCTGCCTGGAAAGGGGGTGCGAGCTGGTGAGGAGTTAGCTCCAGGTGCTTATGGTGCAAGTTGCCGAATCACTGGGGAAAGCTGCAAGGTGTGTTTTATGCATTTTCACAAAATCAACAGGGGGAAGCAAAGGCCCCAGGTAAAGTTCATGAGAATGCAGTATTAGACTTTAACTATTCATCATCCTTACTGTCCAGCCGCCTAAACAGAGTTTGCTAATATCCTACTCATCACTCAGGGGCACTGAGGCTCTCATGTTCTCCAAAAGCTTCTCCTAACGTCCCAGATTAGAATTCTCTGTCTCTCTCTGTTCTGATCACTCTTCACCGGCAGCTCCTGCGCCCCGGCCCCCCGCATGGCACCTCATCGTGTCTGTCTCCCTCTTTTTTTTTTTTTTTTTTTTTTTTTTTTTTTTTCACGGGGAAAGCCTGTTTTTTGTTTTTACTGGAGGCTCAGGTGGCACATGACAGTTCATAAAATGGCTTCAGAGGTAGGGGCTGGGGTTGGGGGGGGGAGGAGACAAAAAATAAACTGGGATGGGAAAGAAAACAACCAGGAGGAGGTAAGAGCTGGCTGGTTCCTTCTCAGCCTGATTTAGGGGAGGGAGCTGGTGCCTCTGAACAATAGGATGGATCCCTTCCTTCACCCCTTGGTAGGGGAGAGAGAAAAAGCAAAAGGCTGTTGCTTCGGCCCTCCTGAGTCTCAAGGAAAAGGGGAAAACCGGTGTTCTGATGTCATGAATTCTGGGAAGGGGGAGGGGGTGCTGGGTCGGGTAGAGGGCAGCTGGAAAAACTGGCAGATAACCAGATGGTAGCTCTGGGGGTCCTTCATGTTGGAGTCACTCCAGTATGGTGCGGGGGGGGTCCCCACTCCAGCCTCTGGATGGGGAGCAGTTGCAAGGCAGCGATGAGCACTGTTCACCTGGGATCATGTCCAGTCCTACCCGGTTCTGTGAACATGGAAGGTACTCAGCACCTGCCTGCTGATTTAGATACACTGCGTGGACGTTTACCACGGCATTCAGTTTCTGTTGTTAACCTAAGAAATATTTTGAACATCCATGCAAGTATTAGACTCAGAATCAGAATGCTGTGGCTCTGTTTCTTATGAACTCTGTGTTCCCAGGCAAACTACTTCATCTCCTGACCTCTCAGTGTTCTGTTCTCAGTGTTCAGTGTTAGGGGCTGGAAGTACCTAACTTGCTGGCTTCGTGTAAGGATTAAATGAGATAATACATGCAAAGCACTTGCCACCGTGCCTGGTTCACAACAAGGCCTCAAAAGGAGGCTATTGTTAGTATTTTATGTATTGCAACAAGCTGTGGTGATTGCAAGTGTCGGAATCCTGAAAGTCAAAAATGTATACTGTTTAAAAACTGGTAAGAATCGCTATATTGTACACCTGAAACTAATAGAACATTATTAACTACACTGGAATTAAAATGAGAGATTTAAAAATTTTTATTTATTGGAAAGAGAGAGAGGAGAGAGAGCACAAGCAAGGGGAGTGGCAGGCAGAGGGAGAAGCAGCCTCCTATGCAGATTCCCTGCTAAGCAAGGAGCCCAGGAACCCAGGATCATGACCTGAGCCAAAGGCAAACCCTTAACCACCAACTGAACCACCCAGGCGCCCCAGTTTCAAGGAAGGATAAAGCAATTCTTTCTCTCTTCTGCTGAAATATACTTTAAAATATGAATGGAGGAAAAAATGCAAGTTTTTTTTTTAATTAAATAAAAATGCTAGGTAGATCCTGAATATCTTGGTGAGTGTAACTAAAGAGGGGGTGTAAACTATATTTAATGAAACTGTTAGTTGAATATACATAGGAAGATTATTCTTGCTAGGCTATGCAATCTGCTAGTACACGAATTCGTGATAATCACGAATTACTAGAAAGCAGGAGAACCAGTGCTATGTAATTTTAAGTTTTCCACTTTTATTCAGTGGTCTGTCAGTGCAGTGGGGAGTGGTTCTGGGTGCAAGCAACAAGTGGAAATATTGTCTGACAAGAATGTAAAAACATTCTTTAAGGGATGCCTGGGTGGTTCAGTGGTTGAGCATCTGTCTTCAGCTCAGGTCGTAATTCCAGGATCCTGGGATCGAGTCACATGTTGGGATCCCTGCATGAAGACTGCTTCTCCCTCTGCCTGTGTCTCTGCCTCTCTCTCTCTCTCTCATGAATGAATAAATAAAATCTTTTAAAAATGTTTTTTTTTAAGTGAACTAAACATCTGGCTGACTTTTATTTTCCCTATGTGAAAGGGTCAAGAACTTGGACAGGGATAAGATGAATGGTTCTCCAGCCATGTGTAGAATCAGCTGAGATCACTCAAATGAATTTAGCAGGTAGCTGGGTTGGGATGGAAGATCTGATACAGTTTCACTTATACATCTGGTGCCTGGTGTTCCTCCATATGGCTTTTTTTCTCTTCACAAGCTATCTGCTAATTCAGTAGTATGCTTGAACTTACTCACATCCAAGTGGCTGGTTTCCTCAAGCAAATACAGAAGTTGTCAGCTCTTTTATAGGCAAGACTCAGAACTGGCACATGATTCCTTCTGCTGTATTCAGTGGTTATAGCAAGTCACAAGATCAGCCCAGGCTTAAGTGGAAGGGAAATAGATTTTACCTCTTAATGTGTTTCAAGGGGGGGAGGGATGGAATTGATGAAATTCAACTTTAGACACTTTTACTTCAAGCAAAATATTTAAAATCTCACATAAATATAGGACAAAACAGAGACTTCATTACCAGAAGGCCTGTCCCACAATAAAAGGTTAAGTAAATTTTACAGACAACGGAATATGATGCTTGATAGAAAGTCGGATTTACAAAAAGAAATGAAGATTTCCCAAAATAGTTAAACTAAAAGTAAGATATAAAAGACATTTTGTTTTTAATTGCTCTAAAAGATAACTGATTATCTTTATTGTTCATTAACAATGATTTGGAGAAATGTGATATTTACAGAAGGAAAATTTATGCCATTGGCAGCACAAAAGATAGAAATGGGGAATTTACAATTTGGGAATTTCCAATGGGAAACTGGAAAGTATACTGTCATAACATTCTTATAGTATGTGAGGAGCAGTAGAGTATTATTTGAAAGCAGTCGGTGATTAATGAAAGATTAAGGCAACTTAAGTTATTAGGAGACACAATACTGTGAACCAACTTGCTTAGCTAACACTGGGTAAAGCCAACGTTTCACCCAAAACAGCAGAATGCACGTTCTTTTCAAGTACATATGGAACATTTTCACCAAGGTAGGCTCTATCCTGAGCTAACTGAATAGATTCATATTCTGAAATGCTTCCACAAATTAAAAAAATATCATTTCTTTGTTAAGATTTTATTCATTCATTCATTCATTCATTCATTCATTCGAGACACAAAGAGAGAGGCAGAGAAGCAGGCTCCCTGCGGGGAGCCCCGCCCACCTCCCCGGGGCCTCCTTGTTGTTTTTTTTTTTTTTTTCCTTGCAAAAACCCTCGGCTCACCCGAGGGCCAGTGGAAATTTATTTTTTGTCCTTTGTCTTTCCCCAAGTGGCTTTTCCTTGCAAAATGCCTGACATGACACCAGAGGGGAACCTGGGAGTGAGGGGCACCCCAGGGACTTAAATACAAGCTGGAGGGCAGGGCACAGGTGGGACAGTCGAGAGACAGCACAAGGGACATGGCTTCTCAGGTAGAGACCAAAGGTTTGTTTTTCTGCAGGAAGAAGCTATGCCAGAGGGCATGGGGCTAGGATCCTGGGTGGGAGGGGGTGAGGGGAGAGGCCCCCAACCCTGGACTTGAACCCAGACTCTGGGATCACCCCCTGAGCCGAAGACAGATGCTCAACCACTGAGCCAGCCAGGTGTCCCAAATTAAAAAAAAAAAAAAATTAAAACCATACGGAGTATATTTTTTAGCCGCAGCCGAACTAAACTATAAATCCCTAACAAAGAGATAACTGGAAACACCCCAAATCTTTGGAAAAGAAAGATTACTAAATAATACATGGGTAAAAGAGGAAATCACAGAGAAGGCAGAAAATATTTTGAATTGAATAAAAATTAAATCATTACATATCAAAATGTATGGGGGATGTCACTAAAGCAATGCTTAGAGGAAAAGTTATGCCATATATGCCGATATCAGAAAAAAAGAAGATTGTAAGCCAATAATTTAAGTTTCTACCTTAAGAAATTGGGAATGAAAAGTAACTCAAAGCAAGAAAAGGAGGGAAATGATAAAGGGAGAGCAGAAATCAATGAAATGGGAAACAGAAAAACAATAGAGAAAATAGTGAAAATAAAAGCTAATTCTTTGAAAAGATCAATAAAACTGATAAACTTCTAGCCAGACTGACCATTGATATAAGACAGGACTCAAATTACCAATATTAGAAATGAAAGAGGGAACATCACTGTCAATCCTGTGAACATCTAAGGCACAGGAAGGGAACATGACTATGTACCACATTATACTTATTGACTTGCCTATTTAGATAAAATGGATAAATTCTTTGAGAGATACAAATTACCAAAACTCACTCAAGAAGGAATGAATGACGTGAATGATCCTAGGTCTTAAAGAAATTGAATTCATATTTGAAATTCTTCTAAGAAAGAAAATTTGGGGCTTAGATGGGTTTAATGCTATATACTATGAAATATTTTAAAGAAGAAATAGTACCAATTCTACACAAACTCCTCCAGGAAATAGAAAAGGAGGGAGGACCTCCCAACTTACTTAATCAAGCCATCTTCATTCTGATACTAAAACCAGACAAAGACATCAGAAGAAAACAGAATAATAACTCTCAAGAATAGAGATGCAAAAAAAATCCTCAATAAAATATTAGAAAATGGAATCCAGCAATATACATAAGGCCAACTGAGCTTTACCCAGGAAATGAAAGGTTAATTCAACATTCAAAAAATTACGCAACAAAATTTACCATATCAACAGATTTAAAGAAGAAAAACATGTATGATTATCTCAATAAACATGGCAATTTTTTAAACCAAATTCAGCTCCATTTGTAATAATAATATAAAACAATTCTCAGCAAACTAGGAAAAGAGGGAATTTCCTCAACCTGATAAAGAACATCTACAGAAACCCCAACAACCATCATTATACTTAATAGTGAAAGACTGAAAACTTTACCCCTCACATTAGGAACAAGGAACAAATGTCTGTGGTCCACTTCTATTTGAAATTGTATTGGAGGTCTTAGTCTGTATGATCAATCAAGAAAAGGAATTAAAAGGAATCTGGAAAGGAAGAAACACCATTGTCTCTATTCACAGATGACATGATCCCATATGTAGAAAATCTCAAAGAATCTACAAAAAAACTTCTAGAACTAGTAAGTTTAGAAAAGTTACAAGATATAATTTTTTAAAAAAGATTTTATTTATTTATTCATGAGAGACACAGAGAGAGAGACAGAGACATAGGCAGAAGGAAAAGCAGCCTCCAAGTAGGCAGCCCCACATGGGACTCCATCTCAGGTCTGCAGGATCACGCCCTGGGCTGAAGGTGGCTTTAAACCGCTGAGCCACCTGGGCTGCCCCCAAAACACAATTTCAACCTACAAAAATCAGTGGTAATCCCCTATACTATCAACAAATAATCATAAACTGACATTTTAAGAAATCATTTACAATAGCACCAGTAAACATTAGTTACTTAGGTATAAATCTAATGAAATACATGCAAGATATACTTAAAACTACAAAACAGTGAAGTCAGAGAAGTTCTAAAATGAAAAGAAATACTAGCTCATGATTGAAAAACTCAATATTATTAAGGTGTCAATTCTCCCCAAATTGATGTACAA
Organism: Vulpes lagopus; assembly: GCF_018345385.1. NCBI lineage: Eukaryota > Metazoa > Chordata > Mammalia > Carnivora > Canidae > Vulpes > Vulpes lagopus. Next base: position 15,435,716 of record NC_054833.1, read on the forward strand.
ATTCAACACAATCCCAATCAAACTTTCTGCAAGAATTTTGGTGTAAAATTAACAAGCTGATTCTAAAAATGTATATGGGAAAGCGAAGGAGCTGAAATAGCCAGAACAAAATTGAAAGAGTGGAAAGTTTTCAAAACTTGATTTCAACACTTAACCTAAAGAAATGGTAATTAAGACAGTTTGATGTTGGTGAAAAGGTAGATACATAGGTGAATAAAATAGAATAGAAAGTCCAGAAATTTACCCACACATATATGGTCAATTGATTTTTGACAAAGGAGCAGAGGCAACTCAAAAGAAAAAAAAAAGATGATCTTTTCAACAAATGGCGTTGGAGTAATTGGCCGTTCATATACAAGGAAGGAAGGAAGGAAGGAAGGAAGGAAGGCAGGAAGGAAGGAAGAAAGAAAAACTTTGACTTATCTCTTGCACCAACTATAAAAACTTACTAAAAATGAACCACATAAACCTAAATGTAAAACACGACACTACAAAATTCCTAGAAGAAAATAAAGGGGAAAATCTTTGTGACCTGGGAAGGCAAATATTTCTTATATTCAACACCAAAAGTACAATTCATAAAAGAATAGAAACTTGGACTTCATCAAAATTAAGAATTTCTTCTCTTTGAAAGGCCAAAAGAAAAGAAAATAGAAGAAAAAAAGAAAAAAGAAGCCATAGGCTAGAATAAAACATTGTACTATTTTTATATGATAAAGGATTTATATCCAGAATATATGAACAACTCTCAAAACTCAATAACAAAACAAGCAATGCAATAAAAAATAGGCAAAAGGTTTGAAGAGACTCTATCAAAGAAGGCAGGATGGTGGCAAACGTACAGAAGAAAAGTGCTCAGAAAAACCCATTGGATGGATGGATGGATGGATGGATGGATGGATGGAGGAATGAATGAATTAGCCTGGCTTTCCTGAACTCATTTGCTGCTTGATTAACTATTTTTTAAAAGTATTTTATTTCATTTATTTATTTTAGAGTGAATGCAAGTTGGTGGAGGGGCAGAGGAGGAGGGAGGGGTCTAATAGGGAAAGAATCCCAAGCCAACTCTGTGCTGACTGAGGAACCAGGACAGGAGGCTTGATCCCATGATCCTGAGATCACAATGTCAGCCAAAACCAAGAGTCGTATGCCCAACCGACTGGGCCACCCAGGCAACCCTTGATTAACTCTTTAGAATTCATTTTGATGATTATTCTAGTAACTAGAACAAGTGAAGATCATTCTAATATGAACGTGCATACTAAAACCAAATAAAAGTAAGTTGTAAGCATCTTTATTTCTGGACCCTTCTAATAGGAAAAATAGTTTTTAAAGCATGAGAGACTCCTAACTCCGGGAAATGAACTAGGGGTGGTGGAAGGGGAGGTGGGCGGGGGGTGGGGGTGACTGGGTGACGGGCACTGAGGGGGGCACTTGATGGGATGAGCACTGAGTGTTATTCTATATGTTGGCAAATTGAACACCAATAAAAAATAAAAAAAATAAAAAAAATAAAGAGCTACATTAGGGTAGCCTGGGTGGCTCAGTGGTTTAGCGCCACTTACGGCCCAGGGTGTGATCCTGGAGACTCAGGATCCAGTCCCACGTCAGACTCCCTGCATGGAGCCTGCTTCTCCCTCTGCCTGTGTCTCTGCCTCTCTGTCTCTTTCAATGTGTCTCACGAATAAATAAATAAAATCTTTTAAAAAAAGCTAATTTGGTCCATGCCTTCAGCTTTCTAAAGATGTGGCTTAATGCAGGAGTGCACAGAGGCTTTTCAAATAAGACTACAAAAATGACAAGTTTCCATTAGAAAATTCTTCTCTTAATTAGGCTTTTGATAGATACTAGGTACCAGTGAGTCAAGATAACATTATTAGACAAACAGAGTGTAGTCGTGTTCCAGAAGACCACCCCACCACCACAGCTTGACTGTAGTAGGAGTTGCTGCTTTGTTTTAAAGCTAACAGTTTATTTCTTCAGCTCTCCTCACTTGCAGAAAGTAGTCAAGAGTTAAGAGTTGCTATTACCTTCATTCCATGAAAACTTTATTAGAAGTCCTTTGGAGGTCTCTGAGATTATTAAGAATAATAGTATCTAGTATTTCATGTTTTACGTTTGGACTTGCTTCTGGTAGAAAAAAAGGATCTTTGTCTCATTAAAGTATGAGAGGTTTTTTTTTTTTTTCTATTTGTTTTTTTCTTTTTCCTGAACTAAAGCCTACTGACCTGTTAACTCAGCCAGTTCCAAAGGATATCAGTTTGTTTTAAACTATTTGTTTAAGGAATTTAAAATATTTGTTTAAGGAATTCAAAAGGTGGTCAGATCTTTCTGTTTATTCCTATGCTCTGAGTAGTAGTATGAGCGCATTCTAATGACCCAGGAGATAGTCTGGCTACTGAATACACTTTAGTCTGGATGATAAAATTATGTATAGTCAATGATAGAAGTTCATTTAACAAGGTCCAAAGCTATGCAGTACTTGCTAGAGAGTTTGGAGGTGAGGGCAAGGGTTAGGGGAGCAGAATGTGTCCTTCATGTGGTAAAAGAGGTCATCTTCCACGTATAGGGTCCTTAGTGACTACTTTGTATCAAAGTTATGAATATAGTTCAATTTGGTTCACAAGAGATGATATAAATTGATTGATATAAATTGATGCACCAGGAGTTCTAGCTATTGGTGCATTGTCTTTCAAAGCTGTGGATCTTAATGTAAAAGAAGAACCGGGCACAAATTCAACTGGATGGATCGCCATGCTTCATTCAATTTCACTGTGGGGAGGATGATCAGCACAGGTACAAATGAATTGAAGTATGTATCTTTTTGAGGATAAAAAATAGAAATGCAAAAGAGGTCAATTTTACCTATTTCATTGGTAAAATTTCTGGGCCACGCACTTGCTAACTTTATCTCATGCTTTAACATATGTAAGTTTCCTGGATGTAAATTCCTAGTTCATTGAATCACAGCTATTATTAGAGCTCAACAGGCCCCTTGGGCATTAGTTTAGGTGGGTTTCTTTGCTGCTTGTACAATGTTTAGGTCCCCTGTCAGAAATGGGGAGATAACGCCAGAACCTATGAAACCCCAACTCCTAAGGCAGCTGTCCTGCTTAATACATGATAACTGGAAATATGTCTCCCATTGTTTTGGTAAACATTTCAGTTGCTGGTATGGGGCAGGCCTTGACAAAGACTACATTTTTTTTTTCATGATATTGCTTATATAAATGATACCATTTGCTCAGGAACTGCATTTCCATTAGCTAATAATAATAATAACATATTTTTCAAAGGTCTTTGGCGCTAATGAGATTCCCATTAGGATGTCACAGAAACCCCCCTGGCAAGCAGTAATAAAAAAGGGGAGGTAGGTCTGTATTAAATAGTAATTGAATGCTTACCATGTGACAGAAGCTAAAAAGACAGTTGAAATGATCATTTTAAGGCAAATTCTGATATAAGCTGAAGTATTTGTAGAACTAATTACAAATTACCTTTAGCAAAACTAGTTAAAATGCTGACCAATTATAATCAAGATTACTGTCAAGGGGTGTCCGGGTGGCTCAGTTGTTTAAGCATCAGACCCTTCATTCTGGCTCACGTCATGATCTCAGGGTTCTGAGATTGAGCCCCACATCGAACTCCACGCTGGGTGTGGAGTCTGCTTAGGATTTTCACTCTCCCTCTGTCCCTCTCCTCCTAAAATACAGCTTTTGTCATATGTACTTTTCTATTCAACTAATTTAGTGATAAAACCAAATAATATGCAAAAAATTCTTCATGACTCATTCTCCTGAGTTCTGACCTCTTCCCTTGGAAAGGACCAATCACAGTAGAGTCTTCTGTTAATTTTTTTCCTTTTCAGAGCCTAGATAAATAAAGAAATCTTTGAAAGTCATTCTAGTTAAGATAGAACATGGTATATTTAAAAAAGGAAATTGGGTAACAACAGTTGTGGTGGCCTTGTTGACACTGGCAGCTAGCCTAAGTATTTCCAAATGCTATTTATTCATGTTTAAATTTTGAATTTTTACATGGGTAGTGAACCAGCTCTTCATTTAAAAAATTTATTTTGTTTTTCCATATAAATAGCACCATAGGTAACCAAAGAACACATGTAGGGGCAAATTTTTGGAAGCATTCTAGCTAATAAATGAAGAAGGAATGACATAGCTAGGATGTCACAATTTTGCAACTCTTAATGAATCACTGGATGTAGGCATTGAGCATCACCCAACACTTAAGCATCACAGGGAGAGTGACAATCGGATGCCATGTGCATCCTGATGGAAATACACACAGCCACCTCTGAATTTTCTTGTCAACAACTTCAATCCAATCAAGCCTCTGGAACTAGTTATAGTTATCAGTTTACAAAAACTCAGAGATTAGAAGCACATGCTAACCTATATCCTGGAGGTGTGGTCAACAAAATCCAGACTGTGGGAAATGCTACAATACAAATTACAAGAAAATGAAAAGAGATGGGACACCTGGGTGGTTGAGTGTCTGCCTTCAGCTCAGGTCATGTTCCTGGAGTCCTTGGATCGAGCCCCACATCAGGCTCCTTGCAGGGAGCCTACTTCTCCCTCTCCTATGTCTCTGCCTCGCTTTGTGTGTCTCTCATGAATAAAATCTTTTAAAAAGGGATACATGCTGTAAAAAAAAAAAAGGAAAATGAAAAGAGATGGAGGGTAGAGATTAAAGAGACATAAAAGATATAGCAACCAATTGCAATGTTAAAAAAAGACAACTTTTGGAAATTTGTATACTCAATGTCCATAATTAATGCTGTTAATAACTTCTTGTTAATGTTTAAGATATTACAATGGTTTTGTGATTTTTGTGGGGTTTGTTTGTTTGTTTAGGTAGGCTCCATGCCCAACTCTTGATCCTGAGATCAAGACCTGAGCTGAGATCAAGAGTCAGACACTAAACCGACTGAGCCACCCAGGTGCTCATGTGTGTTTTTAAAAAGATTTCTTCTCTAGTGATATATGCTGACAAATTTATAAACTATTATAACTGTGATTTGCTTCAAAATAATGGGAAAAAACACAACAATATAATAGAACGGAGAAGAGAGAAGTCGGTAGTGGTATAGATGAAACAAGATTGGTCATGGGTAGATAATTTTTAAAGACGGGTGATGGATGCTTTAGAGTTCATTCATCTGTCTACTTTGGTAGATGTCTAGAATTTTCCATGATTACAAAAAATTCAAATTGCATGAAGTTCATACTTCATCTGATTTTTTTTTTTAAAGATTTTATTTATTCATGAGAGACACAGGCAGAGGGAGAAGGCTCCATGTAGGGAGTCCGACATGCGACTCGATCCCAGGTCTCCAGGATCAGGCCTTGGGCTGAAGGTGGCGCTAAACCACTGAGCCACCAGGGCTGCCCTCATCTGCTCTTTCAAACCACAGAAAGTGAGTTTCTCTGCCAAGTTTATAAGGATTCTTAAAGATTGGATTATTCAAAACAGCATGGTGTCCTAGAAAGAATCCAACAGGCTTCAGATTGCATCCTGGCTTCCCCACTTTCCAACCGCCTGACCATGTGACCCTGGGTCCACTATTTCCCTTCTTTGGGCCTCAGGTACCTCATCTGTGCAATGCAGCTAGTCGGGAAGAAGCTACCATTCTAAGTCATTCAGCATGGTTTATGGAGTTACCTGCAAATACCACATTTGAGCTAAAAGAATGATGAGCTTATAAGCTGAGGCTGTCTTCTATAACTTCTGAATTAACCTTAGGATCCCTTCCATCTGTTTCCCAGATGTCAAAGAAGTTGCTCAGGTTGCAACGATGCACGTGGTTGAAATCTGGGTCAAGTAAGAGGCTTCCAGCATCCGAACCTCATTTAGCTCCTTCGTCTCTATTCCCTCTAGGAAGCCCGTTCACCAATACAGCGGTGAAGTAAAACAACTATTTCAGGATACAGGTCTTTTACCTTCATTAAGTTCATTCCTATGTATTTTATTCCTTTTGGTACAACTGTAAATGGGATTTTGTTGAATGAACAATGTGAATGAATGAATGGAACTGACATCAAATTGTCTACTTGGTTTTGACCTTATGGACACTTTTTATAAAAATACGTCAGCATTTAATACAATATCACTTTCTGGTTTCCAAGGGCATTAGATCGATAACAAGATCAGTAATTTGTACTTTTGCACCAGGCATTTCTCTAGTGCTTTATTCATATTAATTTAATCCTAACAGCCATAGATAATGTGTCATGCTTATCACCATTTTATAGATCAAGAAACTGAAGCACAGAGAATTAGATAACTGAGCCAGTATCACATAGCCAGTATGTGGCAGGGCTGACTCTTGAGCCCACTCACGGGTGGTGAGATTTTAAGAGATTTGCTTAATATACCTACCTACCTGTTCATGGTCTAGAGCTATCCGCTCCCTTTTTTTTTTTTTTTTTTTTTTTTTTTTTGCTATCCGCTCCTTATAAGCAAATATGTAACTGATTTTTAACACTCCAGCTACTGGAAACTCTAAATACTAGGTGATTATGTGACAATTAAGTGTTAGCCCTGACATCTATGGTTATTCACTCTACTACTTCACAGAACTGCAAATACATCCTTAATATTTACGGTTCGGATTGCTAAAGCATACGTTGCAGGTATCTCTGTGTACATCCAGACGCGGTGTTCCTGATTCTCAATAAACATTTGCTTGCATTTCAGTTGATCACATCAGCCGCACAAAAAAGGCAAGCAGAGGGACACCCGGGGGGCTCAGGGGTTGTGCGTGATCCTGGAGACCCGGGATCGGGTCCCGCATCGGGCTCGCTGCAAGGAGCCTGCTTCTCCCTCTGCCTGTGTCTCTGCCTCTCTCTCTAGGTCTCTCATGAATTAAAAAAAAAAAAAAAAAAAAAAAAGGATCTGAGACCCCATACTTTCTGTTCACGATTAAATGCCAATGTAGCCATTGGGGGCATTAGCTAAGGAGTCCCTGGAGTGAGACCTCCCGCAGGCAGCCTCGGGTGAGTCGGGAGGACGCGGGGCTCACACTGACCTGCTCCCCGCCTTATGCCCTCAGAACCCGACTGGCCCCGGGACCTAAGACGCGCACGTCCACAAACCCGCTCCAGCAAGGGCCCTTCGCGCTGACGGGCCGCGGAGCCGCCAGGAGGACGAGCGGCGCCCGGACCCTCCCCGGCCCCCGGACCCTCCACGGCCCCGAGTTGTTCAAGTTTAGACAGAAATTACCCTCCACGGGCCTCCCCGGCCCCCTGACCCTCCACGACCCTCCAGGACCCTCCACGGCCCCGACCCCTCCACGGCCCCGACCCCTCCAGGGCCCCCGACCCTCCACCCTCCCCTGGCCGCCACCGGGTTCCCGGGGCAGAGCGCACCGAGGCCGGCGGGGCGCGCGGGGCCTCTGCGATCATTGGGCCGAGGCGCGCGCAGGACGCGGGCTGGGCCTGCAAATCCTCGCGAGGCCGGCAGGGGGCGCCCCGCCCCTCCCCTCCCGCCGGCCCCGCCCCTCCCGCCGGCCCCGCCCCTCCCACCGCCCCTCGCGCCGCGGCCAGCGGGCCGCCGGGGAGGGGAGGGAGGGGGAGCGCGGGCGCCCGAAACGGCCCTGGCGGTGGGAGCGCCGCGCGGGAGGCGCGCGGGCCCGAGGGGGCGGGGGCGGGGGCGGGCGGGCGTGCGCGCGCCGGGCGTGGGCGTGGGCGTGGGCGTGGGTAAGAAGAGCGGGCGCGGCGGGAGCCGGGGCACACGGACGGCGCTACCCTGGACAGCGCACCCGGGCCGCCGGGCGCCGCGGATCATGGTGAGTGCCCGCCCCGCCCCCCCGCCGCCCGCCGCCCCGTCCCTCCTCCACCGACGCGCGGGCGGGAAGGGCCGGCCGGGGGCGCGGGAGCCGCGGGTTCGGCCGCTGGAACCTGCGGCGCTCGGCGGGCCCGGGGCGGCCGCGGTCTCGGGGCTGGGTCCGGCCCCCGCTGCCGGCTCGCGGCCCGCGGGGCGCCCGGGATGCCCGACGCCCCCGCCCCGCCCCGCCCCGCCCCGCCCGGGACCTCGGGGCCTCGTCCGCTAACGGCTGACCCGGTGCCTCCGCGCCCGCTGCCCCAGCCTGCGGCCCCGGGGGCGTGTCCCGCCCGGCTGGGTCTGCCCGGGGCAGTCGGGGAGGCGCCGCGGGGGCGGGGGGCGGGGGTGCGGGGGGCCCCGGTCCTCTTCCCGACGGCCGCTCGCCGGCTGCGCGGACCCGGACCCGGACCCGGACCCTGTGCTCGCCGCCCCCCGCCCCCGGGACGAGAAGGTGCCGCCGCGGGCCTCGCTGGAGTCCGCCGACCTCCGTGCGCCCCCCGCCCCCCGCCGCCGGCAGCCCCACTGCGCCCTCCGCCCGGCGGTACTCGCAGCCGGCTCCATCTCCAATTTCAGTCTTTTTTTTTTTTCTTTTTTTTTTTTTTTTCTACTCCACCCACCCCAGTTCCTACTTGCTTCATTCACCCTCCTTGCTCCTTTATTTTTTTTTTTTCTTTTTCATTTTTGGCTTTTATTATTTGACATGCTTCTTTTTTAAAGATTTTATTTTTATTTATTTTAAAGATTGTATTTATTCATGAGAGGCACAGAGAGAGAGAGAGAGAGAGAGAGAGAGGCAGAGGCCAGGCAGAGACAGAAGCAGGCTCCATGCAGGGAGCCCGACGTGGGACTCGATGCTGGGACTCCAGGACCAGGCCCTGGGCTGAAGGCAGGTGCTCTACTGCTGAGCCACCTGGGCTGCCCATGATTTTATTTATTTATTCATCTCTCTCTCTCTCTCTCTCTCTCTCACACACACACACACACACACACACACACAGGCAGGCAGAGAGACAAGCAGGCTCCATGCAGGGAGCCCGACGTGGGACTCGATCCTGGGACTCCAGGACCAGGCCCTGGGCTGAAGGCAGGTGCTATACTGCTGAGCCACCTGGGCTGCCCATGATTTTATTTATTTATTCATCTCTCTCTCTCTCTCTCTCACACACACACACACACACACAGGCAGGCAGAGAGACAAGCAGGCTCCATGCAGGGAGCCTGATGTGGTGATGCTGGACTGGATCCCGGGTCTCCAGGATCACCCCCTGAGCCAAAGGCAGGCGCTGAACCGCTGAGCCACCCAGGGATCCCTTGACATACTATTTTGTTTAAATTCTTGTTTACTGAAGAAGTGTCCCCCCCCCCCCCCCCGCCGGAATGTAAATGCCAGCATAGAGATTCTTTTCACTTGGTGAGCTGCTCTGTTTCTAGCACCTACGACAGCGCCTGGCACACAGTATGTGCCCCGGAAATGAGAAGATTCACCCCGAACACCAGCATAGAGAATGCTGATGTACAAAGGGGAAGCGGCTGTGCAACTGCAAGGATGCTCTATCCAGTTGGCAGTTACAGGGATGACAGTCTCCAGCCAAGTTTGAGAGGGGGAATGCTCTTGGAAAGGAGGGACTCCGTGTGGTGACCCTTAGTGACAAAAGTGTAGCTGGGCGGCTCTTAATGCTGGAGTCTGTCACTTCATGCTCTTGACACCTTTGCACACGGAGGGATAACGCATTTTTAGGGCTAACTGGCTCTCTCCTTGGAGGCCTGGACCTTTGTTAGAAAATATTACAAATTGTAATGAGTAAGGAAACAAGTCCAAGGATATCACCTTAATTGGATGGAAGAGTCATGGGAATTAATCTACAAGAGCCAAAATAAGGGGCTAGCGCTTATTAGCTCTACCCTGTACTCGTGATACTACCTTTTTAGAAAAGTGTTTTTCAGAAACTGTGGGTTTTCAGAGGAGATATTTTTATGCATTTGTCCATATACAAGTTACTTAAAAAAAAAAAATGATGCCGGCAGTGGGAAGGCTTCTGGGGCTTAAATTCAAAAATAAGCTAGTGGGTCAGTTTCAGAAGGACACTGCTTTGGCTCCAAATCCAACATGAAAAGTTGCTCACGATGTCTGCTAATTAGTCTTATTCCAAAGCATATTATTTTTTTTCCTCAAGTTCCCTTTTGTTTTCCCATCTCTGTGATGTAAATGTATAGCAATCCTTTGTTTTCAGCCTGGGGACATGTGTTTTTATAATCTGAGCCAGACTGCGTAGTAAAATTGTCTTGAAAATGAGTTTAGCAGTTCTGTGATTGCTGCCTTGGCCAGGTAGGTAGTAAAGATGAAAGATGGAAAGGAAAGAATGATAAATTTGTCTTTGAAATTAAATCCAGCCACCAAACCTAAGTGAAAGACCCCTCATTCTTTTGATCCCAATTTATATTTATAGGGGATTTTATGTTATGATTCCAGTCAAAATATCAAGTCATCTTTTCTTCTACTCCTCAAAGCATAGCCTTTTTCAAGGAGTATAAATCCCCTTTTAAGGTATCCAGCTGGGGATACTTAATTCTTGTTCTTTCAACAAAAGGTTGCAATTTCATCCAGCTCCCTTGAAACCATTTTTTTTAATTGAAGTTTAATTGAACCCTTCAAAATATTTGAATCAGTTTGGGAGGTTCAGGTGCTCTCATAGTCTGAAAGAGGGTGTTTAAAATTTAAGTGGCTCCATATCATGTTTGTTATATTCAGAACTCAGGGCCCTTCTGTGGAGGGTTGTGCCCAGGATCATCTTCAACAGCCTACCGTCTAACTTGAAAGTTTTGGATTTTTTCAGAGTGGATTAAAGGCAAGACCTTGTACCAGTAAACTCTAAACACAGTGAAAATATGCCAACCTCAGTAGCTCAGCAGAATTCTGAAGTTACAAATTTACACATTTGTATCTTAATCAAATTAGGACATCACTGGTACTTCCCTGACTCTGACAGTGGACCATTCTAGTAAATTGTTAGTTTAAATATAACCATTTAACGATTTAAGGGTTGCAGAGTGTAAATTGTTCTGGAATTGATGATGTGGCGGTTTAGACTTTGAGATCTGGAGGGAGTCACGGATTTGAACTCTTAACATCAAGATTTAACTGTGTGACCTTGGGGAGGTTAACTTCTTTAGAACATTTTTCTGTGAAAGAAGACAATGGTATTATTTCATAACGTTGGGAGGAACAAAGAAGATAATGAACCAGATGTGGCTAGTATAGCTCTTTGAGCATTCAGTGAATATTATCTTTTATAACGACGTGTGTTGTTGCTCCCATATCTGGCAGTTTCTAGTTGAAATGTGTCAGAATAATATCTGTAACTCTCTCCTGGTTCTCATCCCCTTATGTGATCCTGAAATGTTTTCTTTTATATTGTTTATTGCTCTATATCAGCACTGTCCCGTAGAAATACACAAATTGCATCTGTAATTTAAAATTTTCTTGTAATCATAGTAAGAGACAGGTGAAATTAATTTTAATAATAGACTTTATTTAACCCAATTCATGCAGATATTATTTCAACATGAAGTAAGTGTAACAAAATTAGATATACTTTTTTTCCCCCCCATATGAAGTCTTCAAAATCTGGTGTGTTTTATACTGACAGCACGTGCAGTTCAGGTGAGCCACAATTTCAAGTGCTCGGTGGCTACCTGTGGGGCTGAGTTTGCCCCAGGTGATACTCATCTTCCAAATTTACCTCTTCTCTGCTGGACCCTTCCCACTCGTGAGAACCTCACTGCCACCTAAAACCTGGTGTTACCAAAAGTCAGCTACTCACCTTTCAGACTGTCCTCTGTCTTTCCTTTGGCTGTTAGTAATTCCACCGGCTTTCAAGTCTACGGTGTCTGAAATCGGATTCTTACTCGCTTTTTTCTTTTATATTGTTTATTGTGTAACAGTCTCACTTGTTGAAAGTCTCTTTACATCTTCTCTCTTCTCCAGCCCCCTCTCCGTTATTCTTGCCTTTCTTACAGATTTCCTCCTTTGTGGTTTCTTAGTCTTTTTTTTTTCTTTTTTTACCTTTTCACTTGAAGCTCATTATTTTTTCAAGGCCAGAGTCCTCATTTTCCTCTAGTAGCTTAAAACTTGGGGGTGGGGTGGGGTGGGGGTGCAAGGAGCTCTGGTCCTACTGTGTTTCCAAGGCCCCCCTCCCTGCACTTCCCTTCCTTCTGTGCCTCCTGCCTCTAGAGAAAGGTGGTCCTCTACCTGCCAAGTCCCTGGGCTCCACGTTCTCACCATTCTCTCACAGCTCCTTTGTATACTGTTATACATGCTTTCTATTTCATACCTTATTCCTATGTTTCACACCTTTATCAAATATCCAAAGAAATAGGATTCCTTTAACTGACAATTTGATATTGAAATGACCCACCCAAGGAAAGAAGCACAGATAAAGGAAGGAAAAAAATAAACCGCGGGAAGGGAAAATGAAATTATCCTTTGAGCTTTAACTACCTTTCAAGAACTGTCAGTGCACCTGATTAGTAATAACAGCAGCAACAACCGCAACTATGTAACCCCTTACTCAGGGCTTTATAGGACACAGCACACTTGCCTCTCACCTGATGAACAAAGGCACAAAACAACAGAAAGGTGCTAGACTGAGAATTAAGAAATCTAGTACCTTTCTAATCTGGCTTTTTTTTTTTTTTTTAGATTTTATTTATTCATGAGAGACACACACACACAGAGAGGCAGAGACAGAGGGAGAAGCAGGCTCCTATTCAGGGAGCATGATTCAGGCTCTATCCCAAGTCTCCAGGATCAGGCCCTGGGCTGAAGGCGGTGCTAAACCGTTGAGCCACCCAGTCTGGCTTTTTTATTGCCTAGCTCCATTCCCTAAATCACATCACTTTTGAGACACTATTTACTCATCTGCAAAATGGGGTGTTCTCTTTTCACAAGATTGTTTTGGCAGACCGTGGAGCCTTCACACTGACTCTTCTTGCTGGCTGGCTGGCTGGCTCCCTCCCTCTGCCACAGAGCTCTATGGCTATCTTCTTAATTCCTCCTCCCCTCCTTCCTCCCCCTTCTCCCCCTTCGAACACTTGTTATTTTTTTTCCCTTTTGATCCTAGCCATTCTGGCAGGTGTAAGATATCTCAGTGTGGTTTTCATTTGTATTTCCCTGATGATTAGTGATGTTGAGCATATTTTTATATGTTTTTATGTCTTGTTTGGAAAACTTTCTCTTCGGGTCCTCTACCCATTTTTTAATCCTGTCATCTGGGGTTTCTTGGTGTTGAATTGTATAAGTTATTTATATATTTTGGTAATGAACCCTTTATCAGGTACCTTATTTGCAATCATTTGCATCATTCCATTCAGTAGGTTGCTTTTTTGTTGTGTTGTTTTCTTCGCTGTGCAGAAGCTTTTTATTTTGATGTAGTCCCAATAGTGTATTTATTTTTGCCTTTGTTTCCCCTGCCTGAGGAGACAGATCTAGAAAAATATCACTAAGGCCAACAAAGAAATTACTTCCTGTCTTCTAGGATTTTTATGGTTTCATGTCTCACATTTAGGTCTTTAATCTATTTTTGAGTTTTTTTTGTGTATGATGTGAGAAGGTGATTCAGTTTCCTTCTTTTGCATGTAGCTGTCAAGTTTTCCCAGCATCATCAATGAGAAGACTATTTCTTTTCCTGTTGTATATTCTTGCTTCCTTTTTCCTAGATTAATTAACCTATAGAAGCATGAGTTCATTATCCTGGGCTCTCTATCCTGTACCATTGATCTATGTGCCTGTTTTTGTGCCAGTACCATACTCTTTTGAGTTCTGTGGCTTTGTAGTATATTTTGAAATCAGATTGTGATGCCTCCAGCTTTGTTCTTCTTCAGATTGCTTTGGCCATGCAGGGTCTTCTTTCTGTGGTTCCATACTAACATTAAGATTATTTATTCTGAGATGTGTGAAAAATGCTGACTTGATGGTGACTGCATTGAATTTGTATATTCCTTTGGGTAGTATGGATATTTTTAACAATATTATTGTCCCAGTCTACGAGCATGGTATATTTTTTCATTTGTTTATGGTGTCTTCAATTTTTTTTTATCGGCGTTTTATAGTTTTTAGAGTATAGGTCTTTCACTTCCTTGGTAAGGTTTATTCCTAGGTATTTTATTCTTTTTGGTGCAATGACAAGTGGAATTGTTTCCATAATTTCTCTTTCTGCTTTGTTAGTATATAGAAGTGCAACAGACTTCTGTATATTTATATTTTGCAACCGTACTGAATGCATTTACCATAATGGCATTTTGGTGAAGCCTTTAGGGTTGTCTGTATATAGTATTTTGTCATCTGCTAATAGTGAGTTTTCCTTTTCCCCTACCCATTTGGATACCATTCATCTATTTTCATTGTTTGCTGCCACTTATAGTTACTGTGTTAAAGTGGTGACAGTGGGCATCCTTGTCTTGTTCCCGATCTTAGAGGGAAAACTTGGTTTTTCACCATTGAATATGATGTCAGCTCTGGTTTGTCATATATGGCCTTTATTATGTTGACATATATTCCCTCTAAGCACGTATCGTTGAGCATTTTTTATCACGAGTGGATGTTAAATCTTGTCAGATTCTTTGCATTTATTGCCATTATCATACGATTATTACCTTTTGCATCGTTAATGTGGCATATCACATTGACAGATGTGCAGGTATTGACTAAACTTGCTCCCCAGAATAAATCCCACTTGATCTTGGCATCCTTTTAATGTGTTGTTGGAATTGGCTTGCTAATATTTTGTTGAGGATTTTTGCATCTACATTCATCAGGTATATTGCCTATAGTTTTCTTTTTTTGTAGTGTCTGGTCTTGGTATCAGGGTAATGCTGACATAGAAGGTATTTGGAAGCTTCCTTCCTCTTCTATTTTGGGAAGAGTTTGCGAATTGGTGTTAGCTCTTCTTTAAATGTGTGGTATACTCACCTGTGAATCCATCTGGTCCTGGGCTTTCGTTTGTTGGGAGGTTTTTGATTACTGATTGAATTTGTTATTAGTAATTGGTCTGTTCAAATTCTCTGTTTCTTCCTGATTGACTGTTGGAAGATTGTATGTTTCTAAAAATTTATCCGTTTCTTCTACGTTCTCATATAATTTTTGTTGGCAAAAATGATTTTTCTTAGTAATCTTTTATGTTCTTTGTATTTCTGTGGTGTTCGTTGTCACTTCTCTTTCATTTCTGGTGTTAGTTATTTGTGTCTTTTCTTTTTTTCTTGGAGTTTGGCTAGAGGTTTATCAATTTTGTTTATCTTTTCAAAGAACCAGTTCTTGATTTCATAAATCTTTCCTTTTTTTAAAAGAAATCTTTCATATATTCCTCAATCTTTATTATTTCCTTCTTCTGATTTTGTGCCTGGATGATCTATCCATTGTAAGTGGGTGTTAAAGTCCCCTGCTATTATTGTATTACTGTCCTTTTCACTATTTATATATTCACATGCTCCACTGTTGGGTGTGTAAATATTCACAATTATTATGTCCTTTTGTTATTTGATCCCTTTATTATTATGTAATGTAATTCTTTATGCAGTCTTTGTTTGAAAGTCTCTTTTGTCGATAGCTAGTTTGGCTTTTTAAAATTATTCTTTTGCACCTCTCTTTGCATGAAATATTTTTTTCCATACCTTCACTTTCGATCTTATGTAATTTTATATCTGCAGTGGATCTCTTGTAGGCAGCATGTAAACATATAGGACTTTATTTATTTTTTTTTAATTTGGTCATCCTGTATCTTCTGGCACATTTAGACCATTTACATTTAAAGTAATTATTGATAGGTATGTACTCACTGCCATTTTGTTAAATGTTTTCTGGATTTTTTTTCTTTGTTCTCTGTTCCTTTTCCCCCTTGCTCTCTTTCCTTGTGGTTGATGGTTTTCTTTAGTGTTATGTTTGCCTTTCTTTCTTTGTTTTTTATGTATTTGTTAGAGGTTTTTGTTTGTGGGTTCCATTAGGTTCATATATAACATCTATATAGCAGTTTATATATATACACACGCACATATATATGTACACACATATATATAAAATATATATACGTATACACATATATATATTTTAAGATTTTACTTATTCATGAGAGACGACACAGAGAGCGAGAGGCAGAGACATAGGCAGAGGGAGAAGCAGGCTCCATGCAGGAAGCCCAATGTGGGACTTGATCCTGGGACTCTGGGATCATACCCTGAGCCAAAGGCAGACGCTCAACCGCTGAGCCACCCAGACATCCCTATAGCAGTTTATATTAAGTTGATGGTCGCTTAAGTTCACACACATTCTAAGAAAACTATTTGTGCTCTTCTGTCCCATTTTATGTATTAAGTTCCCTTAACAAACCTTTATGATCGATTTTGCTACTTTTGTTCTGTAACCTGCGTAGTAGCTTTGTAAGTGATTGTTAAACTATATTTACTGTATGTTTGCTTTAATTCATGAAACTTTGTCCTTTCATAATTTTCTAATTCTGCAAATTTCATAATTCCAATTATGACTCTTCCTTTTAATGAAGTCCCTTTAACATTTCCTCTAAAGCCAATTTAGCAGTGGTGAATTCCTTTAACTTCTATTTGTCTGGGAAACTCTCTCTCCTATTCTGAATGATAATCTTGCTATTGTTGTTGTTTTTCCCTTTCAACACTTTGAATATATCCTCCACTCTCTTCTGGCCTGCAAAGTTTCTGCTGAAAAATTAGCAGACAGCTTCCTGGGATTTCCCTAATTCATTTGTGATTAGTTGCTCCTCTCTTGCTGCTTTTAAAATGCTCTGCTTATTTGTAATCTTTAACAGTTTAGTTATTACATATGGTGTGGATCTCCTTGGTTCATCTTGTTGGAGCTCTCTGCTTCTTGAACCTAGAAGTCTGTCTCCTTCTCTAGGTTAGGAAGTGTTCAGCTATTATTTCTTCAAATATAATTTCTGCCCTTTTCTCTCTTCTCCCTCTGAGACCCATATAATACAAATGTTCCTTCCCTTGGTGTTGCCCAATAGAACCCTTAACCTTTTCTCCTTTCTTTTCTTTTTCTATTCTTTTTGCTTTTATGCTTTCCAGCTTGGGTGCTTTCCATTACGTTGTCTTGTAGATTGCCAATCTGTTCTTCTGCATCCTCTAATCTATTGTTGATTCCCTCTAGTGTATTTTTTCATTTCAGTTATTGCTTAGTACTTTCTTAAATAGAGTGCTTAGGGTAGTCTAATTAATTTTTTTTTTTTTTTAATTTATTTATGATAGTCACAGAGAGAGAGAGAGAGAGAGAGAGACAGGCGGAGGGAGAAGCAGGCTCCATGCACCGGGAGCCTGATGTGGGATTCGACCCCGGGTCTCCAGGATCGCGCCCTGGGCCAAAGGCAGGCGCCAAACCGCTGCGCCACCCAGGGATCCCAGGGTAGTCTAATTAAAACTAAAACCTGCCTTACCATATTCACACATGCCCGATCCCCTACACTCCTATATTTTTTCATAGCACTTGATTTATTCATTTATATAATACTTGGTACCTTTTAATAATTATTTGCAGTGATTTTTCTGTGTCCCTTCATGACATGTCCTTTCATGTCCCCTTTTGTTTGCAAGCTTCATGAGGAGAGATTTTTGTTTGCTTTGCTTAGTAAAGTATCTCAAGTATCTAGACTAATGCCTAACCTATGGTAAATGCCAAACAGTTATTTGCTGATAAAGTGAAGGCCAGTTTTGCTGGTTTTTCATGCAATGCTCTTTTCTCATCAATCTCATTTATTATCCATAAAATATTAATTTGGAAATGCATATCTGCTTTGCAAGCATGTCCATATACAGTTCTTTTAAAGACCATTATCTCTTAATGCATTTATAATTATTTATCATAGTTGAGTTTAGGCATGTTTCAGTAATGTAGTTGTTTCATCCATGCATATATATATTTGTGTAACTTTTTAGTAAATGATGATGTATGTGTTCCTACAACTATATTTACATTTCACAATCATATTTGTGGAAAGGGTCAGGTTATGTCATTTTTAAGTAGTGAAACCTGTAATTTTAAGTTCTTGAAATTAAAATGTGTATGCATTTCTATAATATTTTCTTCCAGTAATATAATTTGTAGATGGGGCCAAGGTATGTTGTTATTTTTATGTAATGAAATCTACAAGTAATAGCGTTAAATTCTTACTGAAATTGAAAATGAATATCTTAATAGTAATATAAACAAAGCGATGCTTTATGAATTTACTGAGTAATTATTTTTATTTTTACATATACGTTGTTTTGGCTTTTAGTTATCACTGCAAGTGTACTTATTTTATATTTATTAATCACTTAATGTGTGTAGAAGTGCATTGGAAAACATTTACCTCTTTTGAAACCTTACAAAAAACTTTTGAGAGAGGCAAGTCCTGTATCAATGAACCTACTTTACAACTGAGAAAATTGAGTGTCAAGGAATAAATAATTTATCTAAGGTCACATACTAGAGGTAGCAAAACCAGATATAAATCTTCTGATCCAAAAACATTACCTGTTTTATTCCATATAGATTTATCCATGAACTGGTATAAATGTATTCTTCTCACAAAAATGTGATGAAAGCCATAGTACTCTTCTCTATTATCATAGATGAGAATGGATGAATCAAAATGACTTTTCCATGTAGTTTCTTCCCCGCAAATTTTAAGAATAGATGGATAGATAGGTAAATATATATTTGTATTTATATATATGATATCTGTCTTTGCATGTTACATAGATTATATGTATGTATTTAAATATGTAAACAAATACATACAACCTAATGATCCATTTCCAATATTTGGAAAATGGAGCATGCCAGGAAAAGTGTTTGTGTGTGTTTTTTTTTGTCTTGTTTTGAGAGAGAGAATCTCAAGCAGGCCCCACACCTAGCATGTAACCCAACAGGGGGCTTGATCTCATGATCCTGAAATCATGACCTGAGCATAAATTAAGAGGTAAAAGCTTAACCAGCTGAGCCACCTAGGTGCCCTGCGAAAGTGTTATGTTGTTCATGGTCACTTACATTTAAAATATGTACATATGAGGGATCCCTGGGTGGCGCAGCGGTTTGGCGCCTGCCTTTGGCCCAGGGCGCGATCCTGGAGACCCGGGATCGAATCCCACATCAGGCTCCTGGTGCATGGAGCCTGCTTCTCTCTCGGCCTATGTCTCTGTTTCTCTCTCTCTCTCTCTCTCTGTATGACTATCATAAATAAATAATAAAAAAATAAAAATAAAAATAAAAAATAAAAAAAATAAAATATGTACATATGAAACTTAATCCACTAGTGTGATAAATGTGTTTATTAGTATAATAAATAGAACACCCATCTAGCAGACAATTAAATAATATATTTGCAAATAAGTAAAGTGGTTCACTGTTTTCCGACAGAATGACTGCAGTATTAAGACACTGATCAGAAGGGCACCTTAGTTAGGCATCTGATCTAACTCAGGTCATGATCTCAGGGTCAAGAGACTGAGCCTTGTATGGAACTCTGCACTCAGTGGGAAGTCTAGGATTCTCTCCCTCTCCTTCTGCCCCCACCCCCACAAATAAACGAATGAATAAGTAAATCTTTAAAAAAAAGACCTTGATCAGAGAGACCAATGGTAGCTTTGCACATAAACTTTTGTTTCATAATGACAATTTATCATCTGAGTTTACTTGCAACACTTAAAGACTTAAATGATTGATTTTTCCATATTGCTAAGCAATTGAATCTTTGAGTTTAACAGATACTATGACTACTTGGGGACCCTTAGTTTTTTGGCAGGGTCAAAAGTTTATCAGCTGTTACACTGAAGTTAGATTAGTTAGTTAGAGTCAGATTAAAAATTAACTCAAACCTCAAACCTTTAAAGAAGAAAACAGAAGGTGTCCATAAAGCAAAAATAGGCCATTTTTAATTGTCCAGAAAAATTAGTTCTGATCAGCTTATTTTCTTTGCCTCTGAGAGGTCTATGTGGTGTTCTCTGACTGGTGGAAAGAGGGAACCTAGACTTTGACCTTTTCTGCCCTCATTCAGAGGCTTTCCTTAAATTGTTACAGGGAAGATTTATTCTTTTGGGCTAGCAGCTTCCTTGATTTTTGGAAATGCACATTTGGGGAATGTTTTAATGTCAGTGGTACAGTTATGCTTAAGGCGGGGGGGGTGCTTTGGGCTCTCAGGAAAATATTCAGTTGCATTTCCTTCTATGACAACCCAGTCAAGATTGCCCTTAGTGGTTACTTCACATCCTTTCCTCCACAGGCTAGGGTTGTTACTCCTTTGTGTTCTTCAAGGTAAGCATTAGCCCCTTTCTCTTGATCATTTTTGTGCTCAGGACTCCTAAAAAGAAATGGCATGTATCACAATTTACTTTGAGATTAACTGCCTGAAGTCTGTTTCAAACTCACTAGTGCAAAGCAACCATACTAGTTTAAAAAAATTTTTTTTTAATTTAAAAGTCTATCTATCTATATCTCCAAACCTACAACACAGGTAACTTCTTTATTGAACCAAGAATGTGGTCAGGACCAGGCGGTGTTGGTGATTGAGGAGTCAAAGTCATCAAGATTGATAAGACTGAGATCAAGATTGTGTTTGTGATACCAGAGTACTCAGAAGATGAGTCAATTTAGTGAGAGGAGAAAAAAAAAAAACAACAAACCAGTTGTCTGACAGGTAGTATGGATAGAAGGAGCAAGATCTTGGGACATGTTTAAATGCATATTCTCAAACTAAATGAAGCCTGACCTACTGAATCACAATCTCTGCGTGGGGGGGCTTTGGAATTTGCGTACCAGGAATCAAGTCCATAGAAATCTGGAATCCAATATTCTAGGGGTTCAAAGGAATGAACTAACAAAATTAATTAGTGTATGCTTCATGAAGAAGTTGGGATTGACACTAGATTTTGACTAGGTTGGATTTTGATGTATAGGAAAAGGAGGAATGTAGAATCAAGCAGAACATTCCATTTAGGGGAAGTAACCAGGTAAGGATCCAGAAAGCAATAGCATATATATTTGAGAAACACTACACTGTGAGCATCTTATGGACAAGGCCATATGTCCTTCCAGAGCCTAGCTTACATTTAGGTGCTCAGTAAATGATTTTTGAACTGTGAAGGTTGTGGACCAACAGGGGCATGTGATGGGTCAAGTTGGGTTTTTGAAGAGTCTTGAATCTGAGGCCAAGAAATTCCTTCCAGATTTTGTAAACAAAGTTTTTGAAATGGAGAGTCAAACAATGACAGTGTCAGTTAGGATGATTAACCTGGTTTCTGTAATATGTGGGCTGAGAGAGCCTGGACAAGGAGGTTATAAAGGGGTTGAACTAATATGTCAGTACTCCCTTATTTTCATGTTGTCGACATTTGAAAAAGTTATTTCTTGAACCACACACTCCTGGGTTTAATTCTCTATCTCCTTTATAAAGTGTGTTATAATAACACATGATGAAGATTGGATCACATAAGATAGCCTGTTTATAAGCTCCTCATAATATACAAGGTAGCTGATGGTGGATATTCAGAACTGGTGTCTGTAACCCACAGAAATTCAGGCCTTTTCATTGTTACCAACCTAGCTTTTTCTATGTCTGCAAGAGAGAATTTCTGTTAAACTAACTTGATTAATCTACATTTACTGACAATTTAAAAAATCTTCAAGTTCTTGTGACCATGGATCTTAGTTTAATTCAGAACATTTTCTGGAGAGAGGGAAAAAGTAATAAAGATTTCTTTTTTTTTTTTTTTTAAGATTTTATTTATTTATTCATGAGGGACAGAGAGAGAAAGAGAGAGAGGCACAGACACAGGTGGAGGAAGAAGCAGGTTCCATGCAGGGAGCCCGACGTGGGACTCGATCCTGGTCTCCAGGATCACACCCTGGGCTGAAGGCGGCACCAAACTGCCGAGCCACCCAGGCTGCTCAGTTAATAAAGATTTCATTGTCTGATATTTAGTACCTTTTCTTCAGGCTGCAGAAGTTCTGTTAATTAGCAAAAAATGAAAAACCAAGCTACATGCTAGTTTCAAAACAGTTTTTCCTGCTGAATAATTCTCACCTATCCATGCACTGTGTTAGGAAACTGAATGTATTTTGAAAATCCTGAGAGCTTCACATAATCAGATTATACCTTAACTGTTTGCCCAACTGCCTGCATCAAATTGCCTACATCTTGAGCTTCTTAATAGTGCTTAACCTAATGCCTTAACCCCTAAAAATTTACGAGAAAACATACCTTCCTCTCTCCGCCTTGACCCCTGGATCATCATCATTTCAGTACTAGAACCCTAAATAGAAATTATTGGATTTGCATACTGTATTTGAAGTAATGAGGAAAGAGAAAACATATATACATAATTTGTTTTCCTAGATTTCCCATGTCAGCTTGGAAGCAGTGAAAATTGATTATAAACATCAGTGTATGGGTAAAAATGAAATAAGCAGACAATATAGGACTTACTTTGCATGACCTAGGAGGAGACTGTGTTAGACTAAGATGAGGGGGAAAAAGGGGAAGACCCATCAGACACATTGAGGGCAGCAAAGAGACCAGCCTGGCTGGTAGGAGGCTGTTGCATCAAGGACTAGACCCAGCAAGGCCAGAGGAATAAAATCTCTGGGTTTCTGGTTCAAACTCCATGATGCCCCCCTGGCATAAAATTCTTTCCTATTATTTTATCTTACATGGCTTGACTCCCTATCAGTTCATTTTCAAATCAAATAGCATAGCAGCTTCAGTTTCTGGCAGCGTCCCCAGTGGTGATAATCAAAAAGTCCTTTTGATCCTGTAAACTTTTCAATTTACAAAACACTTTCAGAACATCCTCTCAGTTGAGGTTATTTAGTTAGTTGCTTTTGTATTGTCTTTATTATCATTTGTACCCCTCGCCCCACACTACAATATGAGTTCTGTAAGGGCACAGACTTTGTATGTCTGGTTTACCACTGTAATTTCAGTGCTGGGATTGTGCCTGTGTGTAATAGACACTCAGAATACTCATTGGATAAATGGACAGCTGTGTACAGTAGCTCTCCCTTGTTTGAGGAAACTGAGACTCCGATTCTTTTATCAGGAGTCCTACAGCTAGCAAGTGGTGGATTAGGGAATTCAGACCCTTTTTATACCTGTGTCTCTTGTCTTCTACTCTGTTGCTTATTTCATTACACTGGTTGGCTTTCCTGTGTGTGCTCCTAAAATGAGCACAACCAGTGGCTTTTCTGATACTCATGGTATTTTCAGTATGACTTATACAAACCATAAAAAGTGACAGGCTTGGCCGTATCAACATTTAAAATTGAGACAGTAAAAGACACCATAGGCAAAGATATTAAAAAAATCAAGCAACAGGGGTATCTAGGTGCCTCAGTCCAACTCTTGATTTCAGCTCAGGTCATGATCTCAGGGTCATGAGATTGAGCCCCACGTAGGGCTCCATAGTCCCCTCCCCCTTGGGGCCTGCTTGAAATTCTCTTCCTCTGACCCTCCGCCCCCAGCTTGCACACATCTGTATGTGTGCGCACCCTCTTTCTTTAAAAAAAATATTTTTTTAAAAAATCAAGCAACAGACTAGGAAGTAGTATTTGCAATCTACATTAATATAGGCTGGTATATATACAAATGACTTTTATAAATCAAACAGAAGACAAGCAATTCATTAGAAACATATGTAAGAGTTATTAAATGGCAGCTCGCTGAAGAGGAAGCCTGCACAGCCAGGAAACTTTGAAAGCCACACACCACTGCAGTAGTAGCAAGGAAATGCAAATTAAAACCATGCCACAACCCTGAACTTGGGAATAATTTAAAAGATAGGCAGTAGCAAGTCCCATAAATTCATAAGAGCAATATGGTAGTTTTTACTAAAACTGAACATGTATTCCCCAAATAATATAGCAATTCCACAACTAGATTTCCTTTCAGAGAAATTCTCACTTATGAAAACAAGGAGATTTGTACAAAGCAGCATTGTTTGTAATAGAAAACCCAGAAACAACCTAAAATTCCTTCATAAGGAAATGGATAAGTAACAATATAAAATAGTCACATGATGAAATATTATATAGCAGTTACAGTGAATGTACTAGATTTACATGTAATATCATGAATAGATTAAGCTACAAAAAGATAAGTGTGATATGACTTCTATATGTATCTTTAAAATGTATAAAGCAGTATTGTTTTTGTTTTTTGAATATATGTATATAAATGTATAGAAACATGAACAAAAAGGCCTAACATATTTATTAAAACAGTTACATCTGAGGAAGGAACAAGAGACAAAAGATTAGGGAGATTTACAAAGGGAATGACAACTTTATCAGTTATACTTTGTTCCGTAGTTCCAAGTACCTAGTAGGTACATTCAAGAAATATTGAATTAATTTGAAAAGATTTGAAACTGCTATGACACAATTTTCAATGTATGTGATATATTTATTTTGTTGTTCTCTACAGTTTTTGCCTTTACATTTTTTCCCAAGTTAAAAATCAGTTTGGATTTGGCATCTGCGTTAGTCTCAGGTCAGAGATGTGTTAAGTATAGAACATGTAGGACAGATGAGTCACAAGGCAGGAGGGCCTTCTTTTGTTTTCTTAAACCCTAGTCCTTTTCTCTTGGCTGACTGAATTAAGCTTTCCGAGGTCAGACTGGTGGCATCTGTGCAGTTTTAGAGAATGAAGACTTACTGAACCAGGGCATGTTGGTCATTCTCAGTGTCAATTAAAGGAATAAGGATATTTTCCTATGTGCAAAAAGAGAGCGAATAGCCATATACTGACAATGATAGCAAATAAGTTGCATTCTTACTGTGTCCCAGGTTATGAGAACCTTTCCTGCACCCACTCATCCCCACAGCAGCCCTGGGAGTTAGCAGCGTCATTTAGTCCTTTCCTTCATAAGCCAGTTAATCAGTAGGAAAGAAAGGAAAAGCCTGTGACCCTTATTACAACTTGGAGGCAGTTTACTCTCCTGAGGGGGAGACTTGGGACTGAAATTATCCAATCAGTCATCAGCCCATTTGTCTACACCCCTCTAGCTGAAGACTTTATCGTCAGAGAAGAAGATTGTGCATCTTATACCCAATGTATTCAACTAACTAATGCTTGTGGAAGGAGGAAGGAAGGAAAGATCAGATGATACAGTAGGGAAGAGGAGGAGGGCAGGAAAGGAGGCTGGGAGAAGCTGGCTTCACTGAGCCTGGTTAGCCAGGAAAGGCATTGCTGTGAGATGCCTGTTGTCAATGTATGAGGGGCTCTCAAGTGAAAGAAGAAGAAGAAAAAAAAGCACCAGCTGTGTGGAGTTTCAGGTTGATGGGGGAACCGTTGAAGAGAGAAAGATTTTTGGCTCAAAATAAGGGTTTTCTGCAAACAAAAAACATTTTAAAAACAGAATGTGCTACCTCGCGAAGTAGTGAGAAAACTTTTTCAGGAGGTTTTTCCAGGAAGATGGGTGAATTTCTATCAGAATTATCATAGAAAGTGGTTATTTCCAGCTTTGGGTGGAAAGTTGAGTTAGATGTCCATGATTCTCCGAATTTATGAGCGCCAGTAAGCTGCTCATTGATTCAACTGAGGTTCAAAACATCATTCTGTATTTTTCCTATGTTTCTATCCATCAGAAGAAGTCTGGACTATGCAGGGCTCATTCGTATGGCTTTATAGTGCTGCTTTGTGATGGGAAAGGAACTAACATTACTGTAATATTTTAAAAGTTATTTTTCATAAAACAAGTGTAAGTTTAAGAAATGGAGAAGTAATCACATCAAAAATTTCAAATTTAGAAATTGGCAATAAATCCTGATATTTCTTCAATTTTTGTATGTTGCATATATATAGAACTAAAGGCTCTTTTGTAGGAGTTAAGAGTGTGGAATTACACGTGGATAATAGCACAAAGGTATACTTATTTTACTAATTTTAAAATGTAGTAGGATGCTTTGAGGCATATCCATGTTCCATGAATACTTGTCATAAAGTCTTTGTTTCTAGGTAAATGGCACTCAGCAGTAGCTAATTCAATCATAAGGGAGGGTGTTTTTTTTTCTTGTATTATGTAAATGAGGTTCAAGATGACAAAACTTATTGTTGCCAGAGTCAAGACAGACAAGAACCTGGGTTTCTTAATTCATATTCCAGTGCTTTCTGCCTCATTGTGACAATTACTGACTTGATAGTGAAGCAGTTAGGTTTACTAAGTGGCCAAATGTAGGGCATTCCCTTTGAGAGATCCTATGGAATTGGGAAAGCTCATTTTTGTTAAATAGGATTTTTAATTAACATACATAACTTTGAGTTTATCCTGCATTCTGACATTCTGCTAAGTGCACACAAGCTATTGTTACGGGTTTGGCATGAACATGTTTTATTCTAAAAGATTTAAGCTAGAGTAACCATTGCTACCATGGAGTTAGATGGCTTTCTCTGTGAATACATTCAAGTGACTTCTATGGTAGAGAATTCTAGAGACTGAAGGAGTTAGAATTAACAGTTAGGTGAAAACCAGACTACTCACTCCAGTCCTTCAGAGGGAAGACCTAGAGAAAGTGGCAGATCAGCGTTGTAAGGTTTTCTGGAAGGAAACACTATAAGGGTTTTTTTCCCCTCTGTTACCAGCTGCCACCTTCCTAAGTCTCTGGGACCTAAGAGTCCGATATTAATGAGACAATGGACATGAAGAAAATACTGATAAACAGCCTCCATTTCCCCACAATCCCTAGTTTGTCTAGAGAAACAAAGGAGGCTATTTAAGAATCCAGTTCTTGGTGGCTGTCCCAGAGATCTGCAATATAACACTTCATTCCCAAGTCTGGGATTAATATATGAGTTGGCCTGTCCTCCTGTTACAGCCAAGAAGGATCACAAAGGATTTCCTACCACATGCTCCCCAACTATGTTGGCAGCACAGCATTGTCTGACCTTTGAGCCCAGCTTGTGACTAGCAACAGGAGTCACCTTCATTTTCAGTCTTGGGTCTATTTTAAAGCTATGCAAATGAGTTGGCTAGACTTTCTCCTTTAAATGACAAAAACTTCAGAGCCTGACATCTTTAGCTTTTCTAATATGTCTGAATGCAACATATTTATTTTTACACAGTCAAGCTGGAAAACTTCCCATAAGTCTTTACTTCTCCAGTGACTAATTTTGACTCTTATTTGAGAAGCCACTGGAAGTGGTCATCAGGGGAGGTCACTAGGGAAGTGGAAGTGGAAGCCAGGCTCTCATAACTGTTCAATTCTGCCTCCACTGTATCTTCTTGAAGATGTCTGATCCGGTGTCATCTTGAAGAAAACTTGGGACTGTTTGTCACCCACCCCTTCCCCTACCCAGAGTCACTGTCCATGAGTGTTTACTGACTTTATCCTTTCCTTCTAGAGGTTGGAGGGAAAATATTGTAGCCGTAGTGGTTAACATTTTGATAATGATACAGTTCTAAAAGCTATATTTAAAAAGAAAAAGCTAACACTAAGTGAAGACATCTGCCAAGAAAACATTTTTAAAATCTAAGATCGTGAAGTTAACAGTGTGATTTGTGTATGTTTCTTTTATGGAAGTCAAAGGGATAGATTGATGCACTCACTTTTTCTTTTTTAAGATTTTATTTATTTATTCATGAGAGACACAGAGAGAGAGAAGCAGAAACCTAGGCAGAGGGAGAAGCAGGCTCCATGCAGGAAGCCTGCCGTGGGACTCCATCGGGGGACTCCAGGATTATGCCCTGAGCCAAAAGCAGACGCTCAACCACTGAGCCACCCAGGCGTCCCCATGCACTCACTTTTTAAAGAAAAACTGGTTAGAGTCTCTTAAAATGGTTGTGCTTCTCTAAATCTAATCTTTATGATATACCTATAATCATTTTGAATAGGCATCTGTTCAATTTAAAATGTTTCTTCTGAAAAAAAAAAAATGTTTCTTCTGCCCTATTAAGAGTTACACTGAAGATAAGCATTCGAAAGAAGACCTTGCTTGCAGTTGAACTAAGAAACTCTGGAAGAATGAACTGAGCGCAGTAACCTAGGGTTTGGAGCAGAAATTATCCTGTTCACTTAGAAGGCTCCGCATTTCAGTTTCCCTGATTCCAATCCCACCTGCCCAACTTACTTTGAAACTATGCGTCAGTTCTAAATACTCCAGACATTTATGAAGCTAAAATACATTAATTATCACTTACTTCATAATGTGTTTTGTATATCCAGCAGTTTCTTCAGAGTTTTTATATGGGTCAAGAATGGGAGGGCCATCTGGTGAGATGGAAGATGGGGACAGGGGTGGCAAGGGAGCTCAAAGCTTCTGTTTTGCACTTTAAGGAAAATGAGAAAACACTACAAAACGCTTTCTCCTCTCTATTGGATTAAAACGATTTACCAGTAAGAAAAAGAATAGTAATGTTTTATAAAAATACTCATTTAGCAGGGTTCAAACAATAACTCAAGAAGGACCCAGAGAGGATTGTGTGATGCAATGCTAATAAACTTGTTGGATTAGAAATTGGATTGGATCTTGTTGGATTAGAAATAGAAAACTGGGAGTCAGAGACTTGCATTTCCATAATTTTCTTTATTTTGACACAATACCTTGGCACAGACCATGGGCTGAGCCACATGTGTATAATTGTGATCATCTTGTCATCTGCCTCTTATCTGTAAAACAGATAATACTTGTCACCTCTCGATCTACCCCACACACCTCCCCATAGAATCATCTGTCTTCATCCATTAGCTCTGTGTTTTGGGACACCAAGTTGGGCTGATGATTGAATGTTGATGAACTACTTAAGGTGAATTAAGGTAATATCCCAGAAGATGTTTAAAATAACATGAGATTCACATATATAAAAATAGTTTGTGAAGCTTTCTAACCATCAATAAAGGTTAAGTGGCTATCAACGCAGCCCCCCCCCCTTTGTTTTAAGTAACTCAGGCTGCATTTTGCCTTTTCAGTGATTTATTTTCTTCTTAGAGCTTGCCAGCTATGCTCAATTTGATTTTCCATTATCTGAATTAAAATGCTAAGGGAAGAGTAGGTCTTAGAAAGTGTGGATCAACTGTCACTTTATGGTAATACACTGCTAAACAGCAAAATGTGTGATAAGGATTTCATTCATCAGGGAAAGAATCTAGATTGCTCAGTAAGTCCCGTAATTGGGTGGGTTCATAGGAAGATAAGAAGGAAGATACAGAACAGTCTGTAAGACTCACATACTGTCTCTTGCTCAGTATTAGCAATACAAGAACACTATCCTTGCACTTTACCATAAAGCTACTGAAACTACAGATATTTTTAGAATATATTGAAATAAATAGAATACACAGAAATAGATATTATTGCTTAAAAAAATTAGAAATAAAATTTGACTCCCTTTGTTCCATGAAATTATTAAAAGCTTTCCTTTGTTTTCATTCATAAGGATACCACTTATACATACAGAATAGCCAACCTGCTTCTCCTCTGGTCACTACTTGATAACCAGGGCACATACAAACAGAATCTCCTTTCATTGCTGTTGTTAATTGTGAAAGAGCTTTATTCTTCTCCATGTCCCCAAATTCAGAAACTGGTACAGTTCCAAGGTGTCCTGAATACAACTATCTGGCTTTGGATTAAATCTCCAAGGAGTTTTGTATTCACTCGGTACTTCCTGTGGACGTTAGAAGTTGTAGTAATCATTACAAGGATCTTGAATTACAACCTTAATGGTATTGTTATTAGCTTTTTTTTGGTTCCTTATGTATTCAGTAATCGCTGAATGAGTTTATTTTCTATTGTGGAATTGACACTGTTTTCCTGTAGAGCAGATTTCATTTTATTCACTTGACACTGACAGTTATTTAGTATCTTTTAATGGGCCCAGAATGTTATGAAATAACTATGTTTTTGGATTTTATTTCCATATTCTTGGAGAAAAGGCCATAATTTGCAAAGTAACTGGCAATAAACTAATATTATTATATCGCTATTAAGAGTATTTATTTGTTTAGTAAGATTTCAGTTTCCTTAAACTTGGTAAATATCTATGGGACCGGTGAATTCATTCACAAATCATTTAAGCATCATGAATGTATTTTTAAGGTGTTTGAAGTCTATTTTTGAGACTTAACAGATCAAATATACTTACATCTTTGTTAACCAGGGACTGTTCTATGCTGCAGATACACATCTGAGCACAAGCTCACAGTTCTTCATATATATACTTTTTATGTCTCACCAGTTCTTTCCCCCAGCTCCTCACAAATTTCCTGTAGTATCCTCTATCTTTGACATATACCAATACCCACTGTTTTCAAGAGTTCTCTAGAATTCTGGTCAGTTATTTCAGGACATCTCTGGGGATACTTCTCTTGCTCAGATCCTCTTTAGTTGGGTAAGGCCAGTGCCACCAAATCCACCAAACATCTGTCACTGCATCTATAGAATGCCTATTGCCAGCACTGCTGGCTGGTAGAGATCAGTGGTGCTTATGTCAGGTATCTCAGACTCTGCTGGGTACCACTGCTGATGCAAAGGAGCCTCGCAGGTACCAGATTCCATATGCAGTATTCTGTGGAAAAGTCAAGAATGGCAGTCTCTTCTTTGTGGGAGAGATTGCAAAGCACTCCTCTCTTGCAACTCCAAGCTCTTATGTAGGTTTAACTACATCCTCTCTTTTCATGACCACATTCTTTGTCCCTGGGGACCCAGCTGAACCATAAAGAAGCCCAAGTAAGTGCTCTTAACATCACTGCATGTCCAAAGTTGTTACCAAGACACCTTGTCAGTATCTGACCCCTCCACCACTGACAACTCCATAGAATGAGTTACCTCCCAAGATGTTGCTCAGGCTCTTGTGCAAAGTGGGCTGCCCCATTGGCTTGCAGAGAATTCTGGAGCCAAGAGGTGAGCCAGCAGCACGACCAACAATGGAGATAGCAGGTGACTGAATGCATCGACGCCTGATAGCATCCTGGAAAACTTTTTTTTTTTAATTTTTATTTATTTTTTGGAAAGCTTTTTAAAAATACGCTACTGAAATTTGTTAATTTTGAAACATATTTATCTCTTAAAAATCTAGAACAAAAATATTTTAGAGTTCTGCTATTTGGCTTGCACTGCACCGTGGGTCTCTTTACCATTCTGGAATTACTGCTGCCTCAATATCCCTCTGCTTGAAAATATGGTGACACTTGATCAGATCTGTCAGTGTCTCTATTCTCTCTTCCTCCTTCCAGCACTCTTTACTTGCCATGTAGGTTTCATGTATACATAATCCTGAGAACTCTCTAAACCTATCCAAAGAGGAGTGTTGTAAAAGGAAAAAGGTCAGAAGTGGCCCCTTGAAGTCTTCTAGCCCTTTTCCTGGTAGCCTTTTGACAAACTCATCCACATACTGCTACATGAATTCCGCAGGTGCTCATTGAGTGCCTGGTGTGTGCCAGGCACAGAAGATCTTGACCAGTTTGGGAGGAGAGTGGTTGGGGAAAACCAAAAGCCTGTCAGGAGTCCTCCAGGCAAAAGGAAGGGGAGCTGTGGTGCCACAGTCAGAGAAGGACACCTTGGGGGAACTTCAGGTAATTAGGTATGCCTAGAGCCGAGGCTGCATGTGGGCTTTGGGAAGAAGAGGAGGCTTAGCAAAGTGAGTAGAGCTTGTTGGATTTTGGCCCATTCAGCCAAAGCACAATTATTTGCCGTTTTTAAAAATTCTTCGATTTTATGCCAAAGGAATGTTAATCCTTCTGCAACATTCAGTTGGATGCCAAGAAATCGAGGTTAAAATGCATAGTGTAGGCGTCTCCTCTGCCTGAGTGTGGTCCACTAATAAGGTGGCTTTCCTTCCACTGAGCTCTCTACTGGGTTATTTGCACTCTACCAAAATATTGATCATAACAGTAAAACAATGAGGTTGTCATTAGACTAGGCTTGCTCTGAGGCTTTGATTTTTGTATGATTTTTAGCCTACTAGAGAGGAAGTATCCTATTTTACTGTTAACAAAATTGTAATCTGGCCAGTAGTCTGAGGATGGCCTCCTGCAAACCCACTGAGGGAAGTCCCGTGTGGGCTTATTTGTTTTGATCGAAGCAAAATCCTCTTAGTGTGGGAGTAGGTCATTCTTCAGCCAGACACCCTTTCCTCTCGTGTGTGTTTGTGGCCAAAGCAGAGTGGAGTAACTAAAAAGCTGGAAGGTCCTCTTGCAGCCTTCTCCAAGCATCTCTAAGGCCCTGCAGAGGAATATTAGCGTAGGCGGCTCCTGATCTTTTGAAGATAGTTGAATTTTGGTAACTTGGCATATTTAATATAAGATTCAAGTGTATCTTGAAGCCAAACACTGCCAGTTACTGTGAAGAGTTGGGCTGATGACTGTTTTTTTCCAGCTTTGAGATATTATTGACATATGACTTTATGTAAGTTTAAGGTGTACAATGTGATGATTTTATGCTCTTCTGTATTGCGAAATGATTACCACCACAGCATTAGCTGATGCCTTTATCCTGTCTCATAATCTTTTCTATGATGAAAACATTTAAGATCTACTCTTAACTCCCAAGTATTTGATACATTATTATTAACTGTATTCACAGTGCTGTGGGTTAGAAGCCCAGAACTTGTTAGTTTGTTAGTTTGAGGGCCCCAGAGTCCAGGGCCCTCAAGGTTCATCTGAGTTGTTGTAAGGACAGGGTTTCTTTCTTTTTCATAGCTTAATAATCCATTGAGCCTATATACCACATCCCCTTTATCCGTTCATCTGTTGACAGATGCTTAGATTGTTTTCCATACCTTAGCTATTATGAATGTATGCATACTAATAGCTGCAGTGACAATAGGGGCACAGATATCTTTGGTATCTTGTTTTCATTCCCTTTGGATGTATGTCCACAAGTGAGCTTGCTGGATCATGGTAGTTTTAATTTTTTGAGGCTTTTCATAGTGGCTGCATCAATTTGCATTTCTACCAACAGCATGAGGCTATTCAGTTCCCCTCTCCACTCTTTTTTTTTTTTTTTTTTAAGATTTTACTTATTTATTTATGAGAGAGAGAGAGGCAGAGACACAGGCAGAGGGAGAAGCAGGCTCCATGCAAGGAGCCCGATGTGGGACTTGATCCCGGGACTCCAGGATCATGCTCTGGGCTGAAGGCAGGCACTAAACCACTGAGCCATGCAGGGATCCCCCCTCTCTCTATTCTTTGAATCAGGTGGTTTTCGTGCTGAGTCGTGTGATTTCTTTATGTATTTTTGGGGTATTAACCCTTTACCAGATCTATGATTTGCAGATTTTGTTACTGTTTCTTCTGTTTTGCAGAAGTTTTTCAGTTTGATATAGTACCACTTATTTATTTTTGCTTTTGTTGCTTGTGCTTTTGGTGTCATCCAAAAAAAAAAAAAAAAAGTGTTGCCAAGAGCAGTGTCAAGGAGCTTTTTTGCTTGTGGGGTTTTTTGTTTTGTTTTGTTTTTTTAGGAGTTTTATGGTTTCAAGTCTTAAGTTTAAATCTTTAGCCCATCTTGAGCTAATTTTTTGTGAGTATTGTAAGAGAGAGATGCAGTTTCATTCCTTTTCATGTAGTTACCCAGTTTTTATACCACTATTTATTGAAGAGACCATCCTTTATTTATTGAGTATTCTTTTTCCCTTGTCAGATGTTCA
The DNA here is from genome assembly GCF_018345385.1 of Vulpes lagopus. Lineage (NCBI taxonomy): Eukaryota > Metazoa > Chordata > Mammalia > Carnivora > Canidae > Vulpes > Vulpes lagopus. The sequence goes on from NC_054833.1 coordinate 15,469,190, forward strand.
TTGACTATATATGAGAGGGTTTATTTTTAGGCTCTTGCTTCTGTTCCATTGGACCATGTGTTTGTTTTTATTCTGGTATCATACTGTTCTGATTACTATGGCTGTGTGGTGTAGTTCAAAGTATAATTCAAGATGTTTGATGCATCCAGCTTTGGTCTTCTTTCTCAGAATTGATTTGGCAATTTGGGATCTTTGTGGTTCCATACAAATTTTAGGATTTCCTTCCTATTTCTGTGAAAAATACCATAGGAATTTTGATAGAGACTGCACTGAATTTGTAGATGACTTTGGAGGGTATGAACATTTTTAACAATATTAATTCTTCTGATCCATGAATGTGGGGCATTGTATTTGCATCTTCTTCAGTTTCTTTCATCAAAATCTTAAGAGTTCTCAGTGTACAGATACTTCACTTGGTTAATTTTTTCCTAAGTATTATTTTTGATGCCATTGTAAATGGGACTATTTTATTTTTTCATATGTTTTGTTGTTAGTGTGTAGAAATGCAACTCTGTTGATTTTTGTCTCTTGTAACTTTACTGAATTTGTTAATTAGCTCTTACAGTAGGTTTTTGATGGGGTCTTTAGGATTTTCTATATATAAAATCCTATCCTCTGCAGACAAAGACTTCTTCCTTTCCTCTTTGGATGCTGTTTATTTTTCTTGCCTGATTGCTTTGGCTAGGATCCTAGTACTATGTGCAATAAGAATGGTGAGAGTGGGGGGGATCCCTGGGTGGCTCAGCGGTTTAGCGCCTGCCTTTGGCCCAGGGCGCGATCCTGGAATCCTGGGATCGAGTCCCACGTCGGGCTCCCAGTGTGGAGCCTGCTTCTCCCTCCTCCTGTGTCTCTGCCTCTCTCTCTCTCTCTCTCTCTCTCTCTCTCTATGTATATCATAAATTTAAAAAAAAATAAAAAGAATGGTGAGAGTGGGCACCCTTGTATTATTTCTGATTTTGGAGGAAAAGCTTTCAAACCTTTCACCATTGAATATAATGTTGGCTGCAGGCTTGTCATAAATGGCCTTTATTGTGTTGAGATATGTTTCTTCTTACCAGTTGAGCATTTTTAACATAAAAGTATGTTGTATTTTGCCAAAGGCTTTCTCTGCATCTATTGAGATAGAATTTTTATTTTTCGTTCTGTTGATGTGGTATGTCACATTTACTGATTTGTATGTATTGAACCATCCTTGCAACCTGGGGATAAATCCTACTTGGTCACATATCATATATGATTCTTTTAAGGTGCTGTTGAGTCCAGTTTGCTAATATTTTGTTTTGAGAAATTTGTATCTATATTCCTCAGGGATATTAGTCTGTATTCTTTTCTTATAGTTTCTTATCTGGCTATGGTATCAGGATAATTCTGGCCTTGTAAAATGAGTTTGGGAGGGCCCAGTCTTCATTTTTTGGAAAAATATGAGAGAATTTGCACTAATTTTTCTTTAAGCATTTGGTAGAATTCATCAGTGATATCATCTGGTTCTAGGCTTTTCTGTGTTTGAGGGGTTTTGATTACTGATTCAATCTCCTTACTCCTGTTAGTTTGTTCATATATCCATTTCTTCATGGCTTAATCTTAGTAGGTTGTGTCTTTAGGAAATCATCCATTTCGTCTAGGTTATCCAGTTTGTTGTTGTACACTTGTTCTGAGTAGTCTTTCATGATCATTTGTGTGTCTGTTACGTCAGTTCTGAGGTCTCCTCTTTCAGTTACAATTTTGAGTTCTGTCTTTTCTGAGTTAGTCTAGGTAAAGGTTTGTAAATTTTATCTTCTGAAAAAGAAAAATAGCTTTGTCTAATTAACCACTAATCTTTTTGTATCAATACAAAATAATAAAATACATATTTGAAAATTTAAGTTATCTGTCATGTACTTGGTCAAGAATTGCACACAGGGTTATATTTTTTGGTTTACATTATGATACCATCTATTTCATCTCATATGAATATTTTATTCATCTTTTATTTCATATGAGATTCATCTTTTATTTCATATGAATAGAAAGAGACCAACCTATTCAAAACTGTGATTGTTAGGTATTTTTGTTGTGACTTAAGAAGGAAATTGTACCACTTTCTTTGACAGTTATTCCCTTAACAGTATTTCTGTTTTTAGTTGTAATATTTCAGTTATACAATTAGTATATCACTAGTGATTTCTTATTAAAAACTAAGACATTAGACATATACAGAGTAAAGAGTTATTAGTCTCTCTTTCCCTTCACCCACTCCCTGCCCCATGTCATTCTCTTCCCCACAGGTAATTGCTATTAATAATTTAACATGTGCCCTTCCAAAATTTTTCCTGTATATGTATATACTTGTACATATACACACATAGGCAAATAGATTGAGGTTTGTTAAATTTTTTATTTAAACCAAATCTGATAACGTGAAGTTTGTATTGTATTTTACGTTAGGTGAGTTCAAACCATGATTTCTTTTCATACACAGTCATTCTGGAGGGCATTCTTTAAGGCTGTCTTTTTTTTCTTTTTACTCAGTGTCTTAGTCAATTCAAACAGTCATAATAAAAGAGCAGAGACTAGTGGTTAAACAGTAGAAGTTCATTTTTTCACATTTCTGGAGCCTAAAGTCTAGCTCAGGTGGCAACGTGGTCATGTTCTGTCAGAGGCGCCCTTCCTGGCTTAGAGACTGCCTTTTCAATGTGCCCAGCATGGCTGAGAGGGAAAGCAAACTTTCTGGGGCTCCTTCAGAGAAGGGCGCAAAGCCCTCATAAGGGTTCCACCCTCAAGATCTCATCTAAATCTACTTCCCAAAACCGTCCTCCAAATACGATCACACTGGGCGATGAATTTGGGGGGAGATAAACATTCTATCCATAACACTCTGACTTGTGCAACTTTGTTTTATTAGTAATTTGATTAAAGGTGCCAAAACTTTAAGACACACTAAGCCTAAAAAGAAAATTATATATATATATATTTAGAAATTTGGAAAACCTTTTTTTAAACTTTTATATAGTTAACATAATAACATAAAATGTTGTATTACTTTCAAGTGTACAATATAATGATTTAACAATTCCATACATCACCCAGTGCTCATTGTAAGTGTACTCTAACTCCCATCACCTGTTCCACCCAGCCATCACCCCCTCTCCCCTCTAGTAATCACTCAGTTTGTTCTCTATAGTTAAGTCTATTTTTTTCTTTGATTATTAACTTTCTTAAATTCCACATGTAAGTGAAATGTGGTATTTGTCTTTCTCTGTTTTATTTCACTTAGTATTATACCCTCTAGATCCATCCATGTTCTTACAGATTGCAAGATTTCATTCATTTTTATGGCTGAATAACATTTCTACGTATATATATATTTATTACATCTTATTTATCCATTTATCTATCAATGGACATTTCAGCTGCTTCCATAATTTGGATATTATCAATAATGCTACAATAAACAGAGGGGTGCATGTAGCTTTTTAAGTTAGTGTTTTGTTTTCTTTGGGCAAATACCTAGTAGCAGAATTACTGGGTCATATGATAATTCTGTTTTTAATTTTTCTGAGGAACCTCCATACTGTTCTCTACAGTGGCTGCACCAGTTTGCAATCTCACCAACCATGCACAAGCGTTCCTTTTTCTGCACATCCTCACCAGCACTTGATTCTTGTGCTTTTAGTTTTAGCCATTCTGACAGGCGTGAGGGGATACCTCATTGTGGTTTTGATTTGCACTGAGCATGGAGCTTAAGCATGGAGCTTAAGATTCTCTCTCCCTCTTCCTCTGCCTGCCTCCCCACCCCCACCCCCACCCCCCAATGCATGCATTCTCTCTAAAAGAACAAAAAACAAAAAAACAAAAACTATGGATCAAAACTCTATGATCCAGCAATTGCACTACTTGGTATCTGCCTGAAGAATACAAAAATACTAATTCAAAGGGATGCATGCACCCCTAAGTGTTTAGCAGTATTATTGCGATAGCTATGCTATGGAAACATCCCAAGTGCCCATTGATAGATGAATGGATAAAGAAGTGTGGTGTATATATACACACACAATGGAATATTACTCAGCCATAAAAAGAATGAATTCTTGCCATTTGTAACAACATGGATGGAACTAGAGTGTATAATGCTAAGGAAAATAAGAAAGACAAAGACCATATGATTTCACTCATGTGAAATTTAAGAAACAAGCAAAAGGAAAAAAAAAAAAGACAAACCAAGAAATGGACTAACTATAGAGAACAAACAGATGGTTATCAGAAGGAAGGTGGGGAGGGATGGGGAAATAGATGATGAGTTTTAAGGCATGCACTTGTGATAAGCACTGGGTGATTAAAATAAAAACTTTAAAAACCTTAAAATAAAAAAATATAGATCTTTTAAAGTGTTCTTTGGCCCCAAATTCAAAGCTGTATCATTTACCCTTGCCAAAACTTTAACTTCCCATTAAAAAAATGACAATAAATAAAATTTTTTATCACTACTTTTTGTCATTTTAATTACTTATGTGTCTTGGTGTGGATCTCTTTGGCTTGATTTTGTGAGGGGTGGTGCTCTGGGCCTCCTAGACCTGGATGCTTGTTTCCTTCCCCATATTTGGGAAGTTTTCATCTATAATTTCTTCAAATAGATCTTCTGCCCGTTTTTCTCTCCTTCCTCCTAATGGGATCCCTATAATGTCAATGTTGTTAAGCTTGATGGTGTTGCTGAGTTCCCTTCAGGTATTCTTATTTGTTATTGTTTTTCTCTTGTTCCACTCGATTGCTTTCTATTACTCTCTTCTTCTAGTTGCTGATCCATTCCTTTGCTCCCTCTAGTCTACTATTCATCTAGTATATTTTTAATTTTATTTATTGAGTTCTTCATCTCTGGTTCATTTTAATGCTTTTTTTCCCTATCTCTTTGTTGAGGGTCTCACTGAAATCCTCCATTCTTCTCAAGCCCAGAGAGTATCTTTATGACCAATAGTTTAAATGCTTTATTAGGTATGTTACTTAATATCTGTTTTGTATAGCTCTTCTGCGATTTTTAAAAAATATTTTATTTATTCATGAGAGAGAGAAGAGAGAGGCAGATATGTAGACAGAGGGAGAAGTGCACTCCTTGCAGGGAGCCCAATGCAGGACTTGATCCTTGGACCGGGATCACACCCTGAGCCAAAGGCAGACCCTCAGCCACTGAGGCACCCAAGCGTTCCTTTTCTGCGATTTTTGTTCTGTTCTTTCATATGGGACATATTCCTCTGTCTCCTTATTTTGCCTAATTCCCTATGTCTGTTTCTGTGCGTTAGGAAAGTCAGCTACGTCTCCTTCTCTGGAAAGTACTGGCCTTATGAAGAAGATGTCCTGTAGTGCCTTGCATTGCAGTGTCCCATTTATCAGAACCTGGCATTTTACAGATGTCTCCTATGTGTATTGCATGAACCCTCATCTGCCTTTAGTCTGGTTATTTACAATGGTTCTCTTTGCCCTCCGGGGCACGGTTCAGTCCCTGTGGTGTTAGTGGGTCAGTGTGGGGCCACTTTGGGCTTGAGTTGAGTCAGACCAGGCATAGGCCAGGATGCAGTAGCACCAAACTGCAGGCTGCTCTCCCTGTGTTGTCTCCTGTGAAGCTTTTGAATGGTGACCAGGGCCTGCAGTCAAGCCAGATGTCTGCCCCCAGCCTATGGCTGGGGCTGCAGTAGGACTGGTGTGTGTGGTTCTCTTCCCCTCACCCCAGTGTAGGAGTCACTTTGGAGTGGTGCTGGCCCCTGGTGCAACTACTTGCATACTGCCAGGCTTATGGTACCACTTGGGATGGGTTCTGGCCCAGGACATATTGAAGGGGGCAGGTCCACAGGAAAATGAGCGGTTGGGGAGGAAAGTGGCACCTGCCAGCGCATTTGTTCTTGGAGAAGTCTCCTAAAGATCCCTGCCCATCCAGCACGTGCTCTGAAATGAGTATGCACATCTATCCCCCTTATATCCTGGGGGTTTTTCAAACTGCTGCTGCTTCTCTGTATCTCTGTGGGCTGTTTGTTGTGCTGTCTTTTCAAGGTTTTCTCAGTTTCCTCTCACCCTCTGGCTCTCCCAGAGCCAGCATTCTGACTTTTCAAGTTCCAGGTGTGAGGCCCTACTAATTATAAGAACTCATGAAGTTAAGTCTCTCTGATTTTCAAAGCCAAATATAGGGATTTGTCCCCAGTGTGGGTCCCCTGTGTCTGGGGTGCCTGGTCTGGGGTCTTCTCTCCCTCCCCCATACCTATGGTGTCCCTTCCTCCCAGGGACAGTCTCATGGGTCAGTTTTGCTCCTGACTGCATTCCCACCTTTCCAACTCTTTTTGACGTGGCCTCTTCTCTGCATTAGCTATAGAGGCGTTAAGAGTGTTAAAGGATCTTTCATGGGCAGCCCAGGTGGCTCAGCGGTTTAGCACCGCCCTCAGCCCAGGGCCAGATCCTGGAGACCCAGGATTAAGTCCCACATCAAGCTCCCCACAAGGAGCCTGCTTCTCCCTCTGCCTGCCTGTGTCTCTGCCTCTCTCTCTTTCTCTCTCTCTCTGTCTCATGAATAAATAAGTTTTAAACAAATCTTAAAAAAAAAAAAAAAAAAAAAAGAATCTTTCACAATGTACCGGAAACCAGATCACACATATGAAAATACAGGTAGGCAAGCAGAGTAATATGAAATGTTAAGATCAAGGGAATACCATAGAGGTTTACAACAACAAGAGTTTCATTAATTCATTAAGTGTTAAGCTCCCGTTATGTGCCAGGGGATCCAGTGGCCTCTCGGAGGCCTCTTGGAGGAGCCAGACAGGAAGCCCCCCTAGCCGGTGAAAGTTTGTATGATAAGTGCTATCCAGGAAAAACAGAGCGGGTAGGGAGATAGAGAAGGTTCCACATCACGGATCAGGACACGACAGAGCAGATGCTTTCCTCCTTCCTCTGTAATTAGGCCCCTGAGGATGAATCTGGGAAGCGCAGACGAGTTTCCATTTGACCAGATACTGAGTGACTGAGCTGAAGAACCCTGCGAGGGAAGTGGAACGAAGCAAACAAAACTGCAGTAATCGGTTCTGTTCTGAATAAACTTCATCTCCTTAATCAGGGGAAACGGTCCTAGAGCCTCAGGGTTCCACAGGCTGCAGATAAAATCCACCCTCTTTTTTTTTTTTTTTTTCTTGGTCAGCTTATTGTTCTGAGAAGTACTGCGCACTGGAGGCCTAACTGAGCTGCACCCCAGCTCTGAACCTCCCCTTCTCCGTCCCCCCACGGTGTGGGAGGGAGACACGGATGGATACTGAATGCCTTTCCCATTTCCCACAGCATCATCAGCCTGAACTCCAGGCCTCAATCTCCACATCTGTAAATCAGGACAGACAGACAGACAGACAGCTGGCCAGGGTTACTGTCGAAGTCCCGGCCTGGACGTGAGTGTCTGATGACCAGGCGCTGTTACCATCATGCACCGTCATGGCTCATTTATATTTCTCCTCAGGTGTGGCCAGCGAGTATGTTCCCCCAGATGCCTCACAACCTGACTTAGAGGGCCTCAGTCCCCTGAAGACCCCAAGACAAACAGTAACAATCCAGAGTTCCCCGACAGGAGTGAGAATCCGCCACCGCCACCGGGTTCGGCCTAGCTTGGTGCTCCCTGCCGGCCCGCGGGAGGCCCATGTGGCGCGCGGGGGCCTGTGGGTGTAAAATCCGCACAGTGGCCCCTTCTGGGCTCAGCTGCGTGAAAGCTGGAGGATTTCTGCGTCCGCTTTTAGTCACTCTCTCCACTTCCTAGTCTCCCTCACAAATGTAAACACATTCCGGTTCTTCAGACGTGGGGGACACGGGCTGGGAACCGTCCCTCAGGGTCGGCCCAGAGAAGCGTCAGCGTGAGACCGTCACGGGGCCCTGGGGGCAGGCCGAAGCCTCGCCTCGCCGCGTGGCAGCACCGGGCCTCGTGCCCCTCGGCTCTGGCAGGGCAGGCCGCCTCCCCGGGAGGGTTTCGGGCTGCGTCTCGTCTCGTTAGTCTGAGGAGGATACGTTCCTGAGCTGGTTGGATCCCCCCATTTCCTCACCTGCCATCCTCAGATGCTTCAGGTTTCCTTTGCTCGGAAATACCTTCTTTTTTTTTAAGGCAAGGATTCAGATACTGCGTCGTCTTACAAACTCAGCAGTCTGTCTCGTGACCTTAATGACCTTTGCTCGTTTATAAAGGAAGGAGGAAGGAGTCGGTGGTGGAAGTGACTATATTCTGATTGAATAAGTGTCTTTAAAATGTTCTATAAAATAGTATCGACAAAATAGGACAGACGCCAGGTCTTGAAGCACCGCGTTATACAAGATAAGGGCCATGCTTGATAAATGCTCAAACAAAAGGCCTGAAACGTCAGTAAAGACAGGAGTGTGAAGGAGGAGGGGGCGAAGGCATGTGGTGGGGCATGTGGTGTGGGAGGGAGGGAGGGAGAAGAGGAAGGAAGGGGAAGGGGCCAAGCTCCAGCGGACCCAGCTGGGACGGGCTGGGAGTCCGGGTGAGCACTGTGCTGGCAGAAAAGGAGGTGCGCTCTCCTGCTTCCAAGTAGTCTCAGAGAAGGGTGGCTGAGGCAGGAGTGCGGGGCCAGCCTGTCCCCCAACACTGCCAGGTGCGTGGCAGGTAGCCAGGAAGACCATCTCCACTTTGTGTAAGGAGTGAGCCCAGTGGGTTTGCCTCAGATGGGCCCCACGGCCTCCAAGTGGTGGTCGCTCCTGTGGGTAGGGATGCGCATGGCGTGAGGGGTGATGGTGGCAGGTGTGGTGCATGTCGTGCGATGGGTGGAGGCTAGCTTGCTCTGAGTGCTGGCTCTTCCGGTAGATACATCTATTTCTGGTGCTCTTGATTCTTTTCTGTAAATCCTTTCCATATGGAATCATTTCCCTTTGGCACCAAGAACATCTTGAGCAACTGCACTGTAGTGCAGTTGTGCCCGCCACAAGTTCTCTCACACATCATATGAAAATGTCCTTACTTCACCTTCATTTTTGAAGGATATTCTTTCTAGTTTCACCCTCTAGTCCCCAAGCAACCACTCATTTGCTTTCTTGTCACATATATATTTATATTTCCCAGAATTTCATGCAAAGGGAAACAGTATGTTCTCTCTCTTTCTGTGTCTCTGTCTAGCCTCTTTATTTTTTTATTTTTTTTAAATTTTTATTTATTTATGATAGTCACAGAGAGAGAGAGAGAGAGAGAGAGGCAGAGACATAGGCAGAGGGGGAAGCAGGCTCCATGCACCGGGAGCCTGATGTGGGATTCGATCCCGGGTCTCCAGGATCGCGCCCTGGACCAAAGGCAGGCGCCAAACTGTTGCGCCACCCAGGGATCCCCCTGTCTAGCCTCTTTAATGCAGCATTGTAACTTTGAGATCCATCCGTACTGTATGTGCATCAATAGTTCTTTTATTTTGCTGAGTAGCATTTCCTTGTATAGATACGCCACGACTTATCCATTCACCTGTTGGGACATTTGGGAGGTTTCCGCTCCTTAGTTATTAAAAATTAAGCTGCCACGAATATTTGTGACCAGGTCTTTGCAAGGTTATATGCTTTATGTTTTCCTTGGGTAAATATACCTAGAAGTAGTATGCTGGATCATGTGGTAGGTGAATGTTGATGTTTTTGCCAAACCACTAAACTGTTTTTCAATGTGGTTGCATCATTTTACATTCTTCGCGGCTTGGTAAGCAAGAAGGGATACACAATTAAATAAAGCTCAACTTCTAATCTTTCCATCCTTCAGCCATTGTTATACGCAACCATAAATTAAATTTAAAGTCACGGAACATTCCACTGGGTATTTACCCAAAGAAAACAAAAAAGGCACTAATTTGAAAAGATATATGCACCCTCTGCTTGTTGCACCACTATTAACAACGGCCAAGATATGGAAGCAACCCCAGTGTCCATCAGTATATGAATGGGTAAAGAAGATGTGCTATATCTACAGTGGAATACTGTTCAGCCAAAAAAAAAATGAGATCTTGCCATTTGTGACAACATGAATGGACCTGCAGGGTATTCCTAAGCAAAAGAAGTGTGGCAGAGAAAGATAAAGACCATATGATTTCACTTAGATGTAGAATTTAAAAAACAAAACAAAAAAGCAGAAACAGGCCCACAGAGAACAAACTGATGGTTGCCAGAGGGGAGGTGGGTGGGGGTTGGGCGAAATGGATGACGGGGAGTAGGAGATACAGGCTTCCAGTTATGGAATGAATAAATAATTGGGTTGAAAGATACCACATGGGGAATATAGTCAGTGATATCGTCATGGTGGCGGTCGGTGAGGGATGGTAGCCACACTCGTGGCGAGCCTAGCCTAGCCTATTGAGTTGTCAGATCGCTATGTCGTGTGCCTGAAACTAATGTAGCATTGTGTGTCACCTGTATATTAATAAAATAAAGTCCTGGAACATGGCTTTGCTATGTGGGCAGGAGGAAATCCCTGGAGTTGTTCTAGAAGTGGGGTTGGAGAATTGTTTGGTAGAGAATTGTTGGCCTGGGGAACCTGGAACATAGGCTGGAGGGGACACCATGGCCAGGGGTGGGCATCTTCCTCGGCTCACCGGATTTCCTGTGTAGAGGGGCATGGCCTAGGGATGGCCAGCGTGAGGCCCTTGAAAGTATGGAGTTCAGGACAGCATTCCTCTTCCTAGGTACAAGGGCAGTACTGTCCCCCTCTCTTCTAATATGTCCAAATAAACTTTTTTTTTTTTTTTTTTTTTTTTTTTTTTTTACTTGAAAGAGGGAGAGAAAGCATGAGTGGAGGGAGAGGGAGAGATAGACTCCCCACTGACCAGGTGACCAGGGAGCCTGATGCAGGACTCGATCCCAGGACCCTGGGATCATGACCTAAGCTGAAGGCAGAGGCTTAACCAACTGAGCCCTCCCAGGCACCCCCCCCAAATAACCATCTTTTATTTTTTTATTTTTTTATTATTATTATTTATGATAGTCACAGAGAGAGAGAGAGAGGCAGAGACACAGGCAGAGGGAGAAGCAGGCTCCATGCACTGGGAGCCCTATGTGGGATTCGATCCCGGGTCTCCAGGATCGCGCCCTGGGCCAAAGGCAGGCGCTAAACCACTGCGCCACCCAGGGATCCCATAACCATCTTTTAAAACCGTGCCATAAAAAAAAAAAAAAAAAAAAAAAAAAAAAAAAAAAAAAACCGTGCCATAAATCCTCATGCCTGCAGGGGCTTCCATTATTGTGGCAGTTCTGCATGTCTCCTCCTCCTCCGCCTCCGCCTCTGCCTCAGTCATTTGCTGTTTGCCTTTCTTGGTGTCTCCCACTTTCACAATTTGTCTGTGAGCTTCAGAGTCGACCACTATGTCCTTTTTGTTCTCCTGTGTCTGACAAAAGTGTCAGTACATAATGGCTGTTAGTGTAGGCTGAGTGACTGAAGTGCTGCAGGTCACTTTTTGTTGATTTTTCTTAGCTCCTGGGTTACCGTGTTCAGACGTCTTAAGAAACCACCCAGTGCGCTTGTGCCATAGAACCTAGCGTGCGGCTGCACACTCCCACGCCGTGCCAGGTGTTCATCCTTAGCTGACTGATGAGCCCCAACCTCTGTACTCAACCCTTGTGTTTTACTAATCCGGGGTAAATTTTCATTTGTTCTTCTAATCGCCTCTCATTATCTTATCATTGTCATTTTAGATTGCATCCTTACTGTTTTAAATAACCTAGAAATAAAGAGTTCATTTTTATTCAGGTTTCTGATTTTTCCCAGTATTAGTTTTATTTCCTTCTGTTACATGGGTCAGTAGAGACCCTGGGTGTAAGCATTTCCCAAGTGAGTCCTGTCTCAGTCTATTTGCACCTGCTGATTCTTCTTCCTGAAATGCTTTTTCTTCCCTTCTCCATCTAGAAGGTGTCCTAGAGTCTCTCAGAACTCAGCAACAGCAGCATCTCTTCCTGGAAGGCTTCTCTTTTTAAGAGACCTATATTTGATTTCCTACATCTGTGTACTTTTGCTCATTTCAGGGGTACGACATAGTAATTCAGTACTTACATATATATTGCAAAATGATCACCACAATAAATCTGATTAACATACATAGTTACAATCTTTTGTGATGAGAACTTTTAAAATTTTTCTTAGTGACTTTCAAATACATAGTACAATATTAATTGTCATGCTATAGATTTACATCCTATGATTTATTAATTTTACATGGAACTTTGTGCCCACTTTGCCCACCCCCCACACTGCTGCCTGTGGTAACCACCAGATCTGTTCTTTGTATCCATGAATTTAGGACTTTGGTTTCTGGTGTTTTAGATTCCACATATAAGTGAGATCATCTCTTGTCTTTCTCTGTCTTATTTCACTTAGCATGATGCCTTCAGGGTCCATCAGTGTTGCCAGAAATGACAAGATTTCCTTCCTTTTTATGGCTGAATATTTTCCTCCTCTGTTTTTTTTATAATAAATTTATTTTTTATTGGTGTTCAATTTGCCAACATACAGAATAACACCCAGTGCTCATCCTGTCAAGTGCCCCCCTCAGTGCCCGCCACCCAGTCACCCCCACCCCCCGCCCTCCTCCCCTTCCACCACCCCTAGTTCGTTTCCCAGAGTTAGGAGTCTTCCATGCTCTGTCTCCCTTTCTGATATTTCCCAGACATTTCTTCTCCCTTCCCCCTCTATTCCCTTTCACTATTATTTATATTCCCCAAATGAATGAGAACATACAATGTTTGTCCTTCTCCGATTGACTTACTGCACTCAGCATCATACCCTCCAGTTCCATCCACGTCGAAGCAAATGGTGGGTATTTGTCATTTCTAATGGCTGAGGAATATATTCACTGTATACATAGGCCACATCTTTATCCATTCATCTTTCGATGGACACCGAGGCTCCTTTCACAGTTTGACTATTATGGACATTGCTGCTATAAACATCAGGGTCCAGGTGTCCCGGCGTTTCATTGCATCTATATCTTTGGGGTAAATCCCCAGCAGTGCAATTACTGGGTCATAGAGCAGGTCTATTTTTAACTCTTTGAGGAACCTCCACACAGTTTTCCAGAGTGGCTGCACCAGTTCACATCTCCTCTATGTTCTTACAGTACATACCTGCAGCTTCTCTTGTCTTTAAGATATTAATATTGTAATTATTGATGTACTTATCCTGTAAAGATGAGTACCATGTCTCATTTGACTTCATATTTCAGCATCTAACATGGTGCTGGCACATAGTAATTTTCAGATAATTAGTTAATGAATCAATATGTTAATGAAAAATTGGGATGTCCCTTCTATTTATTTTTATTTATTGAAGTATTATTTAGATACATTATATTAGTTTCACATGTACAATATATTGGTTCAATTCTATACGTTGTTCACCATGATAAATGTAGTCACCATCTGTCACCATATGACGTTATTACAGTGTTGCTGTACTTTTTATCTCTGTGACTTATTTAATAACTGGAAATTTGTTCCTCTTAACCCTATGTATTTCACCTGTCCTCCATCTGCCTCCCCTCTGCAACCACCAGTTCTCTGTATTTAAGAGTCCTTTTTTTGTTTTTGTTTTTGTTTTAGATTCCACATATAAGTGCAACCATATGGTATTTGTTTTTCTTTGTCAGAGTTCTTTCACTTAGCATAATACCCTCTAGGTCCATCAATATTGTCACTGATGGCAAGATGTCTCTTTTTTATGGCTGAATGATATTCCATCGCATATATACACCACATCTTCTTTACCCATTCATATATTGATGAATACTTGGGTTGCTTCCATATCTTGGCTATTGTAAATAATGGTGCAATAAACATAGGGGTGCATGTAATTTTTCAAATTAGTGCTTTGGTTTTCTTTGGGTAAATGCTCAGTAATGGGATTACTGGGTCATATGGTATTTCAGTTTTAACTTTGGGGGTAACCTCCATACTGTCCTTTACAGTGGTCGCACCAGTTTAATTTCCCCACCAGCAGTGCGTGAGGGTTCCCGCCTGTATCTCCACATCCTTACCAACACTTATTTCTTGTCTTTTTGATAGTAGCCATTCTGACAGGTCTGAGGAGATAATCTCCTTGTGTTTTCAGTTGGTTTCCCCTGACAGTGATGTTGAGCATCTTTCCATGTGTCTTTTGGCCATCTGTATGTCTTCTTTGGAATAATGTCTATTCACATAGTCTGCCCATTGTTAAATTAGAGTATTTGTTTTTGGGTGTGGCATTGTATGTGTTTTTTATATATTTTGGATATTAACTCCTTAGCAGATAGATCATTTGAACATACCTTCTCCCATTCAATAGATTGTCTTTTTGTTTTGTTGGTTTCTCTTTTGCTATGCAAAATCTTTTTATTTTGGTATAGTCCCAGTAGCTTTTTATTTTTGCTTTTGTCTCTCTTGTCTGAGGGAGACAGATCCAAAAATATATTGCTAAGGGCAATGCCCAAGAGATTACTGCCTATGTTTTCTTCTACGCGTTTTATGATTTCAGGTCTCATATTTAGGTCTTTAATCCATTTTGAGTTTAGTTTTGTGTATGGTGTAAGAATGTGGTCCACTTTCACCAGACACATATAGCTCTCCAATTTCTCTAGCAGCCTTTATTGAAAAGACTGTCTTCTCCCATTGTACATTTTTGCCTCTTTTGTCATAGATTGACCATATAGGTTTGGGTTTATTTCTAGGCTTTATTCTGTTCTGTTGATCTCTGTGTTTGTTTTTTTGTGCTAGTACCATACTGTTTTGATTACTATAGCTTTGTGGTATGTCTTGAAATTTGAAACTGTGGTACCTCTAACTTTGTTCTTAAGGTCGTTTGTGGTTCCATACAAATTTCAGTATTACTCTATTTCTGTGAAAAACACAACTGGTATTTTGCATAGTGACTGCATTGAATCTATAGATGGCTCTGGGTAGAATGGACATTTTAGCAATATTCTCCTAGTGCATGGGCATGGTCTGTCTTTCCATTTGTTTGTGTCATGTTTAATTTCTTTCTTCAGTGTCTTATAGCTTGCAGTGTATAAGTCTTTCATCTCCTTGGTTAAATTTGTTTCCAGATAGTTTATTCTTTTTGGAACAACTGTAAATTGGAATGTTTTTTAAATTTCTTTTTCTGCTACTTCACTAGCGTATAGAAATGCAACAGATTTCTCTATATTAATTTTGTATTTTGTGACTTTACTGATTTATTTATCCATTTTAAGGGATTTTGGTGGAGTCCTAGCATTTCCTATCTATAGCATCATGTCACCTGCAAATAATGACAGTTTTACTTCTTTTTTACCAATTTGGTTGCCTTTTACTCCTTTTTCTTGTCGGGTTCCTGCAGCTACAACTTCACAGTACCACGTTGAATAAGTGTCATGAGAGTGCACATCTTTGTCTTGTTCTTGAGCTTAGAGGAAAAGCATTCAGCTTTTCACTATCAAGTATACTGTTAGCTCCTAGTGGTTTTTTCCAATATGGCCTTTATTATGTTGAGGTATGGGTCCTCTAAACCCACTTGGTTGAGAGTTTTCATCATGAATGGATGTTGCATTTTGTCAAATGCTTTATCGGAATCTAGTGAGATGATCATATGGTTTTTATTCTTCCTCTTGTTAATGTGATATATCAGATTGGTTTGCAAATATCAAACCACTGTTGCATCTCTGGAATAAACTCTACTTGTTTGTAGTAAATGATCCTTTTAATGTGTTGTTGGAATTGGTTGCTAATATTTTGTTGAGGATTTTTGTGTCTATGTTCATCAGAGCTATTGGCCTGCAGGGATTTTTGTTGTTGTTGTTTTGTTTTGTTTTTGTAGCGTCATCTGGTTTTGTTATCCGGGTAATGGTGTGGAATGCCCTTTGTTATTCATTTTTTTCCACTCTGCTGTCTCTCCATATCTTCCCCTCTCTTTTCTTTGATTTCTGGTCTTCACTGTGACTAAATTTCTGTAACATTATAGAACGAATACAAGCTTTGTGACCTTTAGAGTTTTCTTAGACCTACAGATGTGAGAAAATGGATTTTGACCATAGCAAACAGACTGAAAAAGTTTAAACATGTGTGGGTGGATGTGGCAATGAAAGGAAGATTTCACTGGTATTTGTTAGGAGGGTGGGTTCATCAGTGAGGTCAACATTCTTTGCTCAAGAATGGGAGGCTTCAGGACAGGTCTGCTCTTTTCTAATGGCAACATAAATCATACTCAGTCACACTGAGATGTGAGGTAGGTGAACCTTCTCAAGTCTAGAGGTTTCCCAAGATGTCCTTCAAGGAAGCCAAAAGACTGTGTAAAAAATTCCAAGCTTGTTTTAGCCCAAATACTTTTCATAGAGCTACTAAGGGCGTAATACATGGCCAGGTATAGGTGCTAACAGATGTCAGCCACTACTCCCCATCCTGTCTTCCAAGCTTCCTAAAGTCCCCAAAGACCTAAGATTCCCTAAAATTTTCTCAGGATCAAAGTCACAAATAAGAAATAGGTGTAAATGGTAGGTGCCAATCACCAAAAGTATAGATCTTTTCAGATGCCAGTAATTTAATTCTCTTTGGCACTTATACTTTGAGAATGAGATGCTTTGACTGCACTCTAGCTATTGATTATAGAGAATGAATGGTCTAGAGGAATGTCCCAAGGGCTGTCACCCTCTGTTCACCAATCCACTGGCCCCAGAAATTCTCATCAAAGGTCCCTTCCCTTAGAAATACTGAGGGTTGCTTTGCCTTTTTTCCCCTTTGCTTGAGGAGGTGCTCTAGACCATTGTAGCAGGAGTAGGGAACACCTTAGCAGGTATTCTAAGCAGTATAATAGTACACCAGCAAGAACAGGAGCTAAACCAAGAGCCTGTGGCCAATTTAGCAACCATAAGATTCTTAGCAGAAATTCCACCTCAACCCCAATCCAGTTAAAGTAGCAGTAATAATCTGATGTACCCTAGTGACTCTGCTTACTGTGCTCTTAAATGCATATGTATAGAAAACATTTTGAAAACAAAATATGAAGGTTATTTAAAAGAACTGTAGTGCTGATTTCATTTAAAAAAGAAGTCCCCTTCAAAGCTTTAGATTCAGCTTTGTGAAACACAACTCAGCTGAATTTTCATTGAACAATTACATTATATCCTGCAGGTATAGATCCTGTTGCTTGCCCGCGACTTCTGTTCATTGCAACAAAAGAAGCTGCTTATGGGAGAGTCTATGCCTCTAAGCATTTTAGAGGGAAATGAAATTAGGGCCAATAACTCTTGGACGTTCAAATGTACCAAGCCTGTTTTCCAGGACTCCTGTTGCCCAAGGAAGGGAAGGAGGAATGGTTTCCTTCCGAATCCACGCAAGTTCTCGAGGGCTGCATTTCACTGCTCCGTTTTCCTGCATCTGCAGCTCAAAGTCCCGGAGCTAGGACCGGGAGATCCCGGCAGCTGTTCTGTTGGTAGTGGTCGGTTTTGAGAGTTTCCCAGAAGTACCCCTTAAATCATTTTTTTCTTTATCTCTGTAGGAGCATCTAAAGGCCTTTGATGATGAAATCAATGCTTTTTTGGACAATATGTTTGGACCTCGAGGTGAGTGAGCTGCTTGAGAACTTCGTGCGGGGCAAGAGGGTTTCCTCCCTTGTCCTGTCTCGAAAACAGGGTATCAGCCTTCGGAGGTTGGACCTCCCTCGCCTCCGCGGCCCTTCTCCCAGGACATCCCGGGAGCCGCAGGCAGGGCCGAGCACACTGCAGGGCCAGGGCCCAGCTCTGGAGTCTCCGCCTGGGACGCGGGGACGCGGGGCGACTCTGCTGCTGCTCCCCCGCTGACCCGCGCGCCTGTCTCCTCTGTGCTCTGCCCACGCGCCTCCCCATCCACGCATGCGCAGTCATGTGCCTTTCTCTGCCCACGCGCCTCCCGTCACGCATGCGCAGTCACCTGCCATGGCTGCTCGCCTGTCCGCCATGCGCCCTCTTTGCCGCGACTGTGGCTGGGGCGCCTGCGCACTTGCGTCCTCGCCTGCCCCGCCCCCCCCCAGCTCCCAGCGCGCCTGCGCTCTCCCATCCACAGCCCTGCACAGCTTGCAACTAAATGAGCTTTTCCCAAACATGTTTTGTTTTAGTTGAGTGCTGCAGGTCGCACACTGGGAACTCGGTGGTTGCCTGTCGGGCAGGGGGTGGAAGGAATCGAGGTTTTCCTCTCTCCTCGCAGAGAGAACTGAGGCCCCTTCAGTCTGCAAAGGCCTTAGAAACCACCGTAAATGAATGACCGTGTGCAGGTTTAACCTGGTGATACTGTGTGATCGCATCCAGCTCACTATTTTTAAGATTCTGTTTTTAAGTGATCTCTGCGTCCCCCGTGAGGCTCGAACTCCCAACCCCGAGATCCAGCGTCACTTGCTCCGCGGAGCCAACGGGCGCCGCTACACAGAGCTCAAAGGAATTCCTCGTCCCGCCCCCACGCCGCACTATTCCTCTCGGTGCGCGCCCTGCGGGGTGGGCAGGGCCCATCCTCTGCGCCTCGGGACCGCGGACCGCGGCCTCCGTCCGCCTCTGGCTCGTGGCGGGGAAGGGTTGGCGGGTGAGGGGGGCACAGCGCTGGCCCGGCCTGCGGCGCTCGGCGGGGGGCTCGGCGGGGAGGGGGGGCTCTGCGGGGCGCTGAGGCAGCGAGGCGGCCTGCGCCCCTGAGATCTGCAGTGACGCGGCGGGTGGGCCCGCCAGGGCAGGTGTGTCAGCCGTTTCCTCTGCTCCCGCCACTTACGGGAGGTTCTGGCGTCCTGAGGAGGCTGGGAGGTTGCGGTCGACAGCGGGACAGCGGGCCGGGCGCCCCCCAGCGAGGGCGCGGCCAGCCCCTGGGCCGTCCCGAACCCGCGCCCCGGCCTACAAGGGGCGGCTGGAGAAGGCCACCGCCCACCGCCCACCCCCCACCCCCCACCGCCCACCGCCCACCCCCCACCCCCCACCCCCCACCGCCCACCCCCCACCGCCCACCGCCCACCTCGTTCGCTCCGGGGCCCAGTCTCTTCTGCGTTTAGCACCCGCAGGTCATCAAGGAATATTGTTCTTGGGCAAACACCGGACACAGGTGACGCACTAGCAGCCACATGCCAAAGAGGACGAGTCTTGTTGCACATACCTGTTCCTCTCCATTGGTTGGGACACTTATTTTTCCTCCTTGACGAACGTGGCAAACATTTACAGGACCAGGACCAGAAGAAAGAGACTTCAGGCGCTGCACGAGTTTTGTAATATGTGCTTGCCTCGTTATGCCCCTTGGGATCTGACGACGCGGAACCCAGTGGTGCAGTGAGGCAGGGCAGAAGCGGCGGGGCCCGCCCTGCAGAGCAGATCCTGGGGTGTGTGGCGGGGCTGGCGGGCAGGCTGCCCCCCGAAGCACCGTGGGCGCCCGTGGCACCGGCTTCCTGGGCCGTCCTAGCAAAGCACCGCAAGCTGCGTGGCTGAAGACAACAGTAACTTATTCTGTCTCCGTTCTGGAGGATACGAGTGTGACCTGAGGGTGTTGGCAGCGCTGTGCTCCCTCTGAGCTTCTAGGGGACAGTCTGTTCCCAGCCTCCCTCCTAGCTTTCCGTGGTGCCACAAGTCTTTGGCATTGTTTGTCCTGAAGATCCATGTCCTCAGTCTCTGCCTTGGTCTTCACATGGCTTCTCCCCCCGGTGTCCCTGTGTCTAAATCTCCCTCGTTATATACACAGTCACTGGGCTAGAGCCCTCCTGATCCCGCGTGACCTCATCTTAACTTGGCCATACCTGCAAAGACCCTATTTCCAAATAAGGTCGTAGTCACACAGGTCTCAGGACTTGAACGTATCTTTTGGGGAACACAGTTCAACCCATAACACTGCACCAGGAGGTAGGGTAGCAGTTGAGGGCAATTATTTAACTTTTTAAAATTCTGTGCAATTTTTCTCAGACGTTAACTGGGAATAACACTATCACCTGTGTGTGGTGGATGGGTCTGTGTGGTGGTGGCATCATGATGTTTGCTTAAGTCCAGACACATCAGATTTCACACATTAAACATGTGCAGGTATATGTTATACCTCAATAAAACTGTTAGAAATATCACCTATATAATTAGATTGCTTTGAGAATTAAGTAGTGAATACATGTAATAGGATTTAGGACAGTGCCTGGTACAGAACACGTGCTCAGTAAATGTTCGTCGTAATAACAGTTTTCCAGCCATAATAATACTATAATTTTAAATGAGAATTGTTATGCAGACAAGGAGCTGTAATTATGAAAGATGAGTAGGAAACGGCTCGCTTCAAAAGGCAGGACATGGGGCGCCTGGGTGGCTCAGTGGTTGAGTGTCTGCCTTTAGCTCAGGGCGTAATCCCAGGATCTAGGATCAAGTCCCGCATTGGGCTCCTTGCAGGGAGCCTGCTTCTCTCTCTGCCTATGTCTCTACCTCTCTCTCTCTTTCTCTCTGTCTTTCATGAATAAATAAATATCTTTAAAAAAAAAAAAGGTCAGGACATTTATCGGGTTGTTAGAGGCTGTGTAGGATTTAGATACGGATGTGGACATTAGGAAGTGGCACATAGCACAGACTCTTAGGACTCATGATTTTCCAGAATGAAAGATAAGCTCTGTTAGCCCCGTGGATGCTGAGAAGAGCTCCTTTCCTACCTTGTTATCTCTGTCAAAACTGGAGGGGTTTGCAGAATATGTGATGGGACAGTTACAGCCTGAGAAGGCACTTTCCTCGGTACTGTCTGCCGGGTGGGGTGGAGTAAGGGGGGCCGGGGTGTGTGGGGTAGGTAGAGTGGAGCAGAAAGAGGGACAGGAAGGAAAGGGCGTGATATGCTGGAGAAACCAGCTCCTTCCAACTCCATTTACAGAGATTAAAAGCAGCAGGCCATTTTTTGTGATCGTGGGCCAAATTATTTTCTTTATGTAAACAACAAAAAAGGGCAGAATAGAGAAGTAAAATCATTTTGGGCCTACAGTTCTTTTCAGGTGTTACTAATTATTTTATCTATTATGTGTGTTTTATTTAGATTTTTACATTTTTCACTCTCCAGGGTAAGGAACTTTTGGCATATCTTGGTTCTTGCCTCCCAGCTGTTTATACTTCTTCCATGGTCAGGTTTCAGTCCTCAGTTGTATTTCCTGCCCTCACGCCTGAATCATCAGCTTTGGTTTACGGTCTTGAGCTTCCCCTGCTTGTCGTGCGGTCCCACTGCTCTGGCTCAGCTGAACTTGAAACCCTGCCTGGTTCACTACACAGGGTCCTCGGCGAGCTCTGGGAGTGAGGGTTTTATGATGTGCTATACACTGTCCATACCCCTTCTCTCCTGCCTGCTCCAGTCTTCCCAGAAGGAAGCAGCAAGTCTCCTGTGTGCCCTTAGCACATTACTGTAGCTTTCTGAGCTGGTTTTCACCCACAAAATGGCCTAGTAGTCCTTCCTATTTATTGAGTTAGAGTAAATTAACATAGTAACTGTTCCAAAGAAGATGCTGGAACTTCCCACCTTCATTACTTGTCCCTGTCACTCCATGTCCTAAGCCCTGTTTGCTCCATGACACCTTCCTGAACTACTCCCACCCCACGGGGTGGTTCTTCTGAACCGTAATCCATATCCAGCTTAGTGAATGCTGTGTCGTACTGTGGTTGTATTGGGTGTGTACAAAGAAAATATACGTGACAGTGGGTCTTAAAGAGTTCTCATCACAAGAAAAGAATTTTTGTAACCAAGGTGATGGATGGTAACTAGACTTTTCATGGTGATTGTTTTGCAGTGTACTTGCAAATATTGGATCACGTCGTACCCCTGAAACTCATATATTGTATGTCAGGTATACTCAGTAAAAAAAAAAAAAAAAAACCAAAATGTTTTAAATATACGTGATAAGATTTTATAACTAAACCAAAGCGCTACTCTTCAGGATTCTCACTGTCTGTGTTTCTTTTCAGATTCTCGAGTCAGAGGATGGTTCATGTTGGACTCTTACCTTCCTACCTTCTTTCTCACTGTCCTGTATCTGCTTTCCATATGGCTGGGTAACAAATACATGAAGAACAGACATGCTCTCTCCCTCAGGGGCATCCTCACCTTGTACAATCTCGGGATCACACTTCTCTCCCTATACATGCTGGCAGAGGTAAGTGTTCCCAGTGAGGGGTGGCCCTGGCGCGTAGAGCTGGCCTGCTGGAGCTGCCTGAGGCTGCATTCCTGATGATCTCAACAACCGTTCCAGTGTTTGCTATTATTCCTTCCAAAAGTCTTGGAAGTCTTTGCCTCTAACTGGAATATTTCTCATATTTAGTCCTTAGTCTTTAGTCCTCTGTCTTTCACTGTAATTTAAAATCACTATTTAGACCTGATAGGCCTTTAAAGCCCAGATGTTCTGATTTTGTCCTTTTACAGAGTGCTACTGAGGCTGGGAAAAGATGCGTGATGGCCTGAGAAGAGCTAGCTCTTGAATTACAGAGTAGTGTTTAAGTTAACTTAAATATGAAATGCAGTTAGTCTGAAATACATCATCCCTTCAGGACTGCTGCTTGCATCTCTAGGCCCCTGTGACCATTGGCCCCAGGCTGACTTTCCTGTCCATAGCTCTTGCTGCCCCCATTACGTCACGCATCGCCCATTCCTTTGTAACATGCCAAACCCAAGTTATTCTACAAGAAAAAGAACAAGTAACAATTGCCCTGCCTGTACAACCAGAGGCTGTTCCAGTCCACTACAGAGGAAAATCAGAAAGTGCCAAATAAACCTGCTCCATTGAGCAGCCTCAGGGGGAGGGAAGACAAAACAGGACAAAACCTGAGGGAACGATTAGGGCAAAGTCATTCATGTGCGTTATAAATGCCTGACGATGGCACAAGTATAGTGGCCTTCCTGATCCTCGAATTCTAGAAGAAAATAAATCCTTTCTAAAATACAAATCCTCTCGCAGAGTTTGATCTGTGCATTGTTATCATAGGATAACCATTCTGAGAATGGTTAATAACCATTACTTTGCATGACTTCTGAAACTTATGCCTACAACCCCATGATTAGAGTACAGGCAAGGGAATCTAGGGTCAGGAAAGTCACTCTACAATCCTGTCACATTGGTTCTTCTAATTTACCTGACTCTGAAAGGGGAATTTCTTTTTTTATTTTTAAGACTTACATTATTGAGACAGAGCATGTGCACAAGCACAAGCGATGGGGAAGGGCAGAGGGAGTGGGAGAAGCACACTCCTCGCTGAGTGGGGAGCCCCATGCAGGGCTCAATCCCAGGACCCTGAGATCATGACCTGAGCCAAAGGCAGATGCTTACCGGACTGTCACCCAGGTGCTTCTGAAAGGAAAATTTCTATTTAAATTTTCAAGTAGGTAAATTTTCATTTACTAGATAGGCTTGTAAGATAGCAGTTGACAGGGTAAGATTCTCTGGGAAGAAACACAGGGAAAGATGGTCTTCCTTGGATTGTTTCCAGAAGCAGCACCTGTGTCAGAAGGGCAGCCTGAATGTCTGCTACACCGGAAGCTCTAATACCTGTTGGAAGCTTTGGTGTAGTCAAGTCAGAAGACCTCAATTCAGGTGTCACTCTCACTTTCACTAGAAATTCGAGAGGAGTTACTAGGCTCTCTGACTCTTAGGCAACTTACCTGTAAAATGGTGACATGGTACTTGTCCTCCTTAACTCATGAGTGAGCTATAAGGATTAATTAGTTCTGTTCAGCCAACATTCTGTGAGCACCTACTAGGTGCTGTGAATTATACTGATGAACCAGGGAGATACAGAGATGAGTAACAAGATTCCTGTACTTGACAAGCTCACAGACTAGTACACAGGAGTTAGTACATACAGAACTGCTGAATAAATATTAAAGTGAATAGTATTCACCGTTAAAGGACCAACACTAGGTTAGTGTTTGAACAAGTAAGTGGTTTCTGCCCCTTTGTAGGGAGAACACCTGCACTGAGCTCATTTCTACTGTGAACCTTATCTATTGCTCACCCACTGTTCTCACTCTTCTGTTCCTCTGGGTCAGAATCACTACTGTTGATCGCCTCCTAGTCTCCTCTGATTGTAGCCTCTTCCAGGGTCTTGGACACTTTTGGGACATGTTTAATAGGCGCTTGTTGAGTGGTAGGTTGATTTAACCTTGCTAACTTGTTAAGCCCAGTTCAGATGTTTGCATAGGCCAGGAAGATAAAATTTTAACGTTCTTTCAACAACTGTGTGTGGAGTTCCTACACCGTGTCAGATTCTATTCTAGATTCTGCAACACAGCCTTTCCCTTGTGCAACAGTGAGTGGTGGGCTGGTGGTAGGGCAGGAAGGCCTCTCCGAGGATGTGATATTTGAACAGAAACTGAATGATGAAAACCAAGCATGCGAAGGTTTGGAGAGTGTGTTTATGCAGAAGAAGCAGCAAACATAAAGGCCTTGAGGCAGGAACAAGCTTGGGATGTTCAAAGACCGTAAAAACAAGTGGTGCAGCTCGAACATCCTGGACAGAGGAGGGAAGGATTCATAAGGTGGTGGAAAAGTAGCAGATCTGTAGATGGCCTTGTAAAGGATTGGGCTTTTACTCTGGGTATAATGGCAAGCCACTGGAGGATTTTCTTTCTTTCCTTTCCCTTCTTTCATAGTGCAGAGGGGAGCGGCAGAGAGAATCTCAGGCAGACTCCCCCTGGGCACAGAGCCGGACATGGGGCTCGATCCTACCACCCCTGAGATCATGACCTGAACTGAAACCCAGAGTCGCCTGCTCAACCAACTGAGCCACCTAGGAGCCCCGAACTGCTTAGTTCCATTTAGATTTTAAATTGTCAGGTAGTTTTAAACAATATAATTTTTTTTTAGTAGTTCACCTGTTTTTATTGTTCAGTTTTAACATCCCATCCGTCCCTACTCTGTGTATTTCAACACCTTTATACATCTGATGAGCAGCCACAAACAGTAGGCTTTTGCATACCTTATGTAACATGTTAACTGGGCTTAGCAGGGTGATCATTTCACAATATACACAAATATCGAATATTCAGAAGTCCTTGTCTGACTTGTCAGATGTGCAGGTTTATTTCCATAGCTAGAGATATTTTTCATTCAGCAAATGTAAATGACTACTTGCGTCATGTTACTGAACTTGGAAAGGTTAAAAAATTTTCTCAAATTATTTTCCCCTAAATGCTATTTGATGAAGGGAGAACATACCTTATAAATCTATGCTTTACATTTAGGTTTTTGCAGTAATAATGGGAAAGAGACAGAACTTCGTGGGCTGAATGTTCCACGAAGAATTTAAAAGCTCCTTTTCTTCTCTATATTGAGTGCCTTCTATATGCTGGATATTGGGCAAGGAACAGTGGATTCAAAGATGAGCAAAAAATGCACAGACCTTTCTAGAGCTTTTTGTTTTTTCAACATAATGAAGGATATAGATATTATATTCACACAAAGGATTGATTACCAGGTAGCATAGATACAGTGAAGAAAATGACTTAACCTTTGACCCCTAGTTTTCACACCTATAAAATGGTAGTAAATATGTACTTCATAGAATTATAGAGATGATCAACAAAGATAAGTATAAGCCAATACAAAGTATTAATTAATATTAAATAATACTGGGTGGCTCAGTCAACTGGGTGTCAGACTCCTTTTCAAAGCTCCAGTCATGAGATGAAGCCCTGTGTCAAGCTCCATGCTTAGAGGGGAGTTTGCTTGAGATTCACTCTCTGCCCCTCCCCTGCTCTAATAAGCAAATCTTAAAAACAAAAAACAAAAAACAACCAAACTTTAGTTTTCTCAGTTGCGTTTGTGTAATTCTACATTTCATCTGTAGAAACACATGACAAGATGATTCCTTACATAAAATATTGTTACTCGGACCATAGTCAAATTCTGTTCCTTGGGGCTGCTGTAAAGGTTAGAAGTAAATTATCCCCTTTCAGGAAGACAACCACTGGTATCTACAGCAAGAATTAAATCCTTTGATCACATGTGTTTGAGGACAGGATTGAGAAACTCATGCTTTTACTCAAACCTTGAATAGACGTCAATCAGGAACATGAAGAGGAAATTCAGTTTTCTTCTCAATTTTAGTGTTAATTTTTCCTCCTTTGTTTCTTCTTCAGCTTCTTCTCTCCAGCTGGGAAGGAGGCTACAATTTACAGTGTCAAGATCTTACCAGTGCCGGGGAAGCTGATGTCCGGGTGAGTCCTGAGAAGCTAATTGACCATCTGCAACCATCTCTCCTCAAAAAGGAGAGGAGGCTTTCTCCTTCCAGATATGAGGATGATGGGGCTGAGATTACAGAAGAGAGTCCTCCTCTTCTAATAGAAATGCTTGGTAACAAAATTCTTCTAAATGTCCAGCGGTGGGGGACTGACTAAGCCATGGCCCACCCAGAAATGGATCCTTTTGCAAAACGAAATGAGGAAGATCTCTGTACTGTTAACAGAGTGACCTCTGGGACATTCTCTAAGTAAAAAACATGACCAACAACAAAAACAAACAAAAAAAAAAACCACCAATTTGCAGATAGTACCCTTTGTGCAAGAAGTGATACATGTGCTTGTTTTTAAAAAGAAATAATGGCTAAATAAAGTAAAAAAAATAAAAAGACAGTGTCAGAATAAACCAAAACCTAACAAAGTGGTCTCCTTTTGGGTGAAGGAACTGGGCAGAGGGCGATAGGGAAGCTAGACGTCTCTGAATGTACTCGGTGTCATATTTGATTTTGGAACCATTAAGTGTTTTACATAATGAAATAAAATCAAGTTAAAAAGAAAAAAGCAAGGCAGCCTTCCTAAAACCTGGAAACAAAAATAAATGAATGTATCCTTGTATTAAGTTGGTGACATAACCATCTACAGAATTACTCCAAGTGACTTAAAAACACTGTTTTGACTGAGCATCCCTACGGGGATATATCTTAACAATATTCAGTAATTTTTTTTGGTTTCTGTTAATTAAAATATTGGTATTGCTTTTTTGAGACTATTATAGATACTCTAGGATAAGTATATGATAATAGCATTACAACTAGCATATGAGACATGGAAAAAAAGGCATCAATAAAAAAAACTAACAATCATAGATTCATATTGGAAATATCAGGATTTCTTCTTTCTAAAAACAAGTTTTTTTTTAGCTAATCTTCAGAAAAGGCCTAGTCAGTCTCTGACAGCCTAGTGCAATGAGCAATGAATACCCAGATTGTGCTTTCTAAATATAATTTTGCACCAGAAGGGATTAGGGTTCTGAGAGAATTGGCCAGTTCCCGGTTTGGGGTGGGAAGAGTATATAAGCAGAATTGAGGACATCTTGTGACAGAGAGCAAGCAAGCTGTCCAGGACTACTCTGATCATTACAAAAAGATGTAGGAGCCACCTTGTAGGGGACTCCCAGTGCTCAAGATGAGACAATTCAAAAAGATTACTGACTGGAATGGATTGAAACATTAAATTTATTTAAAAACCATGAGTTTAAAATGATCCTAAATGATACCTTGTTATCTTTTGAAGGTTGCTAGAATACCAACTCATTCTAGAGAAAAAAAGTTAAAGGGAAAGGAATATTTATCTTTGCTTAAGATTTTATCAGAGAGAGGGGATCCCTGGGTGGCTCAGTGGTTTAGTGCCTGCCTTTGGCCCAGAGTGTGATCCTGGAGTCCCGGGATCGAGTTCCGCATCGGGCTCCCGGCGTGGAGCCTGCTTCTCCCCCCTCCTGTCTCTCTCTCTCTCTCTCTCTCTCTCTCATGAATAAATAAATAAATCTTAAAAAAAAAAAAAGATTTTATCAGAGAGGATGAGTAGGGGAAGGGGCAGAGATTGAGGGAGAAGCAGACTCCCTGGTGAGCAGGGAGCCCAGGAGGACAGAGGGCTGGCTGGATCCCAGGACACTGAAATCATGATGTGAGCCCAAGCAGACGCTTAACGTGGAGCCACCCAGGTGCCTCTTTTTTTTTTTACTTTCGTATGTGAATTTCCAAATAGAGGAAGAGCTCTCCTCTATAGAAGAGGAAAATGCGTAAAAAGAGAATTAGAAAATCATTCTTTTGCAAGTCCTAGTGGAATGATGGATCTGTTCAGCAGTCATTCATAAGCGATAAAACTGTTGGGTGAAAGGTGACCAGAAACTTCATTATGATTGGATTTGACTGTTAATACCTGAACTCTGTTAAAAAAGGTCAGCAGGACACCCCAAAATTCTGTGCCTCCCAGTGTGATGGCCAGGCAGTACATAGAACCTCAGGCCAAGGACTCCTGCCCAAACCCCTAAATATCAGTCCCATAAGCCTCTAAATCTAGTTGCTAGCTCTAGAAGATGTGAGGGGATAGAGAAGCAAGCTAAATAACACTAGGAATCCATAATATTAGGAATTCTTTACAACAGCTGATCTAGCTTTTGTACGTGGAGAGAAGCAAGGAAAGGGGGCTGTTACTGATCAGAAGAGACTGAAGAACCACAGCGCATCATGCAAGCTGGACCTTGTTTGCATCCGGAGTTTTTTTTAAAGATATTTATTTATTTATGATAGAGAGAGAGAGAGAGAGAGAGAGAGAGAGAGAGAGAGGGGCAGAGACACACAGGAGGAGGGAGAAGCAGGAGAAGCAGGCTCCATGCCGGGAGCCCGACGTGGGACTCGATCCCGGGACTCCAGGATCGTGCCCCGGGCCAAAGGCACGCGCTAAACCACTGAGCCACCCAGGGATCCCCTTGCATCCGGATTTAAGTCAATTATAAAAAGACATTTTTGAGACAGATTTGAACATGGAGGAAGCTATTAGTAGATACTAAGGAGTTAATTTTATTGGCTGATAATATGGTGGTTACATTTTTAAAAAGTGTTGGTTTTTATAGATAAAATGATACTTTGCGTTTGCTTATAATATGCCACACATACCCCTAAAAATGTTCAGAAATAGAATTCAACAAATTGGAATCCTGTTGAGAACTTTGAGGTTTAGTGATAACACAGGTCCTTTATACATATACTCCTTGCATTTATGGATGTTTGACAAGTTCCATAACAAAACCATGCTTATTCGATAATATTAAAGATTTTAATTGAAAGGTTTCTACTAAGATGCACAGTTTTAACTTTTTAAAAAATCCATCTTTAAAGCTGTAATACAAAAAATATATATTTCTCTGCACCCACTTTATTTCTAATGTATTATCACATACCATATTTTGGGATATTCTCTAAGGGTTGTTGTTTTAGGTTTTTATTTGGCTTACTGCCTGTGAAGTTTAATTGTACCCTTAAACATTAAGGTGGACAAGCCACCACACCTTATTATGTTCTTGGGAAGCAGACAATAGAGCATGATATTCTGACTTCAAAGTTCCCGTTATATATAATCTTCTCATATGTTTAAATGTTACCACTAAAACCACAGCATCCTTAAAGTATTTCCCCCTGTAGCTGAGATTTTTGTAAGGGGCTCAGGAGGGAAGGGAAGTGGGAGGAAGAGCATTTTGATTTTAAGTTTTTATTTAAATTTCAGTTAATATCCAATGTGATATTAGTTTCAGGCGTACAGTGTTGTGATTCAGTACTTCCATACAACCCTGGAGGCATCTGGATTTTAAATCTGAGGAGACTTGAGAGAAGTAGTCTTCTACTTATGGGCTGCTCCTGGGCCCTCGAGCGGTTAAGAGACAAAAACATAGGTACCTTAGAGGAATAGGGGGAAAAAATGAAAACCTAGTGAACCAACAGTGGTGATCTGTTGAGTGCTAAGCACTGAGCAAAGGGGGGACGGTTCCTGCCCTTCGTGACCCTAATGACAGGTCACACTTACTGAGAGCAGAGGCATAATTTGGGGAATACAAAGGCAGCAGAGGCTGATTCGGCCTAAGACAAGCCAGGAGGAGGGGAAGGTAGAGTTCCAGAGGTAGGAGGGTGGATATGGGGAGGAGGGTGCTAGGAAGCCCGGAGTGCACACATCGCAGCAGGTGCTGGAGGAAGGGTGAGCAGAGCACGCTGACCACGCATGTCTGAGGGGGCCCTGGAGGTGGCAGCTGTGCCTTCGGGGCAGGAGCCTGGGCCCTGCAGGTGCACAGGAGCAGCCCGATCAGATCTGCTTGTTGGAGGGGCAACTCGTTTTTGCCATAATGGGGTGGGCCACTGGGAATAAGGAGAAACTGGAGACAGAGGTATCAGGAAGATACTGTCTTGGTTATCTGAGAAAAATGCATGCAAGTGAAACACAGGTTTCTAGAGGGAGCTAGGGCAGCAGGAGGGGCATTTTCATGGCTCACCTTTTCTGTTCCTGTTTTCACATTCTTACAGGTAGCCAAGGTGTTATGGTGGTACTACTTCTCCAAATCCATAGAGTTCCTGGACACAATTTTCTTTGTTTTGCGGAAAAAAACCAGTCAGATTACTTTTCTTCACGTGTACCACCATGCCTCTATGTTTAACATCTGGTGGTGCGTTCTGAACTGGATACCTTGCGGGCAGAGTAAGTGACTTTGTTGATTTTTCAGTTCTCCGTAACCAGTCTTCTAAGCCCACTGGTGAGCGTCTTGTACTGAATATTGCATATGGATCAGGAGAGAGGGAAGGGAGGCCATAGGGAAACACGTATTTGCCAGTGGCCAGTTAGTGTTTGTTTGGTCTTTGGTTCTGACAAAATCAGAGAATTGCCTTAAATTTTAAAAACATTTTTTTTCCATGCACCAAATGTCTGAGGGTCAGAAGCGTGCACCCCAGCTAGAGCGATCTTACTCCAGCACCAGGGGCTGAAGGACACCCATGGAAATAAATATGGCACCTTCCCCAGTTGCCCCTTGGCAGTGCTATAGCTTGGGGTCATTTCAACTTCTAGGACTTTTTTTTCCCATTCTGAAAAATTAAGATCACATCTCCTTGTGGCTTTCAATATTTTTTTTTAACAGAGAGCTACAATACATATTCTATCCTAGCCTCTGTTCAGGCATATACTTTGTATGAAACAAGAATTTTAGGAAATCTTTCCCCTAGCTGTGTGTGATGCACTCCGGATTTTGTTGTTAATTCTTCACTTTTCCAAAAGGCTGATGATGACTCTCACTACAGTGATTTCACAGTTCACTAAGGTCTCCATTATGACCTGCAGTAGCAACAGCAGGTCGTTGTCGCTCTCTGATTGTCTTTTATCCCCAAATCTAAAAATGTCCTATAAACTCTCAAAACAGGTAAAACTTAAATCAAAATGATTTGGGGATCTTAGAGATATATTTTTTTAAATGTCAAGAATGTTTGGAATAGATCAGGATCAGTGACTATGAAGATGCAAATTGAAACCAGCATGTGAAGAAGGAAATTGCTAGGGGTGCAGGAGTCAGGGAGAGATGGGATTTTTATACCTCTCCTGGACCAAAATCTAGTTTCTTGAGTTTAGTTATTAAGACCATGATAGACTTAGGCTGTAATCAACATATAGCTCATAATCAACATCAAAGAATTATTATCAAGGTTAAGTACTTTTTGTGCTTATCAGCTATTTCATTACAAATTACTCAACAGCTGAACGACAGTCTCCTATAATCTCTGTGTAAAGACCCAGGATTCCCGTAGGTAAGATGCTGTGACAATTTCTAGTCAACCTACAATATTATAAAAATTATAAGCAGCAGCTACTCATTTTCCATTCATTCATGGGAGTGAAAACTCGGGTGAATAGAGAACTACCACTGACATTATGCTAGCTGGCACTCTGAAATTCTTTCGTGTTTTCCTGTAAATCCAAGTTCTCTAACAAGTTATCCCAGCCAGTGTTTACTGAGGAATTACTGGAAGGGAGTGTGGGTTTCACTTCTTATTCATTGATAATGCATTTATCTACCCAGAACTCTGATTTAGAATTGGAAAACCAGGCTGGAGAATTTAAATTAAGCAGTGGAGGTGCAGTACTTCTCAGATTATGTAATATTATTCAGTCAATCCCATCACCACCCAGAGAGGTAATTACCATCACGCCCGTTTTCCAGATGACAAAATCAAAATTCACAAAGTAAAATCCACATATTCCAGGGGACTTAGCTACTCAGGGTCCTCTAGCTCCTCAGCGCCTTCCGCTGCAGGACTCAGAGCTCCATCCGGATCCCCCAAGATAGCACGGAAGTAGTATTCACCTTGCCCGGCACTGTTGTAAGCACTTTGCATGTATTTATTGATTTAATCCTCAGGACAGTGAGTATCCCGGCTTCCAACAAATAACCCGTCTCTGACATCTCATCCCTTGCAGCTAAATCCTTCTGCTTCTGAGTTGAGCCAACCAAGAACTTAGCTCTTTTCCCTTTGGTTTCCTGAAACACACCCCTCGCCCACAGTGATGGCAGCTGCAGGGACTTCAGGAAGGCAGGGGTGGAGAGTGGCACAGCACAGGTTAGCACAGCAGATGTCCTAAAATTAAGTTTCCGATCTCTCTTGTCCCAGCGTCCTCCCCTGCTGCACCTGCCCTCGCCTCCCCCCTCCCCCCACGTCTCCTGGTTCCTGGGCCCCTTTCGGGAAGAATTTATAAAGAGCATCATACTCTCTTGTTCACCCACGTACCCTCTTTCCACAATCAAAATGATTCATCAAAGGTTTAGCGAAAGCAGAGACCCGTCTCTTTCAAAGGAACTGTGCCACCAGTTTTAAGCTAACATGTCGTTTTTTCTCCCAGATTAGTGGATAGGAATGACAGATCAGGAATTACCTGTTTGGTTGACACTCTGGCTGAAGGGCCATCCCAGTCCTGTCTCAGTGACTGTGGCTGAACCCCGGAGTAAGGATAGCACAGAGACGAAGGTGAATTTCTCAGTGAGATTCCGGCGTGTGAGAGTAGTGCAGTTTCTCCTCTTCAGCACAGGAAGACTCACTCCCATCTGCTAAAGGGCGAACAGTAATTTTTCTTCTGTACTTCTATAGGTTTCTTTGGACCGACATTGAACAGTTTTATCCACATTCTCATGTACTCCTACTACGGCCTCTCTGTGTTTCCGTCTATGCACAAGTATCTGTGGTGGAAGAAATATCTCACACAGGCTCAGCTGGTATGTTATCCCCTTGTTCAGCTTTTTTCCATGTGGAGCATCCAAATATATTCTCACAGGTGGAGGAAAGGCATCTGTCATCTTTGACAGAGGCTTTTCTGTGTGAGGAGGCTGCCAGCTTCTCTCTCAAATTAGCCTTTTAAAAAAAAAAAGATTTTATTTATTCACGAGAGACAGAGAGAGAGAGAGAGAGAGAGAGAGAGGCAGAGACATAGGAAGAGGAAGAAGCAGGCTCCATGGGGAGCCAGATGCTGGACTCCATCCCAGGACCCTGGGATCATGACCTGAGCCAAAGGCAGACGCTTAACCATGAGCCACCCAGGTGCCCCTCAAATTGCTTCCTTGTAAGAATTGAACCTGCTGTGCTAAAGTGTCCCCTGTGGATACAATGAGCGCATTCCTAGCTTTGAAATGTAGATGATACGTAGATGATTTAACACAGACATTAATGTTAAAAGATTCCTCTCTACGCAAAGAATTTCACCCGCTACCTTTCCATGAGAAAATTAGTGGTAAGTGTCCACACCTACCAGTGTAATTTCAAGTAAGCTGTCCAGAGAGGATAGTGGGCTGCTACAGAGTTTTGTTTTATTCCTGCGAAACTTAGGGATTGCTGTCAAACTTCAAAATGGTTTTCCTGTGGCCTGCCTGTAGCCTCACGGTGCTGCCCTCCTGCCCCCCTCTCCCCGCAGGTGCAGTTCGTGCTCACCATCACACATACCATGAGTGCAGTGGTCAAGCCCTGTGGCTTCCCCCTGGGCTGTCTGATCTTCCAGTCTTCCTACATGCTCACATTAGTCATCCTCTTCCTGAACTTTTATGCACAGGTAAGTGACCGGTCAGTCTCCAGCGGCAAGACCGAGCACAGAGCATTGGCCCTCACAGCAGGCTTAAGGTTGCTGATTGAGTCAGGGAGCACATACCTGGGAACGGAGGCACAGACACCTGCCTCTCTCACTCTACTCCCTGCATCCTCCTCTTGGACAATAACCACTGCCGTAGCCCAGGGGGCCCTTTATTCTAGCTTAATGAAGTCACACGTTTGGTTCATGTGTTTGCACCGTGCTGCCAAAGTCTTCTATGTGGAGGCAGCAAATCTGTTTGAATGGAGGAGGACACAGGCTCAGGGACTTGAGTAATCAAATTGGTTTCTATGTCAGCAACTGGGACACTGCAGAATCACTATTTGGGAAAAAAAATTCTTTTAGGGCTAGCCCTGGTGGTCACATTGGCTTTTTCTTCACTAAGTGTCATTTCCTTTTTAAGCAATCGTTTAAATGGAGCAGAGCCTCAGAACGCAAGTTCAGAGCCGCTCTGTGAAGACAAAAACTGATGGAAGCCCTAATGGAGTGTAGGCCTCGGGTGGTCGGAGATTTTAAGTTGCCCTCCTTTGGGGGCTTTAAAAAATACTGTAGAAACATATTTATATTCAAAATGGTACTTTCTTGAAATTGCAATCAGCTGTATTTCTTTATTCAGACAAGTGCTTGCTTTCTCCGTTTGCGTGTGCTGCAAGTTAACCCACAAGGGGCTTCGTCAAGCTGTGGGAACCTGAACTTCTGGCGGGTTCTTAAGCCCCCATGTTTCTGAAATTGGTTGGGCCAGGCTTTGTGCTTTGTAAGAGATGAAAGTTTCCTGTGAGAATTTCTGAAGAAATAACCATGGGGAAAACCAAACAAAGCCAGCTGAACAGAAGCAGAAACAGACCAGCAGGGAAGCTAAGGGAGTCCACGTGGTGCCTGAGGAGTGTGTGTGGCCCCACAGGGTGGGCAGTGGGCTCAGGACTTCAACCCTACTTGTTGGTTCAAATGGAGTCTTACTCCTTAGAGATGAGTATACAATTTCAGTCCTGACCCTTGTTAATACCATTGCTTTAAAAAAAAAAAAAAAGATGAAATCAGGTATTTTGTCAGAATAGGAAGGACATGCCAAAACCCAAATCGAGCCAGAATCTGAGGTACTGGTATTTTTTGAATAACAGCACTTTTTCAATTTGAATTGGAAAGGATCTGATTTTTAGGAACTACAAGTAAGCAACTAACACAGAATAATTTGAATGCTAATCCCATAATACATAAATCCTAGCCAGTGTCGACAAGGTGAAAGAAACAACCTTTTGTTGTAATTCATTCATGTTTGTCTTGGTTTCCTACCCTATTTATGTTTTTAACCATTAGCTTAAAAATGGTCATATTCCAAAAATTCTCCTTTGTCCATTATACAATCAAACCATGAACTGTTTTAGATGATATGCCGTGTCAGAGACAGAGCCTTACTCAAGAATCCCTTTCTTCTTCCTCTTTGAAATATATACATCCAACAGACATACCGGAAAAAGCCAGCGAAGGAAAATATGGAAGAGCCACCTGCAGGGAAAGAAGTCAAGAATGGTTTTTCCAAAGCCTACGTCACCGCAGCCAACGGGGTAATAAACAAGAAAGCACAGTAAATGCCGAATAACAGACCAAGCACATATGACAGCCTAACAGATTCGCTTGTTTTAAAGCAAAGACTGAATTGAAAGTTATATTATGTTTTAGCATAAACTAATTTCTTTTGAGTTTATAAATCATTTGTACCCGGAATGTATTAATATATTGCCATTAGGTTAATCTGTTACCTGAATGCTCCCATTAGCACACCGTGTCACCTCAGAACTGGTGCAGCTTCTCTCCTCCTCCCCACAAGCCGAGCCCCTCGCCAGAAACTGTCTTCATAACGCCTTATGCACATACAAAGCCAGGAGACATGGAGCCTTGTTTTCCAAAGTCAGTCTTCAAATAAAAGGTTTTATTCAGATTAAAATGCTTAAAACAAAATGTTAGTTTCTAACTACAGGGTATGTCTTAATCTATATGAAGCAATAATTGCTTTATCCTCATGAAGCAATAAAGTCATCAGTCCATTTGTTCCCTTAGGATTCCACCCCGGAAAATATTAAAATGGATTATAAATGGAAGCCAGGAGAACCTAGCAAAACTTTTCTCTTTTAAGGAAGAGTCTGTCAGAGGCCTAAGTCTCAACTTAGTGATATGGCAGTGAAATTTGTATTTTGACGATTACTTTTTCTAAGAAGAAAAAAAAAATCCTCTGCCAAATCCTCAGAGGAGTTGTTCCGTTTTAACTTGGTTTCCATAACTATTCATATATTCGCATCTACCTCCTATGTTCCATTCCCCTAGGTTAGTTGTAAACAGGCACCTTGCCCAGTTTTAAAAGCAGGATCTAACTCGGGCTGCCTGTTTTGCTTTCTGACCAGGAATCTTCCCTTCTCCCTAGAAGGATAAGCCACTAAAATATTTGTAAATCAGAGCAGTTGGGGCAAAACAGACACTGACTTTGCCTGCTATGTCTCGTGAGCCTGCTTCTATTAGCTCCACATACCTGCAGTCACTCTTTGCAGTTTAGGTTTTTGAAAAGAGGAAGCAGAGAGGACTATGGAAAGATCCTGACACTGAGCCGGGGCCTGGGAATGCACCTCGATGAAAAGTGCCAATTTGGCAAAATCAGCACCTCCCTTCCATGCCCGGCTGACATGAGTTCTAATGGAGAACAAGCACAGAAGCAGAGAGGAAAGCAGGAGTGGATAGTGTTTTTTTTTTTTTTCTCCCCAAGTATTGGGCTTTGACTGTTGCACCAAGAACAGAAATATTTTTTGAAGATGTGAGGAAGATTTATACCCTGTAGTACAAGACGTGCCACCTGTGACACCTTCTCTTTCAAATAACCTGTAGGTCGTAGGGTTGAGGTCAGCAGCACAAGTGCCAGAAAGGCATCTTACGGTGGCCTGGACACAGGGCAGTCGGTTAGGGAGTGACTTTCTGTCGTCTTTCCCCTTGCTTTCTAGGGTTTGACATTCTTTTCCCCACTTAAAAAGGAGCTTGGACTCTGGTACGACACTGAACATAGACACCGTTCATGTTTTCTCACTTTTCACTCACGTCCACTCCCCTCGCAGGTCCCAGCCTGCTTTGTGGAAGGAACAGATCTTAGCTGGTTGTCATAGTAATTGCACTGTGCATAGATGTATGTGTGACATATGGTCACTTGGTCCATTTTTATTGAACAGACGTTTAGGTCTGATGCCAGCTTACTCTTGGATTTATTTTTCTAAAAAGTTTTCTAAAATTAATTTTTCTAGGGTGCTTAATCCCCACTTTATTCCATCCCAGCAGAAAATCAATTTAAAATAAGGGCTAGCCCCAAGTATGCCTCTGATGACTCCCCTGTCACAAAACACGGGTTGGACTAAGGAGAAAACCCCTCAGGGCAACTGGATTTTAGTTCAGCTTTAGGTCCCAAGTGAAGACTAAAAATCTGTTATCAAAGTGCATTCTGGGGGAAAAAATGAGAATCGGGGAGAAGCTGGACCTTACCAGGCATTCATTGTTTGCAGCTGGTTCTCAAATGTCAGGGAGGCCCTAGAATCTCCC
Source organism: Vulpes lagopus (assembly GCF_018345385.1). Lineage (NCBI taxonomy): Eukaryota > Metazoa > Chordata > Mammalia > Carnivora > Canidae > Vulpes > Vulpes lagopus. The sequence goes on from NC_054833.1 coordinate 15,506,552, forward strand.
CGTTCAGCGTCTTACCTGCAATTTTGGTGCTTTCCTGGACTTGGTATTGGCAGAGCAAGGAGGGAAGCCATCCTTTAGCCGAATGGCAAAGCCCAACAGCTCTAATTATAGGGCAGTTGGAAACCTCTCAGTTTTCAGTGGGAAAAATACGGGTAGTTTGCGCTTTCCAGCTCAATTCAGAGGTTTCAGGGCGTGATTTCCCATTGGATCTTTAATTCTAGTGAAGCTAATCAAACACTGCTCGCCTTAAACCATTCCACAGCTGATACGAACACACAGAGCTGTGAAATCCTAGCCATGAAAACTGAATCAGCTAAAATATTTTAACTTGTCATTACGTATTGGAACTTTAAAAAGCAAAATGTCTACATTTAATGTGATTTTCCTAAGACTGCAAAAAAAAAAAAAAACCTATCTAATCTGTTAGAAGAATGAAAACTTTTTGTTCCCAAATTTCCTTTTATTCATAAGAATGAAAATATGAACTATAAGTACGTTAAAAATTCCTATTGTTTTTTAAACAAAATGGAATGTTAGATGGAAATGAAGGGACATTTTCAACCCATCAAAATGCTATATTGAAGCCCTTATGCATTTTGAGAGAGGAGGTCATCCCCATGGCCACCAGAGGGATTGTTTGTAAGGCAAAGGATACTTACTGTTATGGGCATGTAAGAGGCTATCCTGACTCTTCCGTATCATTTTATGAGGTTTCTTGGGGACTTCCTTTTTTTTTAGAAAGTAAGGATATCACTTTCTGGTTTTCCTTAGAAAGTACTTGAGCCCATACTATCATGGTTGGGGTGGACAGGGAGGCAGGAGAAGCCATTTTTCTTTGTAGACAGATAAGCATTCTGTATGATTGTTGTATAATAAATTGATTTTTACACTAAAACAGAGCATGTTGAGATTGTTCTTTTTTTTTTTTTTTAAATTTTTTTTTTTTATTTATTTATGATAATCACAGAGAGATAGAGAGAGAGGCAGAGACACAGGCAGAGGGAGAAGCAGGCTCCATGCACCGGGAGCCCGACGTGGGATTCGATCCCGGGTCTCCAGGATCGCGCCCTGGGCCAAAGGCAGGCGCCAAACCGCTGCGCCACCCAGGGATCCCTGAGATTGTTCTTATTTGGTTCAAAGACCTTAAAATGTGTGCCTGCATGGTATTCCAAATGACCTATTACTCAGGTATCTTTTTTTTTTTTTTAATAAAGGGATATTTTAGCAATTCATTTTAAACGTTTAATTCTTCATTTCAATAAACAATGCATGGCCTGTTACGTAACATGATTACCTTTACACAGTATTCATAGACCAAGTTAAACTGTTTCAGGAAATGGTTATTACAGGAAAAACGTAAGACCAATTAGACGAGCAGAGGATATGATGGTTATAACAGATCTGCTCCATAGAATAACCTGAGGAGGAGCCCTGGCATGGTTGAGGGGACGATGCTCTGGGCCCCAGTCTGGCAGAGAGGGGCTGAGCTGAGGAGTGGGATGTGAGCAGAGACTTGGCCACCCTGAAGCCCCAGAGAGACTTAATCTTAAGTCAAGGTCATGGAGCAGGATCACTGATAGGCGGTGGTGTGTCAGTGTAGAGTGTTGAGCAGTGATATTAAAAAGAGCAAGTCCAAAAGATGTGCTCAAAGTCCGCTTTTGAAATTGCTTAAATTCCTGGATAGTAACGGGGATGGCGCAAGAGGGGGACTTCACCGTAGCTCTCTGAATGGGGGCCAGAGGTTTCAGGCATGAGCACGAGAGGACGGTTTAAAGAGCCTCCACTTAAAAAAAAGAAAAAAAAATAAAAGAAAAAAAAATAAAGGAAATCTCAGTAGATTAAGATTTTTATTTATTCATAAGAGACAGAGAGAGGGGGAGAGAAGCAGAGACACAGAGGGAGAAGCAGGCTCCATGCAGGGAGCCCAACGTGGGACTCGATCCGGGGTCTCCAGGATCACACCCTGGGCTGAAGGCAGGCGCTAAACCGCTAAGCCACCCAGGGACCCTGAGATTCCCTTTTAAACAGTGGGTGGAATCAATTCATGCTTACAAATAGAAGAAATCCTTTTGTCTCTAGGGCAAAGCCTAATAATTTACTGCAAAGTAAAAGACCTCCTCTAAGCGTTCACCCCATTATGTTTCTTAGTTTCTTTATATAAAGAAAACTCCAGTGTGTTTTGGTTACAGCAGGCTTTTTTTCAAAATCAGTCACATCCACATACTTAAGAGTTCTCTTCCGAGGCACACAAAGAAATAAGCACGCTCACAGGACTGCGGTCACTGGAAATATGTCTTGACCTTCAGGAGGTCATGGTTTTCAGGAAAGCATGATTTTCAGTCATAGAAAAAAAAAAAGTGTGGGTCCATGCGTAGGTCATTTTCCTGTCTTAGGAAACTGAGGAGGGAACACTGGAGTAACAGCAAGAGGGCAAGCAGCTTGCAACTGCGGTCGTTCTGGGTCTTGGGGGCCGCTCCCGGGGACCCACCGTGAAGGTGGCTGAGGCCAGGTCCCTGCAAGCCCCTACAGCACCGCCTACAGCTCGCTGACCCCTGAAGGCACCCGAGCCTGGGACTCCTGAGCACTGAACAACCAGAGAACGTTTTCTTCAAGTTTGCCTGGGTTGATGTCCTAGCCGAGGAGGGACATGAACTCCACATCCCTTAGTAACAAATACTAGACATTGCAATTTCTCAAAGATTGAAGCACTCCGCGGAGCTAGCCCGGGTAGAACGAGCCGTCATTAAAAAAAAAAAAAAAGCAAAAAAAAAAGCTAGTTTAGCCCTCTGGGATTTAGATAAACTCTGGAAATAGTAACGTTTGCTTAACTATTTGTCAGATCTACCTTGCCCGGTGCTTTGGATTACGCTAGAGATGCTGGGGTGACCTGGGTGACCCCCTGCCCCGGGAGTTCCCAGTCCGGTACAGTAGATGGGGAAACGTGTGTCACCGAGAAGGGGAACACGGGAGGCAGGGGGCCGGGAAAGCTGGAGGCGGCGAGAGCGTCGGGGATGAGAGGGCTCGGTGCGGGCCAGGCAGGGGCTTTGCTCAGGAAGATTCGGAGGTTCAGCGCCAGGATCCCAACGGAGTCCCCGTCCCCCCAGCAAGTACCGGGTGCCGCCTCGCACCTGGCGTCGCCCCGGGTCTGGAACAAAGTGGCAAAGAGAAAACCCAAGTTCCCGCTGCTGGTGGCCCGGGGGTTGGGACAGGATGGGGGGAACGGGGGAGAGCCCACGGTGGTGGGCAGGCCCGGGCACGGGGCACAGGGCTCAGGGTCCTGCCCAGGCCTGACCGGCGCGCACCTGTCCATGTCCACACATGCACCTGGCCGTGTTGCAGCCACACGCACCTGGCCGTGTCCACGCATGTACCTGGCCGCGTTCACGCATGCACCTGGCCGTGTCGCAGCCACACACGCACCTGGCCGCGTCCATGCACACCTACTGCATGTCCAGCCACACACACACCTGTCTGTGTTGCAGCCATGCACACCTACCGCGTGTCACAGCCACACACACACCTACCACGTGCCCAGCCACGCACAGACCTGGCCATGTCGCAGTGATACACATACACCTACCACATGTCACAGGCACACACACACACCAGGCCCATGTCACAGGGACATGCACACACCTACCATGTGTCACAGGCACACACACACCTGGGCCATGTGATAGTGATACACCTACTGTGTGTCACAGCCACGCACACACCTGGCCCATGTCACAGGGATACGCATACACACACACACACACACCTGGTCCCCCCCCCCCACACACATACATATATATAAATAAAAAGATTTTAAGCAATTGGTTTATGTAACTGTGGGAGGTCAGCAACTGAAATCTGTAGGGCAGGCCAGCAGGCTAGAAATTCAGGTCAGAATGGTGTCACCTTGAGTCTGAAATCTTGCGAGGCAGGCCAAGAGGCTGGAAACTCAGGTAGGGTTTCCATGTTGCAATATTGACTCAGAATTGCTCCTTTTTCAAGTTGTCTTTGCTTTTAAGGCCTTCAGCTGATTGAATGAAGCCCACCCACACTATGGAGGATAACTCGCTTTACTCAAAGTCTACTGATTCAAATATCAATTATGTCTATAAACCCCTTCTGGCAAGTCTAGACTGGTGTTTGAGCAGACAGTGGGTCATAGTGTACCGAAGTTAACACACAAAAATGAGCACCACATGTTCCCTTGGTAAAATGACCAAGACCCCGCAACTTGTTTTTTACCCTTCTTGACTTCACTGCCACACAAAAAGGCTAACAGCCTCAGTCTCAAAATTCTCTTGGGCTTTGGCTTCTGAGACCCTGCAGAAGCCCAGAGATTCCCCTGCTGCTTTCTCCTCCTAAGATTACTAATTAGGTCATCTTTCATTTCTGCTAAGGCACAAAGGTGAATAAACCTTGAGAGCAGACCAGGCCACAGACTTGTAAAGCAACCGTCTCTGTACCACAAGAGAAGTGTGGTCTCAGAGATGAGTAAGGTCATTAAGCAAGCCCAGAGGAGGGGTAACAATTGATCTGGGTGGGAAGTAGAGAGGCCCTTCTGTAAGGAAAGGAAGTGGAGCCAGACCTGGAAGCACACTTAGAGACTCAGTAGTAGAAGGAGGAGAGAATTGGGTGAAGAGTTGTTCTAGTGGAAGGAAGCAGCAATATTAGAGAAAGGCATAATGACAGGGCTACTATTGTGCATTCCAGAAACTTCCACTAGTAAAGAGGAGCCTCAGTATAGAGCGTGCAGGGTGACAGGTAGAGGCAAAGGATGAAGCTAAACATGTTTAGCCTGGAGTGTGCTGCCACCAGGAAGCTGTGACAGTAGTCTGGGGAGATGGACGATGGGTGCAATGGTCATGGAGAAAAATAATATAACTGGGGAAAGGAGAAGAGGTAGGAGAAGCCAGGGGCAGAGACACAGAACTGGGGCAGGGCCTGGAGGAGGAGATCATGAGGGAGATTTTACTGGAAGGTGCCACAAAACTTTAAGGTGGGGAGGGAAAGAGTCAAACTTAAGAGCTTGAGCTTAGGGGAGGAGTGGATGGCGAGGCCATGAACTCACAGGGGAGGGCCTGTACTGGCACGGGGCTGAGCCACCAGAAAATGCCAGCATTGTGGACATATGTGGCGTAAGGTGCGTGCATAATCCCCAGTTGGGACTTGTCTAGTGGGCAGGTGCGATCGCACTGGCACTCAGGTAGCCTTTGTGCCTGAAAGACAGGGAGAGGAGAGAGTTGGCACCTCCAAGACAGTTAACTAGAAAGGAGGGCTGAAGAGGGACTCAGAGAAAGGGGAGAGAGAAGTGTCCCCGAAGCCAAGGAAAGAGAATATGTAAACAGAGTCAAATGCTGCCAGGTGATCAGCTGAGCAAATGCGGAAAGAAGAGCACTCAGCTGGGTCATTGAGTTAACAAATTGCTGGGGCTTTAGAGTGAATGAGAGGAGCCCACCCCCTGCCCCACCCAAAGAAAACCAAGCCACATGAAAATAATACCCAAGAATTAAAACTATGAAGGGAGACCCATAGTTGCTAAAAGAGAGTGAAGGGGAGTGTGAGTGAGGGGGAGTCTGAATGAACCTGCAGGTTGAGGGCAAGAAGCAGGTAACCAGGCCCCTCCCTTTGTTTCCACAGGAAAAACAGAATATACTTCACTGCCCGATCCCCTGAAAGTCATCTCTGGCCTTGAACAAACCCCACATAGAACACAGCCCAGGGGAGCCCTGCCCCTTGGAAAGGCTTGGCCTCACTCTTTACTGCCGGAAGGGTGGGGAAGGAGCCAAGTGGTAGGCGAGACATAAACTGAGGAGGGTCATTCACACAGCCCGACTTGTGTCTCCAAGTGCGATGCCCAGTTTAAGATGGCAACACAGGAAGGTTCTGAACTCGCCTCCTCCACGGAACACACCAAATTACACCTCTTGATAGAAGAACAACTCGTCCTGAAGAACTAGGGGCCAACTGAACAGCTGTTGAACCAACCAAAGGCAAAGAAAAGGGCAAGACAGAGACGTGGTAACAAAGGGAACCCCCATTTGGGAACAGATGCCTGTCCTTGGGCACAGGAAAAAAAACCTGAGGTTTAAAGAAGCAACTAGCACATAGAAGATCCACTCTGCCAAGAACAACTCTGCCAAGCTGCAGAAGCAGCTGCAAGAAAGCTCTCCAGGTCAAAGGGAGGCAGTTTGTAATTCTACCCCATCTGGGAAGCCTGGACTGGAAGAGTCTAGACACCATGGCAAGTGGGTCTGGTCATCTCAGTCAGCTTGTGACCTCAGTGAAAGCCAGGATCCATAGACCAACGCCATCCCTAGATGTGCTGGGACATAGAAAAAGAGCCATGGTTTAAAAGGGCAGAGGATTTATGGGAACCCTCTCCTCTCCCTCCTGCTTCAAGGGCCCAAACTGGAGCAAGGTCTGGCCACCATAAGGGTGGTTTTGAATGTCATTACCGCAGGGTCCTGACACCACCGCTGGTGGCTCTGCTCATCACAGGGAACTGGCGCCCTCAGCAAGCCTGGGGTTCTGAAGCCCACACCAACTTCAGTCAGCTGGGGCACAGAAAAAAAGCCGAGGTTTGAAAGAGCCAAGGAACTGTGAGAATGTTCTATCCCCTCCCCTCAAAAGTTCAGATCAGCCACAGGGTGGTGCTGGGGTGCAGAAAACAAGCTGTGGTTTTCATTTATCTTTTTACTTTTTAAAATTTGTCATATCTTGTTTTGATTTTCTTCTTTTTGGACTTGTTCTTTTTCTTATTTTCTTTTGAAAAATTTATCGTATTTTTTCTTTATTCTTTTGGTAAAAAGCCATTGTTTAAAAGTGTAACTAGCACATATAACCACAGTTCCAGCCAACCAGCAAATGTCACCAAGCACATGCAGTCTGCATAGGTGTCACCATACATGAGACCACTCCTCAACTTTAGGAGAAGTAGTCATTTTGCCTAACCCATGGAAATAAACAGAGAGTCAACCTATTGGGGGAGACAGAAGAATGTGATCTAAAAGAAAGAACAGGAAAAAAAAAAAACCTCAGAAGAACTATATGAAATAGAGATAAGCAATATGCCTGATAAATAATTTAAATAATTATAAAGATGCTGGGCTGAGAAAAGAGTGAAAGAACTCAGTGAGACTTTCAACAAAGAGAGACAGAAAATATTGGAATGCCTGGGCTGGCTCAGTCAGTTAAGCAACTGCCTCTTGCTCAGGTCATGATCTCAGGGTTCTGGGATCAAGCCCCATGTCAGGCTACCCACTCAGTGGAGAGTCTGCTTCTTCCTCTCCCCCAACTCATCCGCTTTCTCAAATAAATAAAATCTTTTAAAAAAAGGAGAGATAGAAAATATTTAAAAGAACCAAGCAGAGCTAAGAATGCATTCACTGAAATAAAAACACATTAGAGGGAATAAACAGAAGAGGATGCAGAAGAATGTAATAGCGATCTGTAATGGTAATGGAAAGCATACAAACTAAACAAAGAAGAACTTTTAAAAATGGGGCTAGACTGAGGGAACTCTTAGACAACATCAAGCAAACAAATATTTGCATTACATGGATCCCAGAAAAAGGAGAGAGAGAGAGAGAAAGGTTTAGAAACTTATTTAAAGAAATAATAACTGAAAACTTCCCTAACCTAAGGACAGAAACAGACATCCAAGTCCAAGAAGCAAAGTTGCATATAAGATGGAACCCAAGGTGGTCCATACCATGGAACATAATAATTGAAATGTCAAAGGGTAAAGAAAGAATCTTAAAAGTAGCAAGAGAGAAATAAGAAGCTACCTAAAAGGAAAGGCTTATAAGGCTATCAGCTGATTTTTCAGCAGAAACTCTGTAGGCCAGAAGAGAGTGGCATGGTATTTTCAAAGTGCTGAGAAGGAAAAAAAAGACCCTACAACCAAGAACGCTCTACCTGGCAAGGTTATCACTCAGATTTGAAGGAGAGATAACATCCCCCAGACAAACAAAATATAGTTTATCACCACTAAATCAGCTTTACAAGAAATGTTGAAGGGACCTCTTTAAGTGAAAAGGAAATGGCCATAGACATAAGATGAATAAAAAGATGTAAATTATTACAACATACACATAAAATGTGGAGAAGGGAGTAAAAAGGGAAGAGAAGGAGGAAAAGACAAATATTTTTTTCTTTTTAAGAATGTGTTTGAACTTAAATTACCATCAAAATAATATGGACTGCTATTACTTAGGATGCTATATATGGACCTCATGGTTACTGCAAACCTCAAACCGTGATAGATTCGTAAAAAGAGAAAGAAAGCCAAATAGAACACGATGGATACATATCAGTCACAAAGAAGGAGAGCAAGAGAAGAAAGGAACAAAATGCTACAAAAATAGGCATTCATATTGGTAAAGAAGTTAAATTGTCACTATTTGCAGATGACATGATACTATACTTAGAAAATACTGGAATAAGTGCATTCACTAAAGTTGAATGTTAGAATAAATGCATTCAGTAATACCCAGAAATTAGTAGCATTTCTATACACAACAAAGTTGAAGAGAATTTTTTAAAATACCATTTACAATAGCACCACAAAGAATACCTAGCAATAAACTTAACCAAAGAGAGGAGAGACCTATACTTTGAAAACTATAAAATACTGATGGAAGAAATTGAAGTTGATACAAACAAATGGAAAGATATCCCATACTCACAGGTCTTAAAGAATATTATCAAAATACCCAGGGTACCCAAAGCAATCTATGGATTCAATGCAATCTCTACCAAAATACCAATAGCATTTTTCACAGAACTAGAACAAATACTACTAAGATTTGTATGGAACCAAAGACTGAATGACAAAAGCAATATTCAGAAAGAAGAACAAAGCTGGAGGCATCACAATTCCAGATTTCAAAATATACTACAAATCTGTAGTACTCAAAACAGTATATTACTGGCACAGAAACAGACACATAAATCAATGGATCACAATAATGGCCCCCCAAATAAAACCACATTTATGTGATTAATTAATTTATAACAAAGGAGGCAAGAATATACAATGGGGAAAAGACAGTCTTTTCAATAAATGGTGCTGGGAAAACTGGACAGCTACATGTGAAAGAATGAAACTGAACCACTTTCTAACACCATACACAAAAATAAACTCAAAATGAATTAAAGACCTAAATGTGACATGAAACCATAAAAATCCTAGAAGAGAACACAGGCAGTAATTTCTCTGACATCAACGATAGCTCTAGTTTTCTAGTTATGTCTCCTAAGGCAAAGGAAACAAAAGCAAAAATAAACTATTGAGACTAATCAAAATAAAAAGTTTTTGCACAGTAGAAGAACATCAACAAAACAAAAAGACAAAGTATTGAGCAGAAGATATTTGCAAGTGATACATCAAATAAAGGATTAATATCTAAAATATACAAAGAACTCATGCAACATCAAAAAAAAAACCTCACAAAAATCTGATTAAAAAATAGACAGAAGGCCTGAATAGAAATTTCACCAAAGAAGAAATACAGATGGCTGACAGATACATGAAGAGATGCTCAGCATCACTCATCATCCAGCAAATGTAAATCAAAATCACACTGAGATATTACCTCACACCTATTAGATTGGCTAAAATCAAAAAAGAAACAATAAGCGAGGATGTGGAGAAAAAGGAACCCTTGTGCGCTGTTGGTGAGAATGTCAACTCGTGCAGCCATTGTGGAAAAGAATATGGAAAATCCTCAAAAAATTAAACATGGAAATACTGTTTGATCCAATAATTACACCATTGGGGGTTATTTACCCAGGGAAAAGGAAAACACTAACTTGAAAAGATATATGCACCCCTGTGCTTATTGTAGCTCATAAGCACAGGGTTTTGTGGGAACAAACCAGACATCCATCAATAATAGATAAATGGGGGCAGCCCAGGTGGCTCAGCAGTTTAGTGCCACCTTCGGCCCAGGTTGTGATCCTGGAGACCCAGGATCGAGTCCCATGTCGGGCTCCCTGCATGGAGCCTGCTTCTCCCTCTGCCTGTGTCTCTGCCTCTCTCTCTCTCTCTCTCTCTGTGTGTCTATCATGAATAAATAAAATCTTTTAAAAAACAATAGATAAATGGATAAGGAAGATGTGGTATATAAAACATATACAATGGAATAGTACATGGCCATGAGAAAGGATGAGATCATGCCATTTGAGACCTGGACGGACCCTGTGGGTATCACACTAAGTGAAACTAATCAGATTAAGACAAAGGCCATATGATTCCACTCATAAATGGAATCTTAAAAAAATGAATAAATGAACAAAAAGATCAGAACTATAAATACAAACAGATGCCTGCCAAAGTGGAGGAGGATGGGGCTTGGGCAAAATGGGTGAAGGGGAGTGAGAGATACAGGCTTCCAGGTACGGAATGAGTAAGTCACAGGAGTAAAAAGCAGAGCATAAGGAACACAGTCAATGGTACTGTTAATAGTGGTGTAATGGGGACAGGTGGTAGCTACACTTGTGAGCACAGCATGACGTACAGAGTTGTCACACCACTACAGTGCACAACTGAAACTAACGTAACGTGTCAACTACACACACACACACACACACACACACACACACACAGGACAAAAGCCAGGAGATAATCTGTATGGAAGGGAGGTGAGGACCACAGTAAATCCTGCGAAGAGCCCCTATGGAAGATGGAAGGTTATGGCGCAGAGGAATATTGGAAACCACAAATGAGGCCAACACCACAGCTTGGTCAGAGTTCACTGAGGTGGGCACAGGGCTGCTCCCAGGAGAGGAGGTGGGCGCTGGTCTATGCTGCTTTCCGGGTTTGTGTAATTGTCCCCATCAGACAGCTAGCTCCTGGAGTCCCTTGACAATAACGCTGAACCCTCAACACTAAGCATAGAGCTTGGCTGTGCATACAGTTAGTGCTCAATAAGGATTCGCTAATAAGACAACACTGACTGAACACATTTGGGGGAATATTTCGAAAGAGATATCCCCCAATATCTCAAGTTTGCGGTTTTTGCAACTGACATCAGCTCATCCTTAAACTTAGCTCTTAAATCCTATACCTTTATCATATGGCTTTACTCATATGCTGAATATAAGAAAAAGTCAGAGAGGAAGACAAACCACGAGAGACTCTTGACCCTGGGAAACACACTGAGGGTTGCTAGAGGGGAGGTTGGTGGGGGGCGGGGTAACTGGGTGATGGCCATTTAAGGAGGTCATAGGATGTCATGAGCACTGGGTGTTATATGCAACTGATGAATTACTAAAAACTACATCTGAAACTAATGTTATACTATATGTTGGCAAATTGAATTTAAATTCTAAAAAAAGGAAAAACCCTATACCTGCCACGAGCTAGCACACCTGTTCCCTCCTTTACCTTCTGTCCTAGGGGAGGCCTTTACTGCTGTTAAAACCTCCTGGTGGATTGCACTGGGTCTTCATACTGAGAGTAGACTAATCCTCCTAAACCACCATGGTCCTTTATCGTTCTCTAGTGAGTCTTCAAGGACTCTTTCTTACCAACAGAATAAAGTCCTTCTAATCAAGCCAGTAAAGGCACTTCCGCTTGGGCCTAAACAAACTTAATTTCCACTAACACTCCATAGTGTTCCAGCCTTGAACAAACCCTGCACCCCTCTGCCTCTGTTCCACTAGTCACATCGGACCCTTTGCTAACCCTAGAAAAACCCTCCCCATCCTTCAAGAGCTCAACCGGTGCTTTCCCTCCAGGAAGCTGGCACTGATCATGCCAACCAAAAGCACCTGTCCCTCCTCCCAACCTTGCTGGAGCTCAGTTTACACTTCATTTATGGCACATGTCTCACACGGCCTCGAGATCTTTCAGCTCCCTGGTGTCTTAAGACTAAGTTCTTACTAGTTAAGATCATGCCTTATCTAACTAACATCCACCACATGAGCTAACTGAAGGCTTTAGAGACAACAGTTCCCCAATATATGTCTACCAGTTATCAGAAGTCCTATGTATCCTGTAGATGTCCTTCAGTGAAGACAGTCAATGTAATGGTGCTGAAATCCATAAAATTCCAGGTCACCAGGAATTGTGAGCCCTAACTGGCATATACCCAAATTAAACGAGGTTAATTGGATCCTTTGGGCTTAAAAAGTGCTCTTGTGCTCTGTAAAGCTTACAATAGACTAAACCATAGCTCGTTAAAAAATTCTAAAGAAAGGGATCCCTGGGTGGTGCAGCGGTTTGGCGCCTGCCTTTGGCCCAGGGCGCGATCCTGGAGACCCGGGATCGAATCCCACATCGGGCTCCCAGTGCATGGAGCCTGCTTCTCCCTCTGCCTGTGTCTCTGCCTCTCTCTCTCTGTCTCTCTCTCTCTCTGTGACTATCATAAATAAATAAATAAAAAAATTAAAAAAAAATTCTAAAGAGAAAAAGGTGACACATTGGGGTTGGAAGCATCTGTTTTGGGCAGATTAAATACATAATACATAAGATATACTATGTCACTAAGTTATGTTCTACATTGAATAAACCGTTTTCAGCCTGCAGTCTTTAACTGCACTTATCCAATCTATGAACAGTTACTTTGTAA